>NC_134860.1:3678191-3981524 GCF_049852395.1 Peromyscus maniculatus bairdii | reverse complement strand
GCCCTCTTCTGGCCACCTGCATATATGAGGCTTACGTTTACACTTACACGTGCACACGCACATTCTCACACACACACAATTTAAAAGATAAAATTTTAAAATTTGTGAAAGCAAACCGAGACGAACGCAGCTCAGAGTGCCAGGACATCTGAGCAAGCAGCCTCTGTTGTGACAGGTTCCAGAAGGAGGGCAGGGAGCTCACTGTGGTGTGTGAAAAGCCTTCTTTGGGGGCTGCTGTGGCTGGAGGATCCGGGCTCCTGGGGCTGGCTTAGGCTCTTCAGAAGCCATTCATATGTTGTGTTCGGTTTCCTAAATGTTGGGCCTGGAGAGAGGACTCGGGTTCAAGTCCTCCTGGGTGGGCAGCAGGGCTCCTGACTACCCGGGAGGGGGTGGGCAGTGGATTGCCAGTCCTGCTTGGGCTCTGGTCTCCTTGAAGAATGGGGACGTGTAAAGAGACTCCTATCAGCTGCTGGTATTGACACCAGACAGCTTGTGGGTGTTGATTTTCATGCTGATAGCAGGTCAGAGGTAAATGAGGAGATGCTGCCCTGCTGCTCAGGTCACTAAGCACAGACACAGCAAGCACATGTCCCTGGTTGAGCCTCAGCCTTCCTTACCTCTCTTCTGGAGTCTTTGCCCTCACTGAAAGAAATGATCCGTCTGTTAGCAGTGAATATCATTCCCAAGTGCTGTCTGCTTGAACCCGCTCATAGCCTCGTTTATCTGTGTGTGCGCCTGCGCGTGTGTATGTGTGCGTACGTGTGTGCGTATGTGTGTGTGTGTGTGCCTGCCTCTTAATTCATACAGCCGAGACACATTTGGTTGAGAAACACGTTATCTATAGAGTGCAAGTTGATGAGGAAATCTCCGTACATTGGTTAAAGATGCTCGGCGTTAAGCTAACCTGAGGAATGTTTGTCCTTTGTTTATTTTGTGGAGTACAGTTAAGGAAAAACTGATGACCTGCCTCCTCAGAGAATGGCTACAGGTAGGGCCTGACCCAGGCTGTCTGTGCCACCAAGGCCATAGCCCTGGTGACATCATTCTGGAATAGCCATCACATTCCTGGGGACTCTATGTAAATGATTATGACCAGAGAGTTTCTGCCTCCACAACAAGCTAAATTAGTAACTCTTCTTAAGACAAAATACACACACACACACACACACACACACACACACACACACACACACAAAGAGTGGTAGCCAAAGCTGATTAAGAGGTGCACTTGACCATTCACACTAGACACCTCTAGACAGTAGTGACAAAGTGACCCCATGTTGGAGTGCTTTGCTTTCAGGGAACCTCTGGAGCATTTTTTTTTTTTCTGATACGATTGGCAGAATTCACGCTTATGCACCTTGCTCATGATCTGCGGCTGAGACTGACGACACCGAGTGTGTCTCATCCTGGTCTGTCATGCCTACGGCCCTGAGGCGGGTGCTCTTGACTGTAGAGAGGAAGATATGGCGTCTGGAAGAAGTCAGGCCACAGATGTGGGTTCAACTTAGGTCTGATATTCTGCACACCACTCTGAGGCTCTCTCCTACCATGCCTGAGAACGGATGGGAGAGGCTAAGAGAGCAGGCACCTCACCCTCTGTGCAGCCTGGCCACAGGGCCCCACAGTTCCCAGTGTTGGCTGCCATTCAAGGTGTGGGATTTTGTTTCCTGCCTTTCTCTATGCACAGCCTGGGAAACAGCTAATAAAAGTCACTCACTAATGACTGGCACAGAGCCAAAAATGCAGAGCGACGTGTCCCCTCTTCTACAGGCTGTCTGTCACTCACCTGTCTCCGTCAGATTGTTTGGAAAACGAAGCCGTAGGAATGAAAAGCAAGAACACACTGATGAGCCAAACCTCCAGAGTGTAGAAGCCACAAGGATTTAGTCTGTTTTGAAGTTTTCTCTTGAAAAATAGCGATGTTTCATTTTGACAAATATGAGAATTGTGAGGTACTTAACACGGGACAGAAATGGCCCTGAATGTATGGTTCACACTATCACTCTATCATTAGGAAACTGAAGCCCAAAGAGAGGCAGGATGTCCCCAGGAAGAGTTGGGTAGATGAGGGCCTGGGGATTCCCCCGAATGCATGTGTTAAGATACCTCAACCCCAGAAACCACCAACTACCCCGGCCCACAAAGAGAAGAACTCCTAATGGGATTTGGAAAGGGTTTCTAGTGTGGAGGTCCTCACCTTGTCACCGCAAGAGCAACCTGGACTTTCCCAACCTGGTCTTCCAGGCAAGAGCATGGAGCAGACCAGGAGAAGGGAGGGAGCTGTGTGCGTGCTTGCGTGCCTGGTGCCTGTGTAAGGGTGTTCCTGTGTCAGATGATGAGATGCCCTGATCTGTTTCTTTCTCTGTTGTTTTTTTCATGGGTTCAAAAGCGAATGGAGGTTTGTAGTTGGTCGCTTTGTATTCAAGGACAAAGGAACAGGAGAGTCCCAAGAGTGTAATCAGAGTCCATGCTTCTACTCATCTGGCCTTTGCTTCTGAAAGCTGCCTGAGTGTGCCTGGGCATAGCTGCTAAGCCTCCCACAGGGGCAAGCTCAGTTTCTGGAGTGTTTGCGAAAGGAATGGGGTCAGGGACTTCTTTTTGTGCCCTTGGAAAGCATGCCTCTCTGATCTCTGGGTCTGTGAGTCAGGTCCTACCGTCGTCCTTATGGTGAGCTTTATCTCCCTCCTCAGCAGGGATGCCACACAACTGGTGGAAATAACAGTATCCCTTCCAGGCTTTGCTGGGCCTCAGAATGTCCACCATGGCTCTATAGGAAGTGCCACCAGTCCAGAACAGCTACAGGCACTGCTGACATCCACCACAGCTCTGTAGACACACTGACATCCACCACAGCTCTGTAGACACACTGACATCCACCACAGCTCTGTAGACACTGCTGACATCCACCACAGCTCTGTAGACACACTGACATCCACCACAGCTCTGTAGACACACTGACATCCACCACAGCTCTGTAGACACACTGACATACACCACAGCTCTGTAGACACACTGACATCCACCACAGCTCTGTAGACACTGCTGACATCCACCTCAGTTCTGTAGACACACTGACATCCACCACAGCTCTGTAGACACACTGACATCCACCACAGCTCTGTAGACACTGCTGACATCCACCACAGCTCTGTAGACATGCTGACAGTTTTGAGGTGGTCTTGTTCAGGGAACTCCCAGCCCACAGGAGTGAGGCTTTCATCCGGGTAGTGTAAGGTCTGAGCCCTTCACTGTGATTCTGCCTCAGGAAGAAAATGTACATGTGTTTAAGTGGCTTCCCCAGTTTCAGCTCCCCTCCCCCCCCCCAGTAAAATCAGTTGTCTCTTATCCACGAGCATCTTGCACAGACCCCCAGGTAGCTTCATTCAGGACTGCCTGCTCCTCACCCCCCAGGCACCACAATGTCAGATGTTGGCTCTGGGGGATCCCTGGACCTCCAGGCACTAGAAGGACAACTCTTACAATTCTGCCACTTCTGAGCATCTTGATGTGGACACAGGGCTCAGAGATGGGCTCAGAGATCTCAGACCTGGGCCTGAATCCACCCTACCCTGCTCAGTGGCTGGCAAGAGCCCTCACCTCTCTTAGCTCCGAGACCGCTTCTTCCTACTTCCTTTTGCTGGCTTATTTGGGAAGTGCCCTCGGCCATGTTGGCCTCAGTGGAACTTAGATATGAGATCCACTGCCTCAGACTGGGCGAAGCTCCCAACATTTGAAAATGACTTTGTGCAAGATCTCATTGTGTGCTGCCTTCCCTAACCATAATAGCAGGTCTTCAGTGTGCTGTGAAAACTTTTATGAGAGGTATGAAAGTAACTCCCGATTCCTGGGGAGGGTTGATAGAAACAGTTCCATGCTGAGGTGTTTAGGTGGCTTCTCTGAGCTGAGATGGGGAGTTTAAACCTGTTCCGGGCCTGGCGGCTGGATTCAGCTTGGCACCTTCTTTTCTTGGGAAGCATTTGGGCCATCAGAACTGTCCTTGAAGGTGATACTGACTTCCTCTGCATCTACTGGAAGCAGAGGCTCATGTGCAGTGGAGGCCTGGCTGCTCAGCCCGGTGCTCCTGACAGGGCTCCTTGGCATCCTGCCTGATTGCTGAGAGTCTGCACCTGGCGCGCCCCTGGCACGTCATCCCACGGCACACTGTCTAAAGCCTTTTCTCCTCCCCACAGCCAGCATGCCCACCAGTGAGACTGAATCTGTGAACACAGAGAACGTAAGTGGTGAAGGCGAGGCCCGGGGATGCTGTGGAAGTCTCTGGTGAGTGTGGAGGCTGCGTGTCCTCCTTACCCCCACAGTGTAGAGATGCTAAGGCTGGGAAGATACCCCAGAGGGCAGCGGAGTCTTAGGGCTCTGGTCAGAGAGTAGCGGAGCTCTAACAGGCTGCCTCCGTCCCTTTGGTACCCCTCCTCCCGTACCAGGCCTGTTGGGGCATCCCAGCATCCCACACGCCTCTGCCTGTGAAGTTCTCCTGCTGAGGCAGAGCCTGGGGAGTGTGCTGCTTAACCCAGCCACCTGCTGTGTTCATTAGGTGCTGGTGGAAGAGAAGAGGAGCGGCCAAGACTGGGCCCTCTGGGTTTCGGCGGTGGGGGTAAAGGCCCAATTCTCCTTCCAGTTGGGTTTGGCATCTGTGCTTTGAAGGAAGAGCTTGAATGGCGGAGTTGCTGATTAGAATGTGCCACATACTCAAACTTGCCTTCACCGGGGCCTTCCAGCCTCATCCCCAGCCGCTGGATCGGGAGGCCCCCTCCTCTGTTCATGGTCCCTTGTTCTGGAGCCATGCCTGCACTACCCTTTCCTAACCATGGGGGGCACCATCCCATTAAGGCTTCTGGGCTTTCTCTAGATGACTGGGCCGCAGTAGCAGGGGTGGGGGGGTGGGGGGCAGAGTGGGCGGGCAGGAATGCAGAATGTGCTAAGAACCGCCTGCTTTGGGGAGCCCTGTGCTGTTGTGACTTTGTTTGCTTCCTGCTTGTTTTCATCTTAGTCCTGTAAAGCACACAGGTGTCATTTTTAAGAGAACTCTACCTGATTTGGGGCAGAGTTTTATATAAAAAATAAAAAATGACACACTATGTGATAGTACTGCAGTGGCTCATGGAGTGATTTCGCCTCTGCTCTCTTCCCACTCTGCCCTCCCTATGTCATGAAGTAGGCTGGGAATGGATTTGCCACCCCCATTTTACAGATGGGAACACTGAGCTTCTGGGGCATGCTGTGTCCCCAACCTCACCCATTCAGTGATCAGGAGAGCCGCGATTCTGTTCCGACAGGAGCAGCGGTTGCTACTGTTGGGATGGGGTTTGCAGGCCACAGCAGCCCTCCTGGCTTCCACTGGGGTGGCAGGAGAAGGCCCCCACATCTGTGCCGTTTCCAGGGCCACTCTGGAAGGAAACCTGAGAGTCTTCTCTTGCCTGGGCTCTCAAGGGTGCTCCGCCCACCTCCTGGCACACTGGTAGCACTTTGACATCTGCTCTGCCTTTACGCCAGCTGGCCGGCTGTAGGCACGGGGACCAGAGTCCTGGCTTCTGTGCATGGCTTGAGCCATCTCTGCTTCAGTGATGGGAGCTTAAGTCAGGCCTTCCAAATGGGAGTCTTAACGTTGTTCTCTTCTTCCCTTTCAGTCAGGCTATCTCGAAATCCAAACTCAGGTCAGTATCTTCTGTTCCTGTTCATTTTCATTCTCCCCCCCCCCCCCCGAGAGCTTGTGTTGGGGTTTTGATGTTATGTTTTAAAATCTGAATTTCACATAGAATTGGTGTAGACTTGAGTTTAAGCATGGATCCCAGATTTCAGTCAGTCTAAGTATCCTAATCCTGCCTTAGGGAAGCATCGGTGCCTTCAAACCATAGCACAGCAACACACGAGGTACATTTTGCCTCCTTATCAACCCTCCAGTCTCTTCTTATAAACATTTTCCATAAAAGAAGGTTCAAGAAGACTTCTAAGGCACCTCGTAGTATCCAGTTCCTTGATCTGGATGCGGACTACATGTTCCCTTTGTAAGTCTCGTGGAGCCATATGCCTGCGTCTTGTGTCCGTCCCTGTTAAAGACATTTCCCTGGTGCACACAAACAGTAAAACTAAATACAACACCTCAACCTGCAGAAACTCTAGGAGAAAACAGGAGGAAAAGCATTGGGTTAGGCGAAGATTTCTTCATATTCATTGCCCAATACATAATCCATATTAGAAAAAAATTGATAGATTGTTCCCCATCAGAATTAAAACTTCTAACTTTGTTTTATTATAAAGTAAAAAGATAAGCCACAGACCTGATGAAAATATTTGCGGACCATATTTGATAAAAGACTAGTATCTAATATAGAGAGAATAATATATAAAGACAGTATCATTGACAAAAGAACCCTATAAAATTGGAAAGAAGTTTCCAGCAGGCAGGTCACAAAGAGGAGAAATGCGTGATATCTACACACATGAACATGGTTTACTTAGAAAATGCGAGTTAAAACCATAATTTGGTAACTACTGCACACTGATACAAGCAGGTCACAGTCAAGTATCTGTCTGATGACGCCAAGTTCTGACAAGGACGCTGACGGGCATTTTTGTGGAGTGCTGGCTGGCATGTTAAATAACATAATTATTTTGAAAAAACACTCACTAGTTCCTTACAACGTTACATTAACGATGTGGCCCAGCAATTCCAATTCTGAGGTATTTATGTAAGAGAAAGACATACGTAAGAATTATATGTGTTTATAGTGGCTTTGTTCATAATTACTTTAAACTAGAAATAACCCAGCGTCCATCAGTTGGTAAAATGAGCAGATCTATTTATCCATGCAGTAGAATACTTCTCAGTGACAGGAGGAAGGGGAAATGCTGAGAGGGCCACTGAGATGTCTTAGTGGGGAGGGGGTTTGCTGTGCAAGCCAGGTGACCCGGGTTCTAGAACATACGTAAAGGTGGAGGAGAACCAACTCAACAGACTTGTCCCCGACCACCACACACAGGGCGCAGCACCGTTACCCGGTTACCACACAGCACATCTCATGTGCACACACAATACCATTTGTTTTTTTTTTAATTACTGATAATGAAGCAATACTGATGAATCTCAAAAGCATTTGGGTGAGGAAAAAAAGCCTCAAAAGGATACCGATCGTGATTCTGGTTTTCTGGCAGTCTAGTTGAAACACAGCAATGGGCATTAGAAGACAGATCGGTAGTGTTGATCTGGAGATGAGGGCCATAAACAGACTCAGATGAGTGATGGAAGTGTTCTACACTTCTGACCGAGTGTAGGCCTAAAAAGAATAAACTTGCTGCATGTAAATTCTATCTCAACCTGACCTGAAGTAAAATTTAAGAGTTGTTCTGTGGGTCTCTGTTACCAAAGACCACAGAAATGCTCCCTAGTTTGGCACCTGCCTTTCATCTTCTGCCTCAGCTTTTGATATCCCTCCCCAAATCCTCCTCGACTCTGTAGCCATCCCAGACTGTCCTGTTTCCATAGGTGTCTTGCCTTGGTGACTTCGCCTCCAGGGTCCTTGGCCTGATGTCTCCTCTAGGGAGACTTCCACCTACCTCTGGGAAGTCCTCAGTCATTAAGGTGCAGCCCAGCTCTTTGCTTTGCAGACAAGCCTTCTCTGGCTCTTCCGAAGAGGCTCCCTTCTCCCTGTTCCCACACCTTAAATCTGGGGCTCGACTTGTGTGAATTTGCAGCTGTCATTTACCCATAACCCTTTGTGCCTGCTAAGGCCCCCAACCCTGGAAAAGTGTCTTTTCTATCTCCACTTACCCATAACCCTTTGTGCCTGCTAAGGCCCCCAACCCTGGAAAAGTGTCTTTTGTATCTCCACTTGCTAGCACCAGGCCCCTGTGTAGGAGATCAGTGTCCAGGAAGGCAGCCTTCCGACCACCCACGCCCAGGGGAGGGAAACTAGCAGTGCTACATGTTTCCAGCGAGTATGACACCGAGGTCTTCTAGATGTTGTGGGTCACTTTTCCCTTGTCACTACTCTGCAAGGTAGACCCACCAAGCATAGCCTTTGGGGACTACCTTGTGTCCCAGGAGAGCCCAGCTGTGAGCCGTTAGAGTCCTCAGGAGAGTAGTCTGTGCTGCTCATCATGTGTCTAGATGCCGTTTGTCCCGTCGGAAACTGCAGGGTAAAGCCCAGCTTGCCGGGTCTGTGTGAAGCCGCCCATTGCTCATCTGTTGCTGGCTTCCTGGCTTGCATGGGTTTAGCATAGCAACACAGCTGAGTGACATTGCAGCAGCCTTGATTTTCCTCCTGAGTCGTACCTCCGAGGAAATGCCCCCCCCCTTTTTTTCTGAGACAGGGTTTCTCTGTGTCGCTTTGGAGCCTGTCCTGGATTTCACTCTGTAGCCCAGGCTGGCCTGGAACTCACAGAGATCTGCCTGGCTCTGCATCCCGAGTGCTGGGATTAAAGGCGTGCACCACCACTGCCACCCGGAGAGGAAATGCCCTCTTGACAGACACTGAGACAGCATGGCCGGAAGAGAAGGGACTTGGCAACCCAGCTGGTTCTCCCCTGGGTTCCAGGTTGCTGAAGAGCAAGCAGTCTGTGGTGCCTAACAGTCCACTTACGGCAAGGAGATGGGGAGTTTTCCAAAAAGGAGACAGGCAAAGGGAAAAATGACTTTCCCTAATCACAAACGAGACGGAAGGTGGGTGGGGACATGTCACGTGTCTGTTTGGTTCTGCTCATTTTATTTTTATGAAAACACGATTCAATATTGGATCTTCTCCTGAAGGTATATTTTGAGCATTACTAGTTAGAAAGGGCACCCGATGACTCAGCCAGAAGACACATGTCCCACTCAGCTTTGACACCTACGAGGCACCAGAGGAACGGCAGAGATTTGAGAAAGGATTAAAAGCTTCCCTAAAAAGAGAGTTGTGGTCATGGATTGCTTTCTGCCTAATAACTTCTGTATAGTGATAAGCTGCCACACAAGCTTGTACATATAATAAGCCGAGTAGTTCTGCCCCTCTGCCCCCAACAGATCATGCGCTGTATGGCACCCCCAAGATCTTTGTGTGTGTACTGGTGCAGTCTTGAATCTGCACTTGAGTCTATAGATGTCTGGATTCTCTAACCCACTTGCAGGCTGCATATGTCAGATCAGATCCTGGAGTTATTTATAGCCAGCAGGGAAAGTGATAACACAATTCATTCAAGATTATACTGTTGAAAGCTGCATGTTAAGACTAACGGTTTTTATCATGGGGTCTGTTCGCATCTGTGCTGGTGGTTCACATCTTTCCTTCCTAAGCCACCTGATGTGAACTTTGATTGCTCAGTAAAGTTTATTGGCCTCCGAGATGCCGTATGTGCCCATGGTCTAGAGAGCAATGTTTGCTTGTTTTTTCAGCCGACGCTGGCGTCGCTGGAACCGATTCAATCGCAGGAGATGCAGGGCTGCCGTGAAATCCGTCACGTTTTACTGGCTGGTCATTGTCCTGGTGTTTCTCAACACTTTAACTATTTCCTCTGAGCACTACAATCAGCCAGACTGGCTGACACAGATTCAAGGTAGGGCTGGAAGGTATTCTTTTGTTCTGAATCAGAGATGCTTACAGCGAACACGTGTTCAGTCTTATCTGAAGTGTCATGGGGTAGGTAGTAGAACATCCAGTTAGAACGAAGGCGGCAGTAGAACCGTCCAGACTCAGTGGCCCTGGAACAGACATCCTGTACTGCCTCCATACACTATCCATGTCAGCTAACTTATGCCCCAGCCTTGAGATAGCCCAGCACCCAGGAATTCTGGAGTTGATATGTCCGTCTCCCTGCCACATTGGAAGCTTTATCCCCACTTTAGTATTTTTTGGTAAGTGATTTTGATTCCACTGCTTTGGATGGCTAGAATTGGGATGTGTAGAGATCATCCCTGGAAGAGCCCATTCCAGACTGGAGGGTTTTGAACTCTTGACTTGTCTTTCTGTATTTTGGCTTCTGCTCCCCTCAGCCTACTTGGCATTATTTCTTGCTACTAAAAACATTTCTTTGGCCCTTTGGAGCTGGCTCAGCAGGTGAAGTACCTGCTGTGTGAGCGTGACGGCCTGAGTTCAGACCCCAGAGCTCGCGTATAGACAGCTAGTCACTGCAGTGGATGCCTGTGACCCCAGCTCTATGGGATGGACAGAGACAAGAGGGTCACCGGCACTAGCTGGGTTCCGTGAGAGGCCCTGCTTCAAGGGAATAAGGCAGAGAGTGATCGAGCGGAACATGCAACATCTTCATTTGACCCCTGCGTATGCTCAACCACACACATGTGCTGATAACCTCCCCCTCTCTCTTCCCCATACACAGAGAGAAAATAAATAAGAAATAATAATTGACACTAGGATGCCACAAGTGGTCATTCACCAATGTCATATTTTATTATTTATTTATTTATTTATTTATTTATTTATTTATTTATTTTCTCTCGGTATGGGGAAAGTGTGTGTATGTGGGAAGGGGATGGGGGTGTTGAAGAAAAAAAAACTATAATGTGATCTCAGTGCACAATCTTAAAGAGTTTAGTGTTGACAGGCTACCAGAATTCCTGTGGTAAAGGTCTCTACCATTTCATAGAAACCGAGTGACCTCTCCAGACTCACTTGTGGGTGGTGGCCAGCAGCAATAAGGATGGTGCCTGTCCCCGGTGCAGCAGTGAGGCTGGGACAAGGCTTTGCCATGTCTGCCGTGGTCACCGATGGGAGGGAGGAGGGATGAAGAGCACGCCTGCCCTTTGTCTTCCCAGATACTGCAAACAAAGTCCTGTTGGCGCTGTTCACCTGTGAGATGCTGGTGAAGATGTACAGCTTGGGCCTCCAGGCGTACTTCGTCTCTCTCTTCAACCGCTTTGACTGCTTTGTGGTGTGTGGGGGGATCACCGAGACCATTCTGGTGGAGCTGGAGCTCATGTCCCCTCTGGGGGTCTCCGTGTTCCGGTGTGTGCGCCTCCTGAGGATCTTCAAAGTGACCAGGTAAAGATGTGGGTACCCTCCCTGAGCGGGGGACACTCTTCCTCTCCCGTGGTCTCTGGGTTCACCCCCCTCCCCTTGACCTGTAGGCACTGGACCTCCCTGAGTGGGGGACACTCTCTTCCTCTCCCGTGGTCTCTGGGTTCACTCCCCTCCCCTTGACCTGCAGGCACTGGACCTCCCTGAGCAACCTTGTGGCATCCTTGTTGAACTCCATGAAGTCCATTGCTTCGCTGCTGTTGCTGCTCTTCCTCTTCATCATTATCTTCTCCTTGCTGGGCATGCAGCTGTTTGGTGGGAAGTTTAATTTCGACGAAACCCAAACCAAGCGAAGCACCTTCGACAACTTCCCCCAAGCGCTCCTGACTGTGTTCCAGGTGAGTTCCCGCCTCCCCCATCCCAGAAGCACTTGTTGTGAGCGGAAGCCAGAGAGCTAGAACCCGTGCCTTCTTGGGTCTACCCACAGCTCAAGATGCTGTTTTATCAATCGTTTCTGCCCCACAGTCCTCTGGGGCAGAATTTAATGTCACGTAACTTATTCTACAGTATCTTCCAGCTCCCTGTGTGATAGGACAAACCCAGACAATCTTTGTTTGATTTTGTGAGATTTCTGTGAAATAGACTCTAAAGTCCTCTTGTTATTCACGAGTTTGTTTGTTTGTTTGTTTGTTTATTTATTCATTCATATCACAAGGCATATTTGCAATCATAGTTATAATAGATTCAAGCCAAGAAGTGAATTTGTACCCATAGCTGGGATGTCTTGATGTGCCGTCAGCAGAGTCCAGGTGGTAGGCTGGGCTGGGCTTGCCTCTGCCTTTTGCTTGGAGTGAGGCTCTGAAGCTGATTGTGCTGTGGGGCCCCTGGCAGTGTCTCACAGGGACGCTGTCACTGGAGGAGCAGCACATTAGCCACAGTGCTAACCTGGGCTGGGGGACACTGAGCCCTCCCCCATGCTTCTAGCTGGGCCCCTGCTGTGGTCAGAACCTGAGAGATTGGCTTACAGTGCCATCCACCCTCCCCAGATGTCACACGTCATTAGCAAACATCCAAACATCTAGTCCTGATGAAGAGCAGGGGCATCATGGGAAGGGCAAGAAACAGGTAGGTGGCATAGTGGCTTTCCCTGTTCTCGCTTCTGTGACTTTGAAAGTCACACAGTGTCTACAGAGAATGATCTAGAAGGTTCTCATATGGTCATTTGAGATTCATAGAATTACTGCTGCTATAGGCTGGGGCTTCTTAAACGTTTCGCTGCTTGCAACCATTTTTACCCCAAGTTTTTTTTTTTAACAACCTTGTGTATATTGGGTGTGTGTGTGTGTGTGTGTGTGTGTGTGTGTGTGTGTGTGTGTTTATGTGTGTGTATACAAATCAAACATTTGCTGGTAATGAACATAAAGAATTAAAAAATATATTTGTGCCTAAACACACACACACACACACACACACACACACACACACACACACACACAAAATTAAAAATAAAAGTAAACCTTAAAAATTTAAAGAACACATCTTTGGTAGACATACATTTTCAACATTTATTAAAGACAAGTGCAAATTTGCATACTAATCCATAAATGAGAAAGAATTAAATCTTGGGGCTGGGGAAAGTTTGTGAGCACCTGCCAAGCATGAGGATCTGAGTTTGGGTTCCTAGTGCCCACATAAAAAGCTGGGCATGGCAGTTCTTATTAGTAATCCCAGTATGTGGGGGACAGCAGAGAAAGGAGGATCCCTGGGGCTCACTAGCCAGCCAAGCTAGCCAAATCCAGGAGCTCCAGCCAGCTTCGGTGGGAGACCTGTCTCAAAGCTCACAGTGAAGAGGGATCGAAGAAGACACCCAACATTGCTGTCTGTCCTAGACCTGCAGGTACACCATAGGAACATGTACACACACACACACACACACACACACACACACACACACACACACACTGAAATCTTGGCTGAATACTGAATATTTTTATTTTATCACCATCAGTTCCTAGATTGCCACTTTACATAAATATGTAATACAAAACAGCAGAAGTATGTTTAAGGCCCTTTCAGAAACTATTGGAAATTCTACAATAATTTATTTAACAAGTTGTTTTGTTGTTCTTGTTGTTGAAATTTTTTCCAAATTTCAAACCCTCAACTGAAATAGAAGTTTTTAAAATCAAATATTTGAACCTAATCCAGCCCAAAGATGTACTATCGTGAGAGCTGCCTGCAGCGGGGCTGAGAGAGGAACTCTGGCAAGTCGCTGTTTTCTGTAATTACGCGTTGTTTTCTGTAATAAGAGCAGAGATCTTAGTGTGAGCAGTAAAAACGCTGCTGTTCCCAGCCTGCGGCAGTCCAGGCCCAGGGAGTTCAGGGAGGGTCCGAGGCTCTGCATGGCCTGAGAGCATGCACAGTGCTAAGTGGGCGTGTTGTGAATTCAGTCTAAGGCTGCAGGGACCTTGTGCAATACAGCATGCGTCAGGGCTGCCAGCAGCATCTCGGGCTCATTAAAGGTTGGATTTTTGAACTAACTTTTGTTTGTTGTATGTTCAGAAACCTTTTACTCTTACCAGGGCTTTTATAACCTCATGGCCTGGTAAGCGACCCCATAGGAAGTCATACCCCACAGTTTGAAACCCACGATAGGGTCTTCCTTTAAATTATTTAAAAGTCATGGCTGCTGGCTAGTTATTGTTTTTTTGTTTGTTTGTTGTTTGTTTCTTATTTTTTTCAGGAAACACTTGTTTCCTTTTTCTTGCAGTACATTCATATGACACCAAATGTACGTGTTATAAAAAGATACAAAATGGCAGTCCTCCCCCCCAACCACCCCCCACACACACAGTCTTCCTGGGTGGTAACCACTACTGACCAGTTTTCCGAGTAACCTTAGATATTGGTCACAGGTGAGAGTCACTCGACCTGCTTTCCCGGGGTAAGTTTGCCCACCACATACTGTCCGGCATCTCGTTTCAGTCGGTTCTTCTCTTTAAGAGATGGGCCGCCTACTTGATCCACGAAAGGTTACAAGCCCAGCATAGACCGTGGGCGTGGGTTGCCGTTGCTTCTGTGGCCTCACAGCGCTCCAGTGGGCGGAGCTGAGTGCGCAGGACACAGTAGGCGCGTGTGAGAGACTAGATGTGTGGCCAGGTCCTCCACGTGGAACCTCTGGGCAAAGGCTGCCTCTTACTTGGTACCCAGACAATGCTCTGCTTATAGCGGAATTCATTCACTCCCAGGCAGCAGCTTGGAGGCAGCCCGTGCTCCTTCCCTTTGCTGAGGTGGGTGTTTGCACTTCATAATTGCTGCTGGCCTGTCAGGGGAAATGGTTTCTCGGTGTCGTTTTATCGGGGGTGAAGTCAAGAGCCACTCTTCCAATTATCTGCCCGTTTGCTGTTGGACTCTGGTCTGCATAGAAGATAAACTCTCTGCCTGGGGGTAGCATTTTAAAAACTGCAGTCTGTGTTTGTCTGGTTGGATTTCAGAATGGATTGGATTACCAGGTATCATCAATAGAGAAGATTGCATTTGAAACAGCTTGTTTCTACTCTCGAGATAGTTTACACACTTTCATGTGACAGGATTCCCCGATTCTGAAAATGCATGGATACGGTTCCCTGTCTCTGCAGACATTCGCTATGTGGAATACTATGTACTGAGCAAAATGAATGAGAAGAAGCTCCTTAGTCAGGGTCTGCAGGAATATCACTGAATGGAGAAAGGCCACTTGTAGAAATATGGTATGCTTAAAGAAATAAGAGAAGTTACCAGTGGTCTCTCCCCTCCCTCCCTCTCCCCCTCCGTGTGTGTGTGTGTGTGTGTGTGTGTGTGTGTGTGTGTGTATGTGTATGTGTGTGTGTGTGTGTGTGTGTGTGTGTGTGTGTGTGTGTTTTAATCCATAGACAAAGGTGCCAGACAGATGGGTGCCAACATCAATCGCTGTCTAGGAAAAAAAGCTAGAAGAAACAACTCTTTTTTTTTTTTTTTTAAGATTTATTTATTTATTATGTATACAGGAGAGGGCGCCAGATCTCATTACAGATGGTTGTGAGCCACCATGTGGGTGCTGGGAATTGAACTCAGGACCTCTGGAAGAGTAATTGGTGCTCTTAACCTCTGAGCCATCTCTCCAGCCCCGAAGAAACAACTCTTATTTGCAAAATTAGATAATACATTGAGCCAGGCAGTGGTGGTGCACGCCTTTAATCCCAGCACTTGGGAGACAGAGGCAGGAGGATCTCTGTGAGTTTGAGACCAGCTTGGTCTACAGAGCAAGCTCCAGGACAGCTAAAGCTACACAGAGAAACTCCGTCTTGAAAAAAAACAAAATAATAATAATAATAAGTTGAAGCTTCAGCAGGATAGCAGATAGATCGATTTCATCGTGAGCTGGGTTGAGAAGAGCCACTGAGGTCAGGGTTAGTGGTAGCGGAGGAACTGGCATGGCAGCGGTGGCCTGAGGAGTCCACCAGCTGTCTGACCCCAGCCTTGTTGTCTTCTAGATCCTGACAGGCGAAGACTGGAATGCGGTGATGTACGATGGCATCATGGCCTATGGAGGCCCATCCTCCTCCGGGATGATTGTCTGCATCTATTTCATCATCCTTTTCATCTGTGGCAACTGTATCCTTTGGAACAGCCAGAACTGTGCAGTCCCCGTCACTGCTTGTTCCCTGTGAATTTTCCAGTGGTTGTGGTGATGGTAGCAGCTGTAGGCCTGAGGGAGACAAATGCCTTCTTCCCCTTGTTGGCTCCACGCTGCCTTTCTGTCCACATGGCAGGTGGGAGTCATAGAGTCATGCCGGTAACAGTGCCCATGCAGGTGCCAGCAGATAAAGGGGTTAGTGCCGTGCCTCCATACAGGGCGAGCAGGGAAGCCTGGTGTGTGTTCATGTTGTCGTCGCTGGGAGGTTAGGGCTACGTCCGCGTCACCCCACAAGCGGTGAGGAGCCACTGATGGGCTCGCCTGTCTTCTCTATCACGGTGTGCAACCTTTCTCTGACTTGCTCGGTTCCTCTTCCCTGCAGTGGGCTGTTGGGTCCCTTTGTTTACCTCCACCGGCCCCTTCGGGATCTTGTAAAGTTTGCTGTTGTGTCTGTTTATTCTCTGGCTCCTCCATGCCTAGCATAAGACCTACAATATGAAGAACCTTCGTAACGATGGCAAATAAGTATGCGTACAGACGTGAACACCTCATGTTCTCCTCCCTGCTGATTTAAAACGTCCTGCTATGGAGGAGTCCTTAGTGGTCCAGATCCCTGTAGCTCATCCCTCTCAGTCTCCTTTCTTCAGTGTGGAACCCTCGTGCTGACTGCCCTGCCGTCCTTAGGGCCAGTGCTTTATGCTATGAGATTTCTGGGGAAACCCTGTCTCAGCACATCCACCACATTGCTGAGTCCCTGGGCTCAGTTCTAGGGCCCTGTCCTCCAGGGAGCTCCTCTACTCACAGATGAGTTCACTGAGCTCTGAATCCCCCCTCAGATTTTGTCCATGTCTGTTGATCGTGTGCAGAGTCCACTGTCCACAGGAACTTCTGTGGGCATGGTCCCTCCTCCCCAGCCAGATGACAGCTTTGTGGGCCAGGAGCCTCCTTCTTGGTGTTGACCTGCTTCCTGGTAAAATGGTGCATACTGGCCCTTGAGGACATGGTTAAGTGAATGGTTTTCCTCCTGACTGGCTATAGCCACACTGTGTGCCAGGCTTGAGTCTGCCGACTGGTTCCTGCCTCTCCTCTCTGTTCCCTGTTGAGGTTCTCTGTAGCACATGCCACCACATGAGGTCCTTCAAGAGTTGCTTAGGTTGCCTGTCTCCATCTGGGACAGATTCTCCATTACATCGTGTTTCCTCCCGTATCCCCAGTACCCAGAGGGCCTGGCCTGCCCAAGGTGCTTTGTAGATCTTTCTGAATGAATTCCCAGAACACCCCTGTTTAGGAAGCCTGGGCCATGCCTCTGAATGCAGGTGACATTGGTCCAGATTTACACTCCACTTCCCACAAATTTAGTGTCATTGCAAGGCCAAGAATGGGATTCTTTCTTCATGGGGTCCATTGAGAGACATGCTTGAGACCGCTGTCCCTGCGCTGACCCCTGTCTAAGCCACCATTGTAAAGCCTGTGTGAGGAGTTTCCAGCTCCCTGTGCTATCTCCAGCCCAGGAGAGATGCTTTGTCCAAGTTTCAATGGAACTCACCCAGGTTTCCATCCTCCTGGAGTCTTGAATAGAATTAGACATGGCACACACACACACACACACACACACACACACACACACACACACACACACTCTTACCATTAGGCCCTTGTTAGCTTTCACTGATATATGCGTTCAGCAGCCCACCTGGAAGTTTCTAATACGCAGTGCACATGGGGCCATGGTCTACTGCTCCTGTCTCTCCTATGCCCCTGCTGAAGGCTGAGCATCAGGCTTAGGGAAATGGGCACCCAGCACAAGACCCTCAGCCGCCCCCCTCCCCCCCGGGCTTCTTACAGGGTTCATAAATGCTAGTCAATAAAGAAGTAATCACATCTGACTTAAGGCTCTCATTAAGAAAACATTTTTTTCTAAAAATCCTAGAAAACATTGCAAGCAGTTTTATAATTTAAAAAGCTTATTTGCTTGATACATTACCATTTGCAAAAGTATGTTCAGCCACAAGTCTAGCCACAGCGGGGCCCTCCAGAACACAGCCTAACCTCTCTTGGCAGGAGCTCTAGATTGCCATCCCTGGCAGGTATCTGCAGAGTGAAGAATAAAGGAACTAGCCACAGACTCTGGAGCCCATGCTAGAGGAGAAAGCCTCCTGCTATTTTGTGTGATGAGATCATCGTTCAGTCACCTGTGGCCTTTGAAGGTGTCTGGCTTGCAAAGGAATCCCTTGAATATGTATGTTATAATGTGTGCTTTCAAAGAAAATGAAACACAATGTGCTACATGAATGTGCAGCGGTAGATAAGAAGGAGACAGTGAAATGTGTGTTTCCATGTATCTCTGTAGATAGTCGGGGGCCCTACATAGGATTCTATGCTTTTTGCTTGTTTTTTAAAGTGGGATTTTACCAAGTTCTCCAGTTGCACCAAGGGACTGTCACACTAGGGTCAGCCATCCTGAGCAGAGGAGTGTAACGTGGCCATTATCAACTCTATGTAGTTGCATTTAAAAACACATTGTACCCTTAAGATTTTCAAATTAGATATCCTACTGAATGTCTTCTTGGCCATCGCTGTAGACAATTTGGCTGATGCTGAAAGTTTGAACACTGCTCAGAAAGAGGAAGCTGAAGAAAAAGAAAGGAAAAAAATTGCCAGGTAATCCTGTTTTCACTGAGGCATTTTCTCAGAGGTGCTAGGGACTCAGCCATGCTTCCCGAGGGGTGTTGGGACTCAGCCATGCTTCCCGAGGGGTGCTAGGGACTCAGCCATGCTTCCCGAGGGGTGCTAGGACTTAGCCATGCTTCCCGAGGGGTGCTAGGGACTCAGCCATGCTTCCCGAGGGGTGCTAGGGACTCAGCCATGCTTCCCGAGGGGTGCTAGGACTCAGCCATGCTTCCCGAGGGGTGCTAGGGACTCAGCCATGCTTCCCAAGGGGTGCTAGGGACTCAGCCATGCTTCCCGAGGGGTGCTGGGACTCAGCCATGCTTCCCGAGGGGTGCTAGGGACTCAGCCATGCTTCCCAAGGGGTGCTAGGGACTCAGCCATGCTTCCTGAGGGGTGCTAGGACTCAGCCATGCTTCCCGAGGGGTGCTAGGACTCAGCCATGCTTCCCGAGGGGTGCTAGGACTCAGCCATGCTTCCCGAGGGGTGCTAGGACTCAGCCATGCTTCCTGAGGGGTGCTAGGACTCAGCCATGCTTCCTGAGGGGTGCTAGGACTCAGCCATGCTTCCTGAGGGGTGCTAGGACTCAGCCATGCTTCCTGAGGGGTGCTAGGACTCAGCCATGCTTCCCGAGGGTGCTAGGACTCAGCCATGCTTCCCGAGGGGTGCTAGCACTCAGCCATGCTTCCCGAGGGGTGCTAGCACTCAGCCATGCTTCCCGAGGGGTGCTGGGACTCAGCCATGCTTCCCGAGGGGTGCTAGGACTCAGCCTTGCTTCCCGAGGGGTGCTAGGACTCAGCCACACTTCCCGAGGGGTGCTAGGACTCAGCCATGCTTCCCGAGGGGTGCTAGGACTCAGCCATGCTTCCCGAGGGGTGCTAGGACTCAGCCTTGCTTCCCGAGGGGTGCTAGGACTCAGCCACACTTCCCGAGGGGTGCTAGGACTCAGCCATGCTTCCCGAGAGCTGAGGCCCTTGATTGCTGCCTTACAGTGATTATGGGTAACTATGTGGTACCAACTAAAGAGAAGGGACTCTTGGATGAAAGCCAGGCTCTTGGCTCTTACCCTCAGAGAAAAGAGTGGAAGTCACACATCCTTGTGCTTACAGAATCACTACAGTTAATTGTGGCGTCATAAATTAAACGATGCATTCAGTGCTGGTTAGCTCTTGGCTGAGGATTTTAATAAGATGATCTGTGTAATGGCTCCATTGCATTAGATGAACAGGAAGCCCTGAGTTTGTGTTGCCCTGTACTCTTGGCCATCAGTGTTTCCAACTGAATTCTGCTCCTCCATCCAGCACTGTTGATTCAGAATCCTGGTTAGCCCTTTTTTTTTTTTTTTTTTTTTTTTTTTTTTTTTTTTTTTTTTTTTTTTTTTTGGTTTTTCAAGACAGGGTTTCCCTGTGTAGCTTTGCGCCTTTCCTGGAACTCACTTGGTAGCCTAGGCTGGCCTCGAACTCACTGAGATCCACCTGCCTCTGCCTCCCAAGTGCTGGAATTAAAGGCGTGCACCACCACCGCCCGGCTGGTTAGCCCTTTAATACACAGCAATACGGTTATTCGGTTTCTTGTGTTCTTTTATCTGTAGAAAAGAAAGCCTAGAAAATAAAAAGAACAACAAACCAGAAGTCAACCAGATAGCCAACAGTGACAACAAGGTACTTTTTCCAGAATAACTTCTCTGTGTTTCAAAGTGATTCTGTTGGTGTCTTCACTTATACCGTGAAAGCGTCCTTGAGTGTGATATTTTACTGTGAAAAATAGAGCCTACCATGTAGGCCTGGGGATTCTGATTGAGTTAGAGAGGGAGCTGATTGGCCAACATTTCACCACAGGTGTGGATACTACAGCAATTGGACTGCTTGTTTTGTTGTGAGTTGCAGCTGTGTGGTCAGACATAACCCATGGTTACAATTATGTTAGTATCTTCTTAGTAGGTGTTAAAACTGGGGTTTTTTAGTAGTCCACTGTTCCCAGAGATGACCTTAGAGTCCAGGTGGTCTAGGAGGCTTTGAGGCTGCACTATCAGGCTTCATCACACTTAGGACAGCTCTGGATATTTCTGTGATGTGTTTGTTCATGAAATTGGTAACCCCTGAGTGAGTGACAGTTTCATGTCAAACACTAGACTACCTCCGTGGAGTTCACAGTCTAACTGAGTGACAGGAATCTAAATGTGGTTATCACACAGTGTATGTGCCTGCACTGGAGTGGCAAAAGGACAGAACCCTGGGCAGTGCCCACTGTGACCTGGGTGGCGGCCTGTCTCTTACCTGCTCTTGGGCCTTTGGGCTGAAGCGGACTCTCATCTATCATCTCGGCGCACACACACACACACACACACACACACACACACACACACACACACACACTCACTCACACACACATTTGCATAAGAGCCCTCGTACTGCTGAGTGGCAGGGTGGCCCTCTGGCTTTGGCCCTCTGAAGTACATTAAGTCAGCATTCCCTCTCTATTGTCCTAGGTTACAATTGATGATTATCAGGAAGAGACGGAAGACAAGGACCCTTACCCGCCCTGTGATGTGCCAGGTATGTAGGGCAGAGAGGCCCAGAAGTTTGGAGATATGGGGGGAGGGGTTGTCACACAGGGCCGCTGAGGCCACCAGGGCCGTGGGCCCCATTGTCTTGGAGAGCAGTTAGCTCTGTTTTCCCCCAAAGTCACAGGCAGCACAGAGGGACTTAAATCCCAGGTTGAGGAAGAGGAAGATGGACTGATAGGCACAGCTTTTGCTAGAGAAGTAGTTGTGGGATGTCGAAGCCTGAGGGTAAGCGTGGCTGTGACTGGAAATCCAGTTTTTCTGACTGAAACCGAGCAAGGGGGCGGCGGGAAACAGCCAGATGTTGGGAGGGTGACAGCAAGGCTCTCACTATGTCTGTGGCCATGCTGTGCCCTGGAGGACGCCTCCTCCCCCATACTGCATAGCTAAGTGCAGCAGACATGGATGGGCGTGTCCCACCCCATGCACATGCAGCCCGTATTCTAAAGGAAAAGGAAGGCTTTAGTTGGTGGAAGCAGTGGATGTTGTTAAAGTTTAAGCTACATTTTAAAGTGAAGTTGAGAACAACAATTCAGACCCATATGTAATCCTTCACACCTATAAAAACTGTTCCGTTTAAAGTAGGTGAAGAGGAAGAGGAGGAGGAGGAGGAGGAGCCTGAGGTTCCTGCTGGTCCCCGCCCTCGCAGAATCTCAGAGTTGAACATGAAGGAGAAAATTGCGCCCATCCCCGAAGGAAGTGCTTTCTTCATTCTTAGCAAGACCAACCCGTAAATACTTCCTTCCTCATCTCTCTGCTGCTGTCTCTCTACAGTGACTCTCGAGGGTAGTGGGGGTGGGGTAAGAACTCAGGGTTCACAGCCCGCTTCCGACCCTAAGTGTTCCTGGACTCCACAAGTTCCCTTCAGCCCTGCTCATCTTCCCGGCCTTTGCAGTGCATTCAGCCCCGAGGAAGTGTCCTGTTCCCTTGTGGGTGGGACAGAGTCCTGGGAGGAGCCTGCTCCAGAACCCTCCCACACACACACACACTCCACAACACCCACCCACACCCACACCCCCACCCCACACCCACCCTCCCCCACCCCCCGCCTGGGAACAACGATAGGGCAGCGTCTAGCTCAGTAAGACATTATGGTGGAATCCACGGCTCTCGGCTCTCCTGGTGTGTACACTGACCACCTCTAGCACCCTTTCTTAACAAGTGGATCTTGTCTTAAGATGCTTTATGGGATGAGAATTTTGTAAGCAGGTTCTGCACAGCATCTTCGTTTTCGGGTCCCATTTAGGTGATTGTTCCCCCCTGTTGAGTTTTATGGTATTGCTCATGATGCTTTATAGGCTCTAAACATTTGATTCAGCACTGTGAAACTGTGCTTAAAATAGCGTCTCTCGTATTAAAATGATAAGGTGCTCACCAGGAACATGGTAATGACTCATACACCGGGGAGGAAGAAGTCTATTTACTAGCTGGTTTCTAGGTTTAAATCATCTGGGATTAAGTGGGCTGCCAGGGGGATAGGTAGCTCCTGGAAGGGTTTCTAGAAGAACTGCAGAAGTAGTTCTTGGCTGTCGGAGAGGAGCACTGTGTAATTCACAGGCCCTGCAGAGACTCAGGTGGGAAGCAAGGCAGGCTGGAGTCCTTGAACCATGACAGTTTCATGATCTTTTACCAAGTTAATTTGTTGGAGTTGTGTGTGAATGACAGGAGGACACATGTGTCCCCCTGCATAGAGAGGTTGGAGGACAACTTTATGGATGTGGTTTTCTCTCCCCTTTGTGTTAGTTCCGGAATCGAACTCAGGTTGTCAGGCTTGCATACAAAGTCTTGACCTGCTGAGTTATCCGGTCCACCTGGATGATCATTAGACAGCTCCTCACTGAGCATCCCTTAAAAGGGAAACAATAGAAAAGACTGCGACACTGTTAGGGATGCCTATAGTCCATAGCTTATGTATGTCTATGGGAGGAATTGGTCCATTTTTCCAGAAGTCAAGAGCATCCCTGCCCTCATTGTCTTGGAAGGTTTTCCCCAGGCCCAGCTACTGCATTGTGCAAGCCTTCCAGGAAGTGCACAGTGCTGAGTAGCCCAAGATGGGGACACTTGAAGTGAGTCATCATCATATAAAGGTGGCTCTTAGTTTTGAAAATAAAAGCTACTTTTCCTGAGGGGGGAAAAACTCTTTAAATCTGAATATTGAGAGTAGGGTGTTTTGACCCAGCCCCATGGCACCTCAGGGGAACAGGAGAGATTCTGATGGACCCTGAGAGCCATCATGAAAGACTTGGATCTGGGTCGAGAGACCCAGCTGCCCTCCTCACTTCTCAGGGTTGCAGGATTCAGTGAGAAACCCATCACAAAGGAGTACTTGTGGATCAACTATTGGATTAAAAATAAGACATTTATGGGCCAGTGAGATGACTGAGTGGGTAAAGGTGCTTGCCACCAAGCCTGACTGCCTGAGTTCAATCCTTTCATATCCATATGAAAGGAGAGAAAGTTGTCTTTTGAACTCCACATGCACAGTGTGGCATCTGTGCCCCCCCCCCACACACACACACGAGAGGAAAGGAGGGAGAGGTGGGAAAAGAGAGAGTGAGAGCAAACAGAAGTAATAAAGTGTTCTAAAAATAGGACATTTATCACAAAATTTCCAGACAGCGGGACTTCGCCAGCTCCCCCTTGTTGCTGGTCATATTTGTAAAATGGTTCCTTTGTGGATCAAGAAGGGAATGTGTCCTGTTCTTTGTGTTGGAATGAAAGCTTGGGGCAAGTTAAATTTGACCGTTGAGTGGAGCAAAGACAGGTGGAGCAGCCCCTAGAGCAGAGGGCACTCCAGGAGCTCTGTGCCGCAGTGTGGGAATGTCAGCACGGCCAGAACCCCGAAGTGAGAGGCACCCCAGGAGCTCTGCGCAGTGTGGGGACGTCAGCACGGCCAGAACCCCAAAGTGAGAGGCACCCCAGGAGCTCTGTGCCGCAGTGTGGGGACGTCAGCACGGCCAGAACCCCGAAGTGAGAGGCACCCCAGGAGCTCTGTGCCGCAGTGTGGGGACGTCAGCACGGCCAGAACCCCGAAGTGAGAGAGCCAGCTTATCTGGCCGCTGCACCACCGGGGCCCAGCCGTTGGTTACAGGAGTGTCTTCCTGTGTTAGGCCTCCAGTTAGTTTGCAACTAAGTTGGGTTGTAGATTGTTGTGTAGTTTACTCAAGGGACTTAGTTTGGCCCAGTTTTCTTTCATGAGTCAGGCTTTATGCTGTGGTAGAAAAAAATTAGCACTAGACATGCCTGGATTTGAACTCTACTCCTGATCTCCTAGCTTTGCTACCTTCACATTCTTTCATATCCATAAACCTCAGTTTTCTCATATTTTTATTATTTATTTTTATATGTATGA
Source organism: Peromyscus maniculatus bairdii (assembly GCF_049852395.1). Classification (NCBI taxonomy): domain Eukaryota; kingdom Metazoa; phylum Chordata; class Mammalia; order Rodentia; family Cricetidae; genus Peromyscus; species Peromyscus maniculatus. Next base: position 3,957,324 of record NC_134860.1, on the reverse strand, counting down.
TTGTTTTGTTTGCATATATGTCTATGTACTACATGTGTGCAGTACCCACAGAGGCCAGAAGAGAGCATTGGATTCTCTGGAACTGGAGTTACAAAGGGTTGTGAGCCCTTGTGTGGGTGCCGGGAACTGAACCCAGGTCCTCTGGAAGAGCATCCAGTGTTCTTAACCACTGAGCCATCACTCAGTCCCCGGTCCCATCTTTCATCTTTTGGAGGACAGTAACCTCATGTGTAAGGATTGGATGAAATGGTCTCTGTGGAATTCCTGACACAAAACTGCTCACACCACAAGCTGGCTGTGGGCTTTGGTGGGGGCAAACTATGGGCCACACTGTTCTTCCTGGCTGGAAAACAAGAGCAACATAGCCTTTGGCCAGCCTCCTCCTGGTCTCTCCCCCAAGAAGCCCCACAGCCTGGAGGAGGCTGGCAGGCTCAGGCCTGTGTCCATGCAGTGCTTTTCTCCACAGGATCCGTGTGGGCTGCCACAAGCTCATCAACCACCACATCTTCACCAACCTTATCCTGGTCTTCATCATGCTGAGCAGCGCCGCCCTGGCCGCCGAAGATCCCATCCGCAGCCACTCCTTCCGGAACACGGTAAGTAAGCCTCGGAGAGAGGAGATGTGGGTGGGACTACCCTGGGGATCAGCCCCAACCTGTTTGTGTCCGGGGCCATCCTGGATATAGGGCCCAAGCATGGGAGCCTGGGGCTAGAGCTTCTTAGTATGTGGTGCCAGGGATTTGCTTTCTCTGGACCAAGCTGATGGAGGCGCATATTTAGAAGCCTCTGCAGTACTGCCCAGTGTCTTCAGGGATCTCTTTGGTCCTTTCTTCTTACATTGAGGTTTCCCTTTCCCCATTAGAGGCACAGTGATGGCTCCTTAGAGGTTTGGGTCTAAGGGGAGAAGGTGAACTTGAGCCCCAGCATGCCATAGGTCCAGGACTTTTGCCCTTGGGTTAGTGAAAAAGAGTTCCTTCTTATGTAGCATTCACATGAGGCTGCTCAGCTGCTCCACTGATGAGAAACACAGGTCAGGGAGAAGATGTGAGGGCATGTTGAAACGGCGACAGGTGCTGGTTAAATTTTCAATTATGCCAGGCGGTGGTGGTGTACGCTTGTAATCCCAGCTCTCAGGAGGCAGAGGCAGGTGGATCTCCGTGAGTTTGAGGCCAGCCTGGTCTACAGGGCTAGTTCCAGGACAGCCACGGTGGATACATAGAGAAACCCTGTCTCGAGAAACTAAAAAGAAAAAAAATTTTTTTCAATTATTCACCCAATGTCATAGCTTATGGGTGGTGCCACGGGTGCCTCTGTGTTAGAAGTTGGTTGTTTCTGAGTCAGTCTTTGCTTCACGATCTCTTCCTTAGCAGTTCATCTAACTCAGTCCTGAAGAAACTTCAAAGACAGCCTTGGGCCTGTCAGCTGACCACCAAGGCACTGCCCTGGAGAGGCAGCAGGGGCACATGACTGTCAGAGGTGCCCGTCTCTTTCTGCACATCAGATCAGTAGAGACTTTAGGATTAAGACACATCAGCCAATCAGTGCCTCCAGCTTTGTCTTGATAACCACACCCTCACATGGCAGCTCCCCATTCCTGGTTCCTGGCAAACCTGCTGTCAATGAGAGGTGCTGCTAGGAGACAGTGGCAGGGACTTCCTGTAGTGCGAATTCTCACTGGTCTAATAATAGAAACCTGGAGCCAGATATCGGGGTAAATGCTGAAAGATCAGAGAAGTAAAAAGAGCCAGCCACTAGAGAGACTTCTTACCTCTCAGAATTCTCCGACTGAAAGGGGCCAAGCTCCTGTCTCCACCCCACCTTATCACTTCCTCTCTCCGCCCAGCCATATCACTTCCTGTTTCCTCCTCCCAAGTGCTGGGATTAAAAGTGTGTGCCTCCCAAGTACTGGGATCAAAGGCATGAGATCCCAAGTGCTGGGATTAAAGGTGTGTGCCACCACTGCCTGGTCTCTGATGGCTAGCTCAGCACTCTGATATCCAGGCAAACTTTATTTGTTAGAGCACACACAAAATATCACCACAACTTTCCCCTGTGGCTCAGATGGAGATGAAGACACCGAGCTTGCAGACAAGGCTTTGATTTAGAGATCCTCAAGGCTGTCTTCATTTTAGGCATTCCAGTGGAATGAACACCTCTCTGTCATTGAGTTCCATCATGAAAATGAAGCTTGAGGCAGAAAATGTGTTTGGAGACAAATCATGGTATCACAGGTCAGGAGCCAGTCCAGGCTAAGAGTCTACCAGGAGCAGATTTGTGTTTCTTCTTATCATAGCCTCTTTCCCATGCATTTGTTGTCCTGTTTCCCCGTCTCTTTGCAGATGTACGTGTTTGTGTGTGTGTGTGTGTGTGTGTGTGTGTGTATGTGTGTGTGTGTGTGTGTGTGTGTTTCATTGGAACGGTAGCTGAGTTTTTAGTGAAAGGGAAGTAGAAGCCGTGTGAAGAAAGTAGTCTAAGAACTTGGATTGGCCCCCGGGCACCACGTCAGCGTGGCTGCCTGAGGAGGGAATAAGGGAAAGGGGGTGAAAGCCTCATAGCCCACCGTTACACGGAACTGCTCTAGCAGTGTCTAGGAGCCCAGAAGTGGGAAGTTTTTAGGAAAGGGTGACCTCTGGCGAGAACTGCTGTGGACTCCCCCACTTCCGTGGAGGAGAGGCACAGGTCCCTCTTCTATAGAAGAGGGACAGTGTGTGCTCCAGTGGTGGCTACAACCAAGGGAGGAGACATAATGAAAAGAGTTACTCTTGAATGAAAAGAGGAAGCCTCCATGGTCTCTCCACACCTTCCAACACTGATATCTTCAGTTCTCAAAACCATAGGCGGTCCGGCAAGATGGGTTAGCAGGTAAAGACACTGTCCACCATGCCTGACCACCTGAGTTCAGTCCCAGGGACTCATGGTGGAAGGAGAGGATTGATAGCTAAAAGTTGTCCTCTGACCTCTCTACATATACTGTGGTATGTGCATGTATCACAAACAGTAGATAGATAGGTAGGAAGGTGGGTGGGTGGGTGGATGGATGGATGGATGGATGGATGGATGGATGGATGGATAGATAGATAGATAGATAGATAGATAGATAGATAGATAGATAGATAGATAGATAGATAGAGACAGATAGACAGACAGACAGACATGCCATAAAGCAACAGCACACCATTCCATGAGATCAGCACCCAGGACAGGCTTGTGTCCTGGCAGTCTTGGCTGCCATCTTTCTGGTTGAGAGACATGAGGTCAGCAACACACTATGAGTAACCTTGTTGGAATGATCAGACTTCATTTCCCCTGCCTCTGAGTCTTGATGGCTCTGAAAGAAATCAAGAACTTTGCATCAGGAACTCACAAGACTCTTCTAGATAATAGGTGGTATTCAGGAATGCTGGCACAGTAGCCTATACTAAAAATTAAAGCTCTAGGTCAGTCTATTCTTTGCATGGGCCCAGAAAGGCAAGGACCAGTCTTGGGAGACAGCAGAGTGAGGTATAGAACGTGGCAGGAGGAAGACACCAAGTACAGACCATGCCTCACAAACGGAGCCGTCCTGGCGTATGAGGGTCAGGTGGGGAGATCACTTGATAATTAAATTGTCCTGGGTCCACAGGAACATACCAAACTTTCTGATTTGATTTGATGTCATTAGCTTCTATTTATCTATGTTTTAAATATTTAAAATGTTAACCTTTATGGTGCTTGGAATAGATCGCAGGCCTCAAGCTCAGTTAGCAAGAGCCTCTACTACTAGGCTATATTCTCAGCCTCACCACTAATATTTCTTCACCAACCTGAAGCACGGCCAGACGGCAGTGTATTTCATTTAGCCAAGTTCAAAACTGCAAAATGTGTGTGATTGTCATTCATCAGGGGCTACAGCACTAGTAGTTCACCCAGAGGGGAGGTTATTAACACAGGACTTTCAGAAAGCAGCCCCTGTGGGCCAGGATAGGAGCACGAGAAGCCAGTCGGCCTGAGCAGGTAAAGGAAGCAAGGCTCCCCAACATTTCTTGGTGGTCACAAAGAGGAGCCATGCATGGGGGAGGTGGGCCCTCCCAAGGGGGAAGCAGGATTGTCCTGCTGAGGAGAAGGGTCTCTGGCCACAAGTTCTGCGCATGGGCAGGGATCTGCCACCGCTTGTTGGGGGTGCCTTGTTCTGATTGCCACATGTTGTACCTTGCAGATACTGGGTTACTTTGACTATGCTTTCACAGCCATCTTTACGGTTGAGATCCTGTTAAAGGTAACACATTTCTCCTTGACCTCCTCTGCTAATGCGGCCGCAGCGGTAACGGGCGCATTCTTTGCTTGCCTTCCAGGTGCTAGGTTATGCAGACTATGTCTTCACGGGCACTTTTGCGTTTGAGATCATTTTGAAGGTAACGGGCCAGCCAGCCGTGTGACGGAGGCCCGGGAGAGAGGCGTGACGTGCTTTGAACTTTTTTTTCTTCTGTGATCAAGCTAAACTTTTTTTTTAGCTACAGGATTTTTCCCCTGTGATCATTCCAATGTGTTTTTGCAGTTTTTCTTTAACTCTGGAGTGCATGTAGCAGCTACTTTGGCTTCACAGTCTAGTTGCAATTATATTTTGTTTTTTTTTTTTTTAAAAAAAAAAACCCTCTGAGATATATTCACTACTAACGGATACAGCACTCTGCGTGAACTTTCCTCTCCCCTTCCTGACTTCAGAGTAAGAGGAAAAGCACTCTTGCTATGGCAGGAGCCACCCTCTCCTTGCTCCTGGGGACTGTACTGTGGTCCCTGTGTCCTTGAATAGTAACATGCTATTTGCTTGCAACGGGTCTTGCAAGATGAGTTGGGCCTACTTGTGTGGAGATGTCCTGTATCTGTTTTGATGGCATGGGCTTACATCTGCACGGACCGAAAGTGTGCCTGAATGTACCGCCCATGGATGACCTAACAGGTGACATCATCGTGTGTGCTGTGTCCCGACTGTGAGCACCCGGGGGGACATTCCTTCCGAGGTTCTCAGAGGTCTGCAGACACAGCAGAGGGCCCAGAGGCTCCAGGAGTTGGGCTTTCTGATTTGATTGTTACCGCCAGTTCCTTGTGGGAAGAAACTGACAAGTGAAGAGCTTTAACTATAGTTGTCTTTAAAGTATTCTGAAGTTTATTGTGTGTGCATCTTTTAAAAAGATGTACTTTGCGGCCAGCGACTAGGGACTTGGGCTCCTCACAAAATCTTCTGTTGATGAAACCTCAGTTAATGTGGACAGGGAGTGGCCACTTTGTGACATTGGTAATGATGAGTTCAAAGCCACCCATCCCAAATATGTTCAACCCAGTTTCCAATCTTATAAGAGTTTGAGTTTTCTTTCCTGGATGTAAACCAGGAGGTTCAGTTTTAGTCCTCTGTCCATCATGGCGGAGCAGATCAGTGGCCAAGGCTTATGGCCCTGTGGTAAGGTCTGTGCCACACAGCATGCAGGGTCCCTACCCCAGGTTCTCCTTGCTGCCTCTCCCTCAAGCTGAATTAAGGAGCATTGTTCCACCAGATCTATTAGCCTGGTGACTTGAGATTTTGCTTTACTCTCTGCCTTTTTGAACTGTGAAGTGAGTGTACATACTCCTGGGCTCTGGGGCCAATGAAATCCTGGGTTATTTAACACTGTATTTTTCCCATCTGGAGAACTTGCCCATTGAACTCTTCCCGTGGCCAGCAGAAACCTCACGAGAGCACCCACTACGCTCACTCCTGCTGTACAAGCCGTTTAACGTGAGAACGAGCCTGGCTTCCTGTAACAAAACCTCTTTGCTTGTTACACCTGATATTGTCGAGTAACTTGACTCAGGAGAGATGGGAATTGGAAGCTGGGTCAACCAAGTTAAGGGGGAAAGGACCCTAGGAGTGCGGGAGCCAGGTGCCGCCTCTAGCTTCCACTGAGAGGGTTTTATGAAAATTGTTTGTGCTCCGTGACCTTAGAGCTGCTGACCCAGGCCAGCACTGCACAGGTAAGCTCAGCTAGGCAGTGATAGCTTTCTCCCAAGCATGGTCCTGTGCAGTCTCTCCTGAGGCAGGCTCTTTGGACATGCCAGAGCTCTGTCCTTGTTTGAATTCTGTCATCTGAATAGACCCTAGACTGACCTCTTCAAAAGTTTGCCTTCAGTCAGCTACCCTTCGCGTTTCTTCTGATTTGTTCTGAAGTAGGTTACATGCTCACTCAGCCCTGCTGCTTAGCATTTGTCTTCCTTACGGGCAGTCATTAATAAAGTCGTACTTGACTGTCAAGATTTTGTGAAGAGCCCAGGCTTTCTGTTTGGTTGGTTTGGGACCCAGGAGGGGAGGAGGAAAACAGTAAAGGACGCATGATTCTGTTTACAGATGACGACGTTTGGGGCTTTCCTACATAAAGGGGCTTTCTGCAGGAACTACTTCAACTTGCTGGACATGCTGGTTGTTGGAGTGTCTCTGGTGTCGTTTGGGATTCAGTAAGTATTCACGGGTCAGTAGAAAGAATTATACGCAGGGAACTTGAGCCTAAGTCATTCAAGCTGGGCGCCGTCTGATGATTACAGGCAGGATGGCTTAACTTGCCCCGCGCCAGAAGGGCCCGTGCTTTCCTATTTCTGTCTTGGTTTGTTTTTCTTGTATCTACTGCTAGGTTGAGTTTATTATTCTCTTTGAAACTGGCTTTCAACAGCAGATGAAAGACATCTTGACTAGAGGAGAACAAACTGGATTGCTCTCAGGCCTGGTCCAAGACTCCGGGCATCCTCCCTCGGGGTGGCAGTTTTCTTTCACTGCAGGAAAAGCTTGGCCTTGGCGACCTCTCGGGACCCATTCCACTTCCTGTGTTTGCAGGACACAGCTGCTGTGACCTTTGGGGGCATTTAAGAGTGTCTGGTGGGGTTGAGTGCTGCCTTTTTACCCTGTGCAGTACCTAGGACAGTCAGCCATGGTTACATCTTCTGTGACCTCGCTTCACTCTCCTGCTGGCCTGTGAGCATCTCTGCTCCGGAGCTGCCTGGTAGTACCCCAGTGTGAGCGCACATGTACATCATAAGCCCCTTAGCCAAAGGTACCTGGAGAGGACTGTAAGTGGGCCACAGTGAAGCCAGTGAACTAGACCCCTCTGCGGGAAGACAGTTTGAGCATCAAATGGCTGGGCTGTCTCTGGCCTGGGGGTGGGGGCAGAGAACAGTGGCTGGAAGGAACAGCTTGCCAGTTTTATGGGTAGCAGCAGGAGGGGGCGTGCGGGCCAGAACAGCCTGAGAATTAGCATGGGGCCTTTGGTCTGTTGCAGGCTGTTTGGGTTAATCAGGAACTAGATGCCCTCTGCCTGAGGGAGTTGACCATGGGGGCAGATAAGGGAAGTAATGGGTCTTCCTGACAGATGGAAAGCCGCTTCTGAGGAATGCTAAATTTAGGTTTTTGTTCCCTGGGTAGCAATCCTGCTTAGCTGGTCAGAGTCCGGGTGAGCCCAGGCTGACGGTGAGAACACTATCAGCAGTACTGTCATTTGAGGGGCCTGCTTTGGACCCGACAAGGACCCGGGATTCCTGCCGAGAATTGCCTTCCCTGTCTCTTGCTGCCTGGGGAAGGAAATGCTGCATTGGTTTCTCAGTAGAACCTTCAATCTAGTCTCTCCACAATTCTCACCAACCCCCAAACTGCCCCTGCTCTTTCCAGCTTTCCCTCTTGCTCACTTCCTCCCAAGCCTTCTTGCACACTTTCTCCGAAGCCGGGGTTGCAACCACACCCAGCGGATTAACCCGAGCAGCCTGCAACAGCTCAAAGCCCTTGAGATAACTCCTAGGCTGTTCTGGCCCACACCTGTTCCCATAAAACTGACGAGGCTCTCCTGCCACCTGATGCCACCTGCCCGAGAGGCCTTCCCAGCTGCCCCTGAGGCCGCGCCCCACTTCCCTTCCGTGGAGGAGCCCACGCCTTTCCCCACACCCGAGTGTGTGCCGCTGAGGGAGGTGTTACCCATCCCTCCTACCAGATCGAACCCTCTCCGAGACCAGAAAAGCCCTAGCACAGGTCCCCAAACTTAAACACTGACATCTCAATGTCAGGAAACTAGTGTTTACGTCAGCAGAATGAGGTAAGTCTGTAAATGCCTCTATAAAGGCAAGCTACATGCCTGAGGTAGAGCCTCTGCCAGGGCCCCCGAGTTCCCTCAGGGGGCACGAGGCCAGCTTGGTGGCAGAAAGGAGCAGGTCCTGCTGAAGTCCTGAAGGGAGACTACGGTTATGTAGTGTCCTTCAAGAGATGGTCACATGAAGTAGCTGATCTCAAGGCTCCAATCTGGCCGTAACTCACGTCGCTTGCTTTCTTACCGTTACTGTCCTCCCCCAGATCCAGCGCCATCTCCGTGGTGAAGATTCTCAGGGTCTTGAGGGTCTTGAGGCCCCTCAGAGCAATCAACAGAGCAAAAGGGCTTAAGGTATTGACCCCTCTCCTGTGAGGGGGCTGGCTTGGGTTGGGGCTGGCCGCAGTTGCTAACTGTCCTGGTCTAGAGACGAGCTGAGGCTCCGAGTGGGACCTTTCCACCAAAGAAGCTACTTCTGCCTAGCATTGTCATTCCAAAAAGGAAAGATGGCTCAGCAGTGTTGGGGCCTGAGTTCGAATCCCAGACCTATTTAAAAAGCCCCGCAGGTCCCTCACACTCTTGTGACCCCAGTACTATGTGTGCAGTGGCTGAGACACAAGGGGCTTCCTGGTGGCCGTCCTTGCTCTGAGTTCCGTGAGAGACCCCCATCTCGAGAATATAAAGTAGAGGCTGATCGAGCAGGACATGCAGTGTTCTTTTCTACTTGTCTCACATGAACAGGCATGTACGTGGGGGCCTGTATCCACATAACATGTATAACACATAACACACAGACACAGCAAAATTACCTTTGCTTTGTTAATTGGGGATGTTGGTCATTATAATTACAATAACGATTTGTTTCTTCTTTATCAACAGTATTTCTTTGTGTTTAAGTTGTAAATCATTCTCATATGGATTATACAGCAGGCCAAAGGGTTGTCGTCTCTATAAGAGCTTTCTAGGATAGGGGTCTTGTTGAACCTATGTGCAGGTGGTGTTTCTCTCAATTAAACCAAACTCTTTAGAGGAAGCCCAAGAAAAGACACTGAAAAAGTGTTTTTGGGCTGGGGCTGGAGAGATGGCTCTTCCAGCAACCACATGGTGGCTCACAAGTATCTGTAATGAGATCTGGCGCCCTCTTTTGGCCTGAAGACATACATGCAGACAGATACTGTATACATAATAAATAAATAAATCTTTTTTTTTTTTTTTTTTAAAGTGTTCTTGGACCAGGGAACGGCTCAAAAATGGGTTAAGGCACTTAGCCTGATGACCCAGTTGAATCTCTGGGATCCATGTGCAAGGAGAGAACCAGCTCCTGCATGTTGTCCTCTGGCTTACACACACACACACACATGCACACACGCATGCATACACACACAATAAATAAATGTAATAAAGATGTAATAAAAATAAAAGTGCACGTCATAATGAACACAGTACTTATGCACTAGGTAACCAGGAAAACAAAGCATGGGGTTAGAACAGTTAGAAATTCAGATCAAAATGCACCCCAGCATAGAAGCCCTGGCCTGGTGTTAACTTATCCCGTGACTAGAACCACGAAGTGGGGTATCAGCATTCCATCCTCTCTCTTCTCCCCCAGCACGTTGTCCAGTGTGTCTTTGTGGCCATCCGAACCATCGGCAACATCATGATCGTCACCACCCTGCTCCAGTTCATGTTTGCATGCATTGGGGTCCAGTTGTTCAAGGTAGGGGTACCCTCTCGCCCAGGGCTGGAGCTGGTTTCCATCAGAAGAGCCCGTGTTTGACCCTCGTCTGCTTTGTGTCCAGGGGAAGTTCTATCGATGCACAGACGAAGCCAAAAGTAACCCTGAAGAATGCAGGTGGGTACCCCGAGAGCCGGCTCACAGATGGACTCATGTTAGCAGTTCAGGGGCTTTCGTCAGGGAGTGAGACGCCTGCCCACTCAGCTCACGCCTGGAAAGAGAGTGACCTGACTTTTGTTGTTTATGTTTTCAAGCCCAGGTGAAACTCAAGTAAAGTGAGACCACGATTCATTATTGTCTAGCCAGCATCTCGAAGGTTTAACACATGTTCATCATCCCCAAGGAACGAGTGGCCGGCTCCAGCAATTTAGTGTAGTTCATGTAAACTGGGGGGAGGAGTCCCGAAAGAACAGTGACCAAGGGCCGCCAGTATCTCCCCTGCTATCCAAGTGGGCTTTGAAGGGTATTCTCCCAAGCCAGGCTTACAGCTCAGTTCCCAGTGTTCAGGAGTGGGCTACCCTCTTCTAGAAAACTTGGCAGACTTCTGTGCTCCTTGTTCCTAGTGCCCACATTTTGGACATATTTCTGTTCAGAACAGCCAGCAGCAGAGAAACAGCAAGAAACACTCACATCTTATAATCCAAGATGTTCAGTTAATATGGAATGTTCGCAGTCCATGCATGCATTGCCCAGAGCTTAAGGCTACAGAAAATCTGTGTCCCTGACCTTTTAGAGTTACATTTGGCTGGGGTCTAGCTGCCTGCCCTGTATGCATTGGTTTGGGTTTTCTTGAACAAATGATGTGGCCATGGGGCATTGGATACAATCTGCCTATGACTACATGCGGGATGCGCTTGGCCTGGGCTGAGGAATGCAGAGCACCTCCTCCAGGCTGTTTAGTGCAGCCACAAGAGTGTGTCGTGGTGGGCCCTTCCTCTAGCTGCCCGTTGCTGTGAAATATCAGTGAGAGGCTTTATCTCATGGGTTCCTTCCACAAGTACATTTCTGTAAGAAATGGTGTGTGACAGCAATTACAGAAGTCTTTTGGAAAGAAAATTGAGAATACCAGTGGTCTGAAAAGGAAGAGATTTGTTGAAATTAGAATGTGGATAAGCATATACCTTTGCTTGCTTCTCAGAGTCTGTGGAATTCTGTGGCCAAAATATCGATTTTTCCACATGTATTTGTAGCCCCTCTTACATGAGGAACTTTTACTGTCCTTTATTAAGTGGCACAGTGTTATTCATTAAGTGACGCTGTTTACCCTTTGAGAAAAGCCAAAAGCTACAAGGTACAACAAAACCCACTGTAAGAGTTTGTTAAGGGAAGGGAACAGAAGGGATGTGCTTAGGCCTATGGAAAAATCATGCAGGAAGAGGAAGAGGGATATGTGGAACCCGCTTTTATAGATTTCCCCCCTCCCCCCACACATGCACATATGGGCTCACATGGCTATGCCACGCATGTGCATAGATTACATGTTACACTGCACAAAACTACGTGATCACTCAGCACACGGATTACGTAGGACGTAAGGCCCTGAGATGACTATGCATTTTGCCAGCCAGTGTGCGGTCGTGGTCATGGGAGAGTGGCTAGGAATTCTAACATTTACTGTTTGGGCATGTCTAACTGCTAACAGGTGCACACTGGATCTCTAGCCACTCCTGCCCTGGAGAGTGCACTTTGCACTCTGGCTCCTGCTGGTTGCCAGGGCTCTCGGGTCATGACTGGAGACTTCCTTGAAGTATAGAGCAGATCAAATGTGGAGGAGAAAGAGAGAAACTCCATCTGGGCTGTGGTGTGTGTGTGTGTGTGTGTGTGTGTGTGTGTAACCTGGCTGGGGCTACATATGATGTTCTGAACCAATATTGTCCTCTGCGAAGCCAAGATGACTCTAACTCCTTTCTCCTCCAGGGGGCTTTTCATTCTTTATAAGGATGGGGATGTCGACAGTCCTGTGGTCCGTGAGAGGATCTGGCAGAACAGTGATTTCAATTTTGATAATGTCCTTTCAGCCATGATGGCACTCTTCACAGTCTCAACTTTTGAGGGCTGGCCTGCGTGAGTATAAAGGATATCCAGTCTCCCCAGGAGGTACCTACTTGATCCTTGGGGACTCTGGGCTGTCGTCCTTCCAGGAGAGGGGTTCTACTTTTGATCTTCACAGCTGGCAAGCTTGCCTGTGACTAACTTTGGGCATGATTTCTTGCCCACCGTGGCTCCTCCATCTGAACAGGCAGGTGTTAAACATCTGCATCTTACTTTTGGCTTCAGATGTGAATGGCCAGGGCAGCATCTCTCTGTGTGGTTAAGGAGGACCTAAGAGGCATTTGCTGTGTAGACTGCTGTTGGTAGATGCCCTTCTGGTGTTCTTAAAGAGAATTTGACAGCATCCAAACTGTCATTCATTCACTCATTATGGTACATAATGAGCACTGATGTGTGCCAGGCATGGACAGATGCTACCATGCTGTTCCTTTCATGAAGGTGCTCAAACACTCATTCATAAATTATGCCTTTGATATCAACTCCATGCAACATGCTGTGTTAGGCGGCGTGGAGGAAGTCACATGACCATGGCACCGGTCCTCCCTCAGATCCTAGAGCTAATAGAAATGTCACATAATCATACCTAGTATGGAATGGGGTCTGGCTGAATGGCTGGGATCTGGGGTGAGTTGGAGCACCAGAACATAAAGAAGGACAAAAATAAAAGGCAAAGGGGCGTCTGTAGCACCCTGTTGGCTTCCTTCAGATGGGTCATGCCCAGAGGAGCTTCAGGAGGCAAGTGCCCAAACTGGCTCCAGCTGGTTGCCAGGGCTCTCGGGTAGCTGTGAAGGGCATTTTCAGAAGTTTCTGTAGACAGCTGAGTAACGTTCGCCTCCTAGGAAGCTGATCTAGGAGAAAAGGTGTGGAGGAAGAGCGAGACCCTGTGGTGATGTAAGGTTTGGGACACCGTGCCTCAGTGAGCCACTGGGGCAGCTGACGGGATGTGATTCAGCCTGGGGCTTGAAGCTACAAGGACCTGAGCCCAGCTCTGGACTCTGCCCCTGAGGACTGTGACCTTGGCACTTAGATGCCTTTCTGACCATCGACAAGAAGGGGATGGCAGTGACACCTGCCCTTCTAGGGAGAAGGAAAGATGGAAAGAGAGGCCGTGTGAGCTTTTGCACATGGGGTGAGGTCAGGAAGGACTGACTGTATTAGAGGGGGTTAGTTGAAACTGGGTGGTTTATGGTAATGTCCTTCTTCGCAAGAGTTCTATCTGACACTAGAGTGTCCCTTAACTTTAGAAATCTTGTTTGGGTACTGGGTGTCCGTCAATGTATGCACAGTTTTCAGCTCCTTCAATATGTCAGTGTGATGCTCCTTATCTCTTATCTGTTACTAGAAGGTGGCATTGTTGACTGTTTGTGAAACCCTTTTGATTTTTTCAGTTCTCCAGATATTCTCTGGATGATTATCTGGGTAATCCCTCATCTATATACTAGCTATCTGGGCCTAAGGATGAAGATGCCTCAGTGACAAGGCCCGTCCCATGACTGTGCAGAGGAATTCTGGGAGCATCTGGTGGGGCAGTGGGCTGGGCGGGCTGCTTGAACTGTGGGGTTGGCAGGTTCCCACCCAGTTTTCCTATTTTCCAGGTTGCTGTATAAAGCCATTGACTCGAACGGAGAGAATGTTGGTCCAGTCTACAACTACCGTGTGGAGATCTCCATCTTCTTCATCATCTATATCATCATTGTTGCCTTCTTCATGATGAACATCTTTGTGGGCTTCGTCATCGTCACCTTCCAGGAACAAGGAGAAAAAGAGTATAAGAACTGTGAGCTCGACAAAAATCAGGTTAAAGTCACACACTCTTTGTGCTTCTGTCCCTCAAGCAAGAGCAGAGCACCTCCTCGTCAGTGGCTTTCTCTACACAGAGGAGAGGGTTCACCCCAGCTCAGGCCCTGTTCAGAGCACACCATCAGCCATGCTGAGTCTCTGCAGAGGTGGTCACCAGACCCAGAATAGACGATGACTGGGGAAACCAATCCCCAAGCTTGTGGTGAGGGGTCAGAGAACACCAAGGTCACAACCCATGGTCATGGCTGACCAATGATGGTTCAGACTCCTGTATGGCACTGTGACCCAGAGCCAGGAATCACTCACTCACTCAAACTCGCACAGCCTCCACGGAGAGGCTCTTTGATACCTGCTTGCTGCAGACTTTCTTCATCTTGGTGCTATTGATGCTGTAGGCTGATCCTTCTTGTTTGTGCTCCCTGGGCACAACTGTGGGGCAAGGAGCAGAATCCCTGGCCTCTACCCACTCAATGCACTGGCACCCCCTTCCTCCAGTAGGGAGCCAAAACATTCCCAGAGATTGCCAGAGGTCTTCCGGGGACAGCAGTTGCCCTCAATCAAAATGAGCTGTCATTTAGTAGGAAGAGTCAGAAACTTTGAACTTGGCACTAAAGTTTTTCGGGCATTGTTCATCTCCCTCCCTGTTTTAGCCGACCTGGTAGAAGTAGGAGCCTTGGCTCTCACTGTGTGATAAAGCAAGGAAACCAAGAGCCTGCATGTGCTCTGGCCCTGCTCTGCCTGTATCTGCTCAGTGACATTAAGTGCATCACTGCTCCTGGAGTCTTGGCCCCTTATCTCATTTAAAGGTCGTTTATGAAGGCATGAAGGAGTTTATACCCCTGAGACATCCTTTTGAACCTTTAGCATATGAGTTCGAAAGTCTGTTCTGAGCGTTTTCCTCTGTCTTCTGCCAGACACATCTCTGCTTTTATGGTAATAAGGTGAGCAAGAATGATCTGGTAGTGAGGGTATTATGAGGTACTCCTGCCCAGGTGGCAACTGTGACCACATGTGAGGGCATGCTGACTTGGTTTGTGGAAGAACTTTCCTGTGTCAGAGTGTCCTTGTAGACTCTACCAGTGATAATCTGGAGGAAATCTGGCTTATTTCTTTGCCTACCCATAGAAGACAAGAGTGAAGACCGGGCTAGGTAAACCATGCAGAGTTGGTGTTACATGTGTAACCTAAAGTCCCAAATAGGCTCGAATCTGGTGTCCCTAGAGTCAGAGTGACACTACACAGAGAACTTGTCTGAAGCCTGCTGTGTCTGGAGTGAAGGCAGAGAGGAGGGGAAGGGAGGGAAGGAGAGAGAGGGGTGGAGGAAGGCATGGAGGGAGGGATGGAGGCAGGAGCAAGCCTGGAGGCCAACTGGAGGCTCCCTCTCAGCTTACTCCGAAAAGGAACTGGTGTCTGTCCCAGAGTAAGTAGAAGGACAGTGGTCTGTTTAGAGCCAAACTTAGTTCAGTCTCACCATCATCACTAACCATTCTCTGGAGATGCTGAGGAGAGCATGGTAAGTTCCTGCTCCCGTAAGACTGGACAGGCATCTTCTATGAATCTGCCTGAGTGTCCAGAGAGCTTCCAGCCTCAGGAAGTAAACTCGGCCTCTGTGCTTCTTGAAGATTCCATGCCTGTCCTCAGCTGGCCTCCTCTTCTGGAGGACAACACAGGCAGACCTGGCATCACCACCTACTGGCAGAGAAAGGCCCTGACAAGGCTTGGTTCAAGCCCCCCACCCCACCCCACCCCCTGCCTCAGAGACACTGCAATAGTCTCAGCGGAAGCTACATGGGCTCTGCCTTCAAGTCTGAGCCAGCACAGTGGCTGTTCTACTTGCTTCTGGAAGTTACCCCCAGGAACTCTTGAGGAATGAGGGATAAGAGACTCAGAGAGTTAAGAAGCAGAGAGAAAACACAGGATAGACTCGGGTGGGCCTGGAACCTTATTCAAACGGGCCCAGAACTTTATTCCAAAGGTCTGTTTGTAACAATGCCAAGGGGTGGAGCAAAAGACCTCCCCCTCGCTAGTTATAGTCACCTGGTACCCAGGCCTGTGGTCCAATCGACCTCTTATGCAGTCCTGCTGGGCACAGCCACTAGGAACCCTAGTGGGCTCCAACACACAAGGCAAATTCTTGGTCCTACCAGAGACTCAACTGTTCACGGTCATTTCCTTGAGGGCCAAAGTGAGCTCCTCCAGGCAGATGACCACTCTGTGCTCCTTTCCTGGAAACTCTCAACCCCCTGTTTGTCCTTTTCTGCCATTGCAGCGCCAGTGTGTTGAATATGCCTTGAAAGCTCGCCCCTTAAGGAGGTACATCCCCAAGAACCCCTACCAGTACAAGTTCTGGTACGTGGTGAACTCCTCGCCTTTTGAATACATGATGTTCGTCCTCATCATGCTCAACACACTCTGCCTGGCCATGCAGGTAAATATGGAGATCACTATGGTGACTAAGTGTAGGTGTGCCACACAGCCTTCTCCCCCGGATCCTGGGGGTGATATGCTCCATCTCCAAGAGAGGAGGTTTGACTTTCTGACAAACCTGGATTGTAGTGTGGTCACAGTTTCATTCTGCCTGACTGTTGTCATGGTAGACACATAAGGTCACTTATGTTTGGATCTCTCTGGGCGATAGAGCTGTGGGGGGTGCTTCCACGGAGCCTGGGTGTGGTATTCAGTCTGGATCCTGGGACCCAAGAGTGGCTGAGTACCAAAGCCTGATGCCGCACAGGCCTTGGCTTCTGTCCTTAGCAGCTGGTGGTCTTGAGAATCTGACCCCAAGCCATACTTTCTTTATGAGTAATGTGGGAAATCTTCCACACCTATCTCAAGCCAAAGGATTCTGCCGAATTATTCAAGTCTGGCTCTTGGGAGAGGATGCTGTACTGGAGGGTGGGAAATGCCCCCAGGGTGCAGATGGCAGGGGACCTCCCATTATAAGGATGTGAGATCATGAACATTTGACGGTAATACGTCTGCCTTTATCCGAAGCACTACGAGCAGTCCAAGATGTTCAATGATGCCATGGACATTCTGAACATGGTCTTCACGGGGGTATTCACTGTTGAGATGGTTTTGAAAGTCATCGCGTTTAAGCCCAAGGTAAGTTGCTGGATCTCCTTTGCCAAGGCTGCTCTTGAATGACCCCAGAGAAGGACCTGCTTCCATTTAGCCTTGTGTTGCTGAGCTATGCTGAACTGTTCTGGTAGCTAAGTAGGTTACCACCTGAGAACATTAAAATCTGATTAGGACGTCTGTATACATATGGGAAAATAAATGGGTGAAACCAAAACCTTATGAAAATAATTCTGAGAAAAAGAGAGGAGAGAATTGGGAATTTGTAGGCTGGTTATCACTGTAAACCCTGGTTTTCTGTTTTTGAATAGCATGTCCTGCTGCCTCAGGAAAATGTAGCTCATTATCTGAGCACTGGGGGAGTGTCTGATAATCATCAGAAAGAGTTTGACCCCGATTTTACTCTGAGATCTCTAGCACGAAGACAGCTTTCTATTTGTGGCTGGTCTGTAGCTTCCTTTTTACCTTTTATGGAAAGTTCTGGGACCTTCTTACTGCTGCACCATCTTTTGTTTGTTGGATTTAGGAAAGCTTCACTTGTTTGTAAGGAAGTGAGGCATGAACTATGTTATACTATGTTGAAGGAATGATTTCATTGTGCCTTTGTGGAGAAGGAGTCAGTCCAGCCCCACAAAGCCCAAAGGCTGTGGTGTTGTGACAAGCCATGTCACTCGGCATCAAGGAGCACAACTGTGAGACATCTGAATCCGATCTGCAGTCCATCACAACTTACTTCACTGCCCCACACCACCCTTTCCTCCTCTGTGCTATGAGGAGACTCACAGTCCAGTTGTTGGGGGCTGTTGTGGAGAGTGCATGTTTAACCTTCAGTGTTTTAAGGGTGCCTGGCATGGAGCACCATGCTGGAGACTGGTACTGGCACCATTACACCGTCACCTCTATCTTCAAGCAGCAGTGTCCCTTCGCTCTAAAGCGCTAGACTGAGGAGCTGAGATGAGCTGACTTGGCCTGGGAGGGGTGAGGGGGTTGGGGGGGGATCTCCTTCCTAGCATAGACCCTAACTCTCAGAAGAGAGAATGACAGAGCCTGGTGCCTAGGTGTTTGCACTCTGTATGGAGTAGCCAACAAATAGGGTACAGCTTCAGAAATGGTTGGTTTCATGTACTCTACAGTTATACAGAATTTGAATTCCAGCCTGTTCCTTTCTTTAATTTGAAGTAATTCTTAGGCAATCTTTAATCGGATCTTTGTGGACCAAAAAGAAAGGACATTTGTAAGTGATTAATTGGGGTGATTGCCGTGGGGTCAAATTTGGCACCTTACGCATGTCCAGATGTTCCATACTGTGACTTGTCCATACCTACCTACATATACATCCCCTCCTTTTCCAAATTCATCAGAACTTCCTGGGGACCTTGGTTTGCTTCTCTTTTGCCTATACTTCTTTGAACAATATCTGTCTGAACTGATGGGAACGGTTGCAGAGTCAGAACGTGGAAAGTTCTTGAGAAATGTACGTGGAACAGTCCCATGGATCATTTCCCAGCAACTCTGTGCCATGTCTTCCTGTGCCTGGTGATTAAGCTCTGCAGCTTTTCAAAACAAGTGCAGGCGAAGAACACACGCACCCCATAGCATGTGAGCATGTGAGAGTGTGTGTTTATGTGTGTGCATACATGTGTGCCTATGTGTGTGAGTATATGGGAATGTGCATCTGTGCACATACCCTCTAAGGCCAGCGCACCAATGGCTTGTAGCACATTGCTTGGCCCAGTGAGTTTCCAAGCCTGGGAGGAGCGTCCAGTGTCATGTGATAGGTAACACGGTCACACAAGAGAAGCTCGTTTGCAGTCAGTGCGAATAGATCAGAGCATTTAAATGGTGATTTCCACCAACAAGTGCACTGCTTTGTAGATTGGCTCAGCGAGGTATTTCCTGGCCCCAGATAACTCAGATTACAATCCAGAGAACCTTTACAATATCAGCAGCATCCTTGCTCTGGAAGAGCAGTGTTGCTGGGTTGGCTCATATCACTTGGTGCCAGACAGTGAAAGGAGAATGGATTCATACAAGACACCACTCTCTTTCCTGATGTCTCTCCTGGCCTTTGATCCCCATTCTTCTTCTCATTGGTGAGCGCTAGCCAAGCCATGTGAGAGTTCTCTTACAGAGGAGCTGGGGAGGGTCCCTCTGTCCCAGTTGGTCAGGTCAACAGGCTACCTCGCTAACCTTATGCACTCCGGGACCCAGCCCTTGAAATGATACCACCACATTCAGGGTGGGCTTTTCCACTTCGGTTAACCCCGTTAAGACAATTGCTCATAAGCTAGCCAACAGGCCAAGCTAATCCAGATAGCTCCTCATTGAGCTGCTCTTCTCCGGTGAGTCTAGGTTATGTTCAATTGACAATTAAAACTAGCAGTCTACAGAGCGCGTTCCAGGACAGCAGGGCTAAACCCTGTCTCAAGAAAAAAACAAAACAAAGCAAAAACATACAACCAAAAACTAACCAACTAGCACAACAACTTAAATGTCAGAGTCAGAAATATTTCTGAATAATAAAAGCCATTACATGTGACTGGCTGACATGTTCTTTTCAGGCATGTAGAAGCTGAAGAAGGGAAGGAAGGGAGCCAGGGAGGGAGGGAGGGAGGAGAGGAGGGAGGGAGGGAGGAAAAAAGATTTGGTTGCTGGCTTCCCTTGAGAGACCCTGGCTTCAGAGCTCAGTTACAGAAGAGTATGCTGCTCCTTCAGCTGGGAGGGCAGGTGGGAATGGGCCCGTGTGTGGAACCATGGTGTCTTCCATGCAGGAAGGGTGAGGAGCTGAGCCATGCTGTCAAGGCAGTGAGTTCATGAAACAGGAGGCTGCTCAACAGGGAGGCAGTGTGTGGGAAGAAAGGGAGGGCTGGCATTCCTGCCTCCCCTGGACTGTCAGAGCCACCTGGCCAGAGCCTTGAACCCCGGCCACTTGTACCAGGAAACCTATGATGGAGACATCAACCTTTAGTCTGAGCTGTAAGGATTTGGGCACCATTTTGGAACTGTGGAAGATTTTCTTAATCTGTCAGATTTCTCTTTTTGTTTGTTTGTTTGTTTTTTGAGACAGGGTTTCTCTGTGTAGTTTTGGCGCCTCTCCTGGATCTCGCTCTGTAGACCAGGCTGGCCTTGAACTCACAGAGATCTGCCTGGCTCTGCCTCCCGAGTGCTGGGATTAAAGGCGTGTGCCACCACTGCCACCCGGCTAATCTGTCAGATTTCTTAAAAGTTCCCAGAGTGTTAGGCCCTTACCTTGCTGATTCTACGGGATGTTATCCACCACAGTGTACCAGAAAAGGATCCATGAAGACTGTCTTATACACAGGCAGGAATGACCCAGAGTGGGAACACTGATCATTATGGGATAGAATAGGGCTGCAGGAGGGGTGGCTACACAATGCCCGTGAGTGAGGTACGGCTGACGTCTGCAGATCCATCAGGCAAGATGAGAGAACAGCAGAGCATGTAATACAGGGCCAGTCAGGAAGGAAGGGAAGGGACTCAGTCTTTGGCTCTATGTTTTGTAGTCTTAGTGTTGGCTTGAGGAATACATTCCGCCCAGCAGGAAAGTCCATGAAGAAAAGGGAAGGACCTGTTTGTCAGCAGAGTCTTCAGGGATGCTGCCGACCAGAGAACTGCTGTTACTCACTTGCAACAGTATGCAGAATTTAGGAGGACTCTGTAATGCTGGAGGCAGCCTCTGACCCAGCTGCCCTGTGTGTCAGGAGCTGGTGAGAGTATGTTTGTTTTTTGTTTTTTTTTTTGGTTTTTCGAGACAGGGTTTCTCTGTGTAGCTTTGCGCCTTTCCTGGGACTCACTTGGTAGCCCAGGCTGGCCTCGAACTCACAGAGATCCACCTGGCTCTGCCTCCCGAGTGCTGGGATTAAAGGCGTGCGCCACCACCGCCCGGCGAGAGTATGTTTTTTTAAGAATAAAAGTCCAGCCAAGCGGTGGTGGCGCACGCCTTTAATCCCAGCACTTTGGAGGCAGAGCCAGGTGGATCTCTGTGAGTTCGAGACCAGCCTGGACTACAGAGTGAGTTCCAGGAAAGGCACCAAAGCTACGCAGAGAAAGCCTGTCTCAAAAAAACAAAAAAAAAAAACAAAAAAAAAAAAAAAAAAGAAAAAAGAAAAGAAAAAAGAAAAGAAAAACATGCTCTCCCTTTTCAAGGTAGAGGTTGGCTTACAGACAAATCTTGACAGTATAGCTCTAGCAACTGGAAGCTTCTGGCACTGTACACAATGTAACCACCGCCTCCACTGTGGCTTCCTAGGGGGTGTTGGGAGCCAACAGGCACCAGTTAAGCATGTAGTGTGAAGGTCTTTGAAGACATAAACCACCCAGAATATACATCTACATTTGAAAGTCACAAGGAAAGAACTGACATAGATACAAGGACTTGAAAACTGGGAACCAGGAAAAACTAGGGTATGAATTTGTGGAGAAAGGCATGGCCATGTCTCAAACACTGACTGGATTCAAGGCTCTGGGTGGCTGACAGGGTTGGTGGAAGGCTTTGGAGTGGTAGACCTTCTGGATGAAGGTGTCAGAAAGGTGCAGTCAATATGATAGAGTATAGACAGTCAGAAGGACCTGGAAAGCTCCATGAAGGAGCTGGCATTTGTCTGAGCTCAAAGGAGGAAGTGGATTTGAGCCGATTAAGGTCAGGGGAATTACAGAGGTATCAGGAGATGGGAAAGAGCCAGGGAGGTTGTTGGGGGGTCTAGAAGAATCCACTTATCCTGGAGGATGGAAAGAGCAGAGAAAAGCAAGGGACAAGGTAGAAGGAGGCCATTGGCCATCTGAGATCTTTGAAGAATCCCCTTCATCCTTCAGCAGGATGGTTTTCCTCCACAGAACCTGCCTTGGCTTGTCTTTCCTCCACAATCAAGAGTTTCTCTGCCCAGGGCTCTACCATGAGGCTCTGTGCATCATCGTTATGCCTGTCTCCCTATAAGCTATGACCTTTAGATGAGTCTCCCTGTGTCCTTTAAGACAAGAGCTCTGGGGAATCCTGCTGCACTGCATGGCCTGTGATCTTCGCTGGACTGCTGAGGATAGGGGGAGGCTGCCAGTCTGGTGGCTTTAAGTGAGAAAACAGAAATGAAGGGTACTTGGAGACTCTTGGAAGTATGGGGGAGCCTGACTCTTTCCTCAGTTCATGAGGGTTTGGGGTGGACACTCTGGGTATCAGGGCAAGGTTACCCTCTCTCTGCCCAGGGCCATACATCTGTGGTGTGTGTGTGTGTGTGTGTGTGTGTGTGTGTGTGTGTGTGTGTGTGACCATTCTTACTCATGCCCTCTCTCACACACACAGGAGCACCACCACTCCTCTGTGCCCCTTTCCACCAGTGGACGGTATTGTTGTCTCCCCTTCGGCTTTCCTGACCCCCTCCCTGGTTGCTATGGGTGCTGTGGGGACTCGGATGTGTCCCCTCATATGATCCATGTGATGTTCCCTTCATAAGTGCTCATAAACATCTGCCCCTGCCTGCTCTGTCCAGGGGTATTTTAGTGACGCCTGGAACACGTTTGACTCCCTCATCGTAATCGGCAGCATTATAGACGTGGCCCTCAGCGAAGCCGACGTAAGTATGCACCTGTGTGGCCTGCGTCCTCTCTCTTCTGTCTGCACATTCTCCTCCCTGCCCTGATGTGGTATCACCTGGACAAGTCACAGATCCCAGTCACACTTGATCGGAAACTAGACATTTCCTCACAGAGGCTGTGGGGAAGAACCTTCTAGAATAGAGCCTTAGCCCAAGGCCTCTGCAGACACAAATCACCTTTGCAGGGCTGACTCTCTGGCACCATTGACCCCAGGCACTAGTAGGCAAGGTAAGATAGGGTGTCTCTGGTTGTTCCATTTGCTCCGTCAAAATCCATCCAAAGTGACGTTATCTATGACATGTTTGTCTCGGGGCGATTTTTCGAGTAGTCCAGTGGCATATTGTTAATGCTGTCCTTTTCTTCTTTTTTCCTGTTGTGCTTCCTGTCCTCTGTGGCTTCTGAATGCTTGCCTAACAGCACTATTTCACTGATGCATGGAACACTTTTGATGCCTTAATTGTTGTTGGTAGCGTCGTTGATATTGCTATAACTGAAGTGAATGTAAGTAGCAAACTTTGTGTCCCTTGACGTGATTGTTTTCATTAATTCTAACATAGAAGAGACGAGAGGGGCCGCCCACGAATCTCCATGGGCATAAGAATTGCAGGCACCAACTCATTTTAAAAGATGGAAGTCAGTTTGAAGTCTCCCATCCCTTGTCCATCAGTTCCCCTAAAGAAACAGAGACGCAAGCGTAGAACTTCCACTTTGAAACTAAAACAACTATTTTTAAAAGATCGTATTCAAGTCCTAATGGTGCTCTCACTCCCTAGCTGGGCAACCTTAGCAGGGTTCCTGACTGCTTTGCGTCCCAGTTTTTTCCAGCTATCCATCATAGGATGGAGTTAGTAACGTGTGCCTTGTATACCCACATGGTTCTGTGGTGGCACAGGAGACCCCTATAGCCATGCCTGGCTTTGAGGTCGCTGCCACCACTGTCCTCCTAGCTTTGAGCCTGCTCTGAGTCTAGCTGGTGACGCTGGCCCTTAATCCCCAAAGAGCGTTGCTGGTATGTGTCAGGAGAGAGCCAGCGCCCTCTTTGTGACATGCAGTTTATTCGTGACAAGTGAGCACCACGTACAGAATAGGTGGAGCAAGCCCCCACCACAGGCAGTCAGACGACTCAAACTTCTTCAGAGCTGGGGAAGGGGAACACCAGCTTCCTCAAGTGAAGGTCAGAGGCAGGCAGCAGAGGACCCTGCCCGTTGGCCGGTACCAAGTTCATCAGCAGGTTTTAGTGGGCGTCAGTGTGTGTGTCCCTCAAGGCAGTGAGCGGAGCTTGGGGAAGTACCGTTGTGTGGTGTCGGTTTTTGCTCTGTGTGGCCGGGTCCAGCGCTCCCTCCTGCGCCCCCCAGTGCTCTGCTCTGCCTGGCTGACATGTGCAGGCCCGAGAATTGTCAGGTCCATCCTGGTGCCCAGACAGCCTGTACCAAATGGGAACAGTGATATTCCTTGATGCCCCCATGCAGCCAGGCTGACTTTAGTCCATATGGATGGTTGGACAGCCACCAACCTGGCAGTTTCAGCCCTACCTCAAACTTAACTTATTGGACTCAGGCTTCAGTTTCCTCACTTAGAGGTCCAGCAGAGTGAGTATATCTGCTGGGAATAAAATTGTGTAAATCTATTGTGAAAATACTTATTAAAACAGTGAGTTATGAAGACCCACTATTATTCATGCAGTTTTCCTGTGTACTGTGTAAAATGGACTATAAGACATTACCATGGCCACCAGAATATGATGTAAGCCCCCTCACACCAAGATCCATGATATGCTGTGTCAAGATACTGAGATGACATTTCACTAGGCCTGGCCTGAGTACACACATCCCCCATCCTCCTTAAGCTGAGACTTCTATAAATTCAACTTTACAAGACATATGCTATAGGCAGCTATATAAAATTGCCATTCATGATATGTAAATGGCATTTGGGTGTAAAATAATCTGGTGTTACTGCAAGAACAAGAGGACCCTACCTTGGCTGTCATGTGGCATGACATCTGACTGCTTTACTCATCTCCAGGCATTTGAAGTATCTATGACGTATGTCAAGGAACTTCCCCTGGGTCAGAAGCAACCTATAACAGATGTTAACATACCATAAGTTGTTTTAGCAGACTTTTCAGGTGCTATGAACCAGAGGTTATAAGCTTTCATTTTCTGGGTACCAGGATGTAGCTGAGGCTTGTTTATCAGCTAGACACCCAGCTTTCTCATGCCGCCTACCTGCTGGCTAGCTAGTATGACTTGGCACACTCGGAGGCACACCTGCTTCATGGGCTGTGAGCTGGCCCTGCTCCTCAACTCTGGCTTGGCCTTGCCTGTCAGTGTCTCAGGATGGTCCTGCTTCTCTGTGGATGGGGAAGGTCTATGCTTGAGTGTCTAGTTAGCAGTTTAAGTCAGATGTCTGTGCAAGGCCTCTTTCATGATATCCAGCTTTTGTTGAAGACTCACACTGGGGAATATTTCCAGTTCCCAACCATGACCTTTCCCTGGCTAGCTGTGTTCTGAAACCAAACACTCCTTAGCCTTGGCCTTGGCCGTTTCCCACCGGGCTTAACTACAGAGATCTGTGTTTGTCCACTGTCCCTAGATGCAAAGGTTATGCTCCCTGATCATTTATTCCATCTTCAGCACCAGTTTTACTGGGCATCTATCGCTTGTAGGCCTGGAGCTAGACTCTGGGAATAATCAACAATTTTAAAAAACAAAAAGACAGAACATTCTTATTCTCTGATGTTACAAATATTTCAGGATGGGAATATTTATTCCTACACGCTCCCTCTACACACACACACAGTTCCCCAGGAGAGCAACGCATGTCACATCCCCGGTGGCCTTGAATCCTGATGTCCAGCATCAACTGAGCATGAGTACCCACGGTCCATTGTTGGCTGGTTTCAGTTGCCATCATCATCATCATCATCATCATCATCATCATCATCATCATCATGTTTTGTGATGTTTAACCTGCCATGCTCTCTCCCCCAGACTCTGTTGATCTTCTTTTTCTGTTGCCTAATTGATTTTTCATGTTGGTTTTATTTTTAGAAAATTGTAGCGGCAAGTATATATAATCATATATACGGTGAAGTCGTTAAGCAAAAGTGCTCCTAGAGACTGTATACTTGGTTTCTGCTTTCCACCTCTGGTGTTTCACTGAGTTCCACAGGACTTGCTAAGGATCATCCGTGGCCATCTAAACTGTTATTTCTCCCATGTGTCCTTGTCCCTGACCAGGACCTGGGCGCAGGCTTGCTTGGTCAGTCACACTGGCTCTTTGCCTTGCTAACACAGCCTTCCAGAATGAATGATCTGGCCTGGAAAATGAGAACTCTAGCTTGTCTGTAGTCTCTGCAACAACAACAACAACAACAACAAAAAAAAAAAAATGTCGATGGCCCTTTGCATTGTCCTGGTTGCATGCTCACCTGGCCCTTGCCATCTCTCTGTCCTCTCCATGCTCTCCACCCTGTTTGTCCATGGTGTGATGGCTTTCCTGGCCCTGTCCCCCATCAGTTTTGGTTGTCCTAACACCACGAGCTGCTGAAATGGTGGGTGACCCCTGGTAGCCTTACTCTGCTTTCTCTTTGGTGCCCGTTTATTCCTTGAGTTCTGAAATGATCAGGCAACAACTTTTCTGGCCCAGGGATGGCTGTTGCTGACATTCAGTCTTTCTCCATCCCATTGTTGCCCGGGAGAGAGTGGTCTTGTTTAGACACTGCGGCTGCTTTGTGTTTAAAGTCTACAGGAGCTCACTCTCAGATCCTACGAGTTGTTGCTGCCTTGTGAAGTGCCCGGCTTAGACACTGTCTCCACCATTTCATTCAGCTCGTTGTCAGGATGAGGTGTAACAGTTCAGCTCTCAGCTCCACGTGGTAGCTGGGGACCAGGCTGAGGAACATGTGTGCGTGACCTTGCAGTAGCAGAAGCTACTGAAGCTGCCTGTTCCAGATCTTTAAGAGACAATGAAATTCTATTGAACATGGATCACCCGGGTCCTTGAGGCCATTCTTGAAAAGAAAGGCAGGACTTGCCTCTGCTCCAGGTCCTCCAGTGTTATCCATGGGCGATCTAAAAAGTTGAGCACAGTGCAGGTCACTGATCTCCTTCACCAATCCTCTACCTTTCCATTCCCGATGCTCCTCTATCCGTCAGAGAGAAGATAGAGGTGGAGTTTAATCCCCTTGCATCCAAATTCTGATCCCCGATCACCTCCCAAAGGCTCTAGGCAGCTGTAACAGCCCAAGTGGGCTTTTCTAATGGCCCGACTCTCTGTGACTACTCTGCTGCTGTGGGCTGCCTCTTGAATACTTGGCCCAACATTGCTGTGGGCTAAGGACCGAAATTCTCCACTCTGAGACCATACTAGAATAACTTGGTGGCTTTCAAAATTCCGGAAGTGTAAAAGGACCCAGATCAGTTTGGAAGATCACTTGGGTGGCATGTGGGCATTAGTGGCTTTCATGGAGCAGCCCAGGACCAGAGCAGCTGCCCCTCTGCAGGTGGAGCAAAGCCATCCTAGGGGCCTTCCCGTTTGGAAGAGATTTGGTCAACCTGCATGGTCCCTGTCGATGTCAGATACGTCCTCCCCTACCGCAGTCCCTCCTGCCCTGCGGTGTGTGGTGGCAGGGGCGACGAGGTCTCAGGCCACTTGGGGGGGGGGGTGCATGCAGCCTGATGTGCTGTGTTCTTTCGTTCCTGTGTTGTGTGGTCCACCGCTTTGTCACCTGACAGATGCTGTCTCCTCTCCTCCCCCTTAAAAAGCAACAACAACAACAACAACAAAGACCATTTGACTAGATGTTGTGGTCCACACCTGTAATCCCAGTATGTAGGAGTGGAAGCAGCTACGTAGCGAGTTTGAATTTAAACTTAATGATTGATGATTGCCATCCTTCAGGTACACTTTAAAAAGATACACATTTCAAAAGTCAATTTAGTCAACTTTGCAGACCCCACATAGGTAACAGCTGTCGAGGGCTCTCTCTGCCCTCTCTAGTCCTCTGAGCACAGACCAATGGAGGTGTGCACACACCACAGCTACACAGACTCACATGTGCACAGCCTAGCTGCCTGGGCAAGAGTGAAGCCTCCTCTCCACAGCCCCTAGGGGAGGGCAATGTGGAGACAAGAGTGCTGGGAAACTAATGCCTGTGAACGTTAAAGCCTTAAATTGAAAAAACAACACTAACCAAAACAACCCATGATCTAAGCTAGGCATAGTGGCTCACACCTGTCACCCCAGAACTTGGGGGGTAGAAACGGGGAGTCCGAGTTTGAGGCCAACTCAAGCTGCACAGTGAGAGCCTGCTCCCTGTCTAGTGAACGACCAGCCGACCAACCACAGAACCATCCCTTTAAGGCTCTGTGGTGACTTCCAGGGTGAGGTGATAAAGGAACTAACAGAATTGATGGACCCTGAGTTCCGACATGCCAACAGCAGAGCTCCTGCTCTGAGCATCCATCCAGGTGGCCTAGAGCCCTGTTCCTGGGTCCAGAGCAACTGCCCAATTACAGGCATCCTCAGATGTAGTTTACTAAGGTCCATAGAATTCTTCTCTTCGGGCTCAGGAATCAGCATAAGAATCAAGCCTTTCTTTCCCCATGTCCCCAGGGGAGGAAGCATCTAGCGTCTAGGCTACCCCTCTGCCTCCCATGCATAGTTTTACTGTGTAGAAGTAAGCCAGCCTCAGGGCGGACCCCCGCTGCCTCAGC
The DNA here is from genome assembly GCF_049852395.1 of Peromyscus maniculatus bairdii. Lineage (NCBI taxonomy): Eukaryota > Metazoa > Chordata > Mammalia > Rodentia > Cricetidae > Peromyscus > Peromyscus maniculatus. The sequence goes on along the minus strand of NC_134860.1, from coordinate 3,929,263 downwards.
GGAGTGGAGTGGCTGAGAGACAAGAGGCTGCCCTTCCTCGTTCTTGCTTTTATTATTTAAAGACGCTTCCTGGTAGGGAAGACTTGCCTCCAGCATGTTTGCAGTTTCTTAAGCAGTTCCCTGCAGGCACTGTTACTATGGTGAGCATTGAGCGCAGTGAAGAAGGGCTCAGTCCTCCTGGAGCTGAGAAACAAATGAGCACCGTTCACTGGTGGACTCCTAGGTCCTGGGCACCAGGCACACAGTTGGACCTGGCTGAGGCAGAGATGCTGGGGCTCAGGCAAGCTAGCCCATGACGTTCTTCCAGAGTGCTTGCCCGACTGGGGCCAGGCTGAACTTCAAACCAAGCAGAGCTGGTGGCCGGAGAGAGGCCTGCCTCCGTCCGTCACTGACCAGGCCTTCCAGCTCTTCAGCGGAGACATTGATCCAGTGGAGCACATGTAATCCTTAAGTGTAGGGACCACAGGCAGAGCCACTGTTTCCCCCATGGCTGGGAAGCCTGCTACAGGGGGTCAGCTCCTATGACTGAGCCAGAGAAGCAGAGGTTTCTCTGGTCCTGTCTTTAGAGAGCACTAAGGTATGTACCACAGTCTTCGACCAGTCAGTCACCTGATACATCCCACCCCCGGGAAGAAGCTAGACTAGAATAGTCTGTCTGTGTTCCTCTCAGTGGCTGTCCCCACCCCCGGTCCAGTTCTGGAATGAGGCCCTGGTGTTTTCTCAGGAAGGAGCAGCTGTGTTGACCAAAGACATTAACTACCCACTGGTAAAAGGGGGGAAAGTCTCCTGAGCCCTTGCTTCCGTCCACCCTCATTAATACATCTCAATCTTTGATTTCTTAAAGCCAACTGAAAGTGAAAGTGTCCCTCTCCCAACTGCTACACCTGGGGTAAGATCAGTGACTGGTCCCCAGGGGCTGGGCCGTCCGTCCGTCTCCTTGAGTTTCTCTGACCATGTCGAGTTTTCCACTGGTGTTCTGTGTTCTCCATGACCGTCCCTTCCAGAGCGGTGTCTGCAGCGGTCTGCATCCATCATCAGTGCCCAGTACTCTCCTCTAACACAGTAGAACACATGGACATGCATGTGCTGTGTGGATGCAGTTCTCTCCCCTCCCCCAAGCCCTGCGTTCTTAGCATGTGACTTTTCCTTTCTTCATATCATGCTTTTTGAGGTGAAAAGGCCTTAGAAACACATCTCCAAGTTCTTACCTCTGTCACCCTCGCGTCTGTTGCTGTTTTTCTGAACGTGTTGCATGTTCTCCTTCCCACTGGGTTTTGACCTCTCCATGATAACCCCTCAGAACTCTGAAGAGAGCAATAGAATCTCCATCACCTTTTTCCGTCTTTTCCGAGTGATGCGCTTGGTGAAGCTTCTCAGCAGGGGGGAAGGCATCCGGACTCTGCTGTGGACTTTCATCAAGTCCTTTCAGGTAAGAGACATGCCCACCAGGACTTCCCTTTCTGTCCTTCAGGGCGTATGTAAGTCAGGGATTGTCATCTGTCCTGGAAGACCCCCAACTCCCTTGAGTGACCACTGTATCAGTAGTGATTATGGGATGCTGGAGGGATGCCACCCAGCACACTACTTTTGGTAAACCAACTAGGAAATGAGAGGCAGAAATAAGATCCTGAAACTCATGATATCAACAACATTGTCCAGATGGAAAGAAATGTAAGTCTTGGAACTTTTGGTTGCCCAGAATGTCCAGCAATCGTGGTGTCAGAGAAGGATGGTCGCAGCACATCCCCCGAAGCCTTAGTTACTGTTACCGTGCCGTGATAAGACATCATGACCAAGGCAACTCATAGAATAAAGCATTTCATTGGAGCCTGTTTGCAGTTTCAGAGGGCAAGTCCACCATCAGCATGGCGGCAGGCAGGCAGCCAGGCACGGGTGCTGGAGAAATAGCTGAGAGCTCACATCTTATCTGCAAGTTATAGGCAGAGAGAGAGACAGAGACAGAGACAGAGAGACAGACAGACAGGAAGACTAGGCCAGGCCTAGGCTTTTGAAACCTCAAAGCCCACCCCAGGGACACACCTTTTCCAACAAGGCCACACCTCCTAATCCTCCCCAAACAGTTCCACTACCTGGGGAATCAAGCACTGAAACACAAGTCTGTGTGGACCATTCCCATTCAAATCACCACATAGCCTCTTCCTAAGATGAATGCTCCGCTTACACCGGGTTGCTGGGTACTTGATAGAATTAGAGTTCAGTTCGTGTAGGTATCCACCAGGTCTTATTTGATGCCTGTGATTCTTTTCATGGGTTCTAGTCCATTCTCGAGCAGAATCAGCTTCTCCTGTACCTTCTGGTATCCTGCTAGAGACAGTCCAGTCTTCTAGGCAGAGCCGGTTGAGGGTGAGGAATAGATGCAGATTTGTGATTAGAAAGTGCAGCCGTGTAGGGAATGCGTGAGATGCACAGACAGTGCAGGGTGAGCCATGCATGCACCTTCCCTTCTTCATAAGTTAAATGTTCATGTGAACCAATGGAGTTATATAAAGAACAAGTTCAAGTTTGCCTCTCACCACCCCGAGATAACCAGTAAAATTCAAGTAATATTATTAATTCTTAATTAATTTTACAGTGAGTAGGGAGAAGGGAAAGAAATGGTATGTAGGGAAAGGAGAAGACAAAAGCTCTCAGAAAGGAAATCACAGTCCTGCTGAGAAGAATGGTGACTGAGCAAAGAAGTGGGGGGCGTGGCTGGGAGAGAGAAGCAGGGCAGGCACCCGAGGCAGGAGAACCTGGGTGCAGCCAAGCCCTGCAGTCCTCCACGGTCAGGTGTGTCAAGTTCCAGAGATGGGCTACTAAAATAATGAAATGCATTCATGTAAAACCATCCTGTTTCTTTGGGCGGGGTGGTGGTGGTGGGTTTTTTTTTCGAGACAGGGTTTCTCTGTGTAGTTTTGATGCCTGTCCTGGATCTCCCTCTGTAGACCAGGCTGGCCTCAAACTCACAGAGATCCGCCTGGCTCTGCCTCTGGAGTGCTGGGATTAAAGACATGCGCCACCACCGCCCAGGCATGATCCTGTTTCTTGAAGAAATTATTAAACTTAAAAAAAAAAAAATAGTAGATAAAGAAGCCACGTGACAGAGTGGTGAGTTGCCAGCATAGTCCTCAGACATTTGGATGTCTAGGAAGAAAGCGCAAAGAGCTTTTGTGGGGACACTAGCCCTGTGGGACACCAGTAAGCAGTCCACCTGTTGACATGTTGCTGTGGCATTGGGCTAGGCTGCAAGTCACAGAGCCTCAAACCTTAGGTGACCTGTCAGCTTTTTGAGTCACTTCCTTAGACAGGTGAGAAAGGGCGACTCTAATCACATGTGCTTGGAATTAAGTCCAGCAGCCAGGCAGCCCTGGAGGCATCCCGTACTCAAAGGTGCATTTGTCTTATGTGGTGATGGAGAAACGCCATCAAAAAACATGGGTGAAAAGACTCACGTCTGGCTAGACGCTTGTACCTGTTGGGGTGATCTTAAATAAAAGGAGCCTGTGCTTGTGACCACTCAGCCAGCTTCCTTTTGTCCTGGGCCTGACCCTTGACTTTGTAGCTGTTTACAGAGGAACACCTGGTTCAGTTAAAAGCTTTAAAGAGAGCCTCGAATGCACCAGGATGCACCCAAGTCACCGGAAGGAAAGAAAGCTCAGCAGTCCCCCTGGGATTAATTTGACCAAGAGGGACCCCATGTTTGAAGTCTCCCCATTTCTCCCTGTCTTCAGTCTGTCTGTAGTTTGTGGTTGCTGGCTTGTCTGTAGTCTATCGGTTGTATATAACGGATCTCTCCCCATGTCTTGTCTTAAGACTGACTGATGTCTGCCTGTCCCTAAGACTTTGCTCTGTATTGAGCACCATAGAAAGCATCACATGCAGAAGAAATGAGGGATACTTTGCAGAAATCTTTAACAGATTTTTACAAGAGATTGAATTATTTGCACCAGACCCCAAAAGCACTCAATACTGCAAAGATACCATCAAGTTTTATCGTATGCTGATTTCAATGTTTATGGCAGGTATTGGTTGTATAAGGTTGTTTTCAACCTATTTTCTGTTTTCAGTATTTATTACTATAACACCACACACACACACACACACACACACACACACTGCTTTTTGGATCAGAGGCATAGACGAATGTATAACTTATAGTTATGCATTGTCTTAGGTTGTAAAAGCTGATTACACAGGAAATCCTAGGGAGTAAGGTTGGTTGATACATTGTTATCTTAAAGACAAGTTAAACAAACAGGCTGAGTACACAGCAGGATCAAGGACCAAGTGACCTCAAGGTGTATCAACTGTGAGGTCTAGCAGAACTTGCAGTCTCTTTGAATAAAATGTATCACCCGCGGTGCATTTTAAAGAGTTTTGCGTTCTGAAATGGCTTTTGACCCTCTGACTCGGTAATTCTACCCCTAAGCTCCTAGTCTAAGGAAACCGGGAATCAAGGTGATTTTGCATAAAGATGTTTCTTGGCTGCACTACAACTACACCCCAGCCCCCACCCCAGATACAGAGGAAATGGAGGGAAGCAATTGGGGCATCTGGTATTTTGGAATGATTTGGTCAGTTAGAGTTTCATGAAGGATGCAGGGTCCACTTCAAACTCACCGGGATCTATGTGTCTGTATGGAAGTGTTTAGGGTTAGCACAGGGTAATGCTGAGCTTGGAAAGCTCCCCTGCCTGCCCACACTTTGTAACTGGAGGTGTGCAGGCGTGTGGATCTCCGGGACTGAAGCACTTGTGCCGGGCTGGGCCTCATGTGGGAAGAGCAGGCACAAAGGCAGGTGTCCGACTCCCAGCAACCCCAGTTCTTTGTCTCTTGCAGGCACTCCCATATGTCGCCCTCCTCATTGCCATGCTCTTCTTCATCTATGCAGTCATTGGCATGCAGGTAAGTGGCAGCTGCTTTTCCCTCACAGAACCTTTTCCAAGGTGGCCCCAGGTCTGCACTTAGGCCAGGTAAAGTAGAAGGATAAGGTCTTGATGTTTCCAGCCAAATGCCTTGGCTACTGAGGAGATAAGGAGAGAGGACGTTATGGCCCCTTGGGTGGTATTGAACTCCCAAGATAGAGCTGGTGCCAGAGGAAACCAGACCCAGAAGGGTGCAGAGTTCAAGATGCAGCAGGAGACTGTTTTGTTAGCCCTCCTTCCTGCCGACACTTGCACTCATGTTTTAGGAGAATGAGCTAGATGGGAAGACCTGTGGTTGATCTGAGCGGCAGAATGCCATAGGCCCCCGGTGGAAAAGGAGATGCCCCCGTCATCAGTGTGGAGAGCCTGAGCTCTGTACTGATGATACTCTGATGGTGTTCAGTCCAAACACCTGCTGGCACCCTGAAGAATTATGCCTTATCACACTGGCATTCTCACACTGGACTTCCAGATGCTATGGTTAGAACTAAGTCTGGGCAGCACACTTTTCCAGAGAGGCATGGACCCAGGCTCTTAGACTAGAGAGACTGAAGCATATGCTCCAGGCTGGGAAAGGTTTGGGGCCCTCACTGACAGCTGGACCCTAACACCCTGGGGTAGCTGGAGGGCAATGAACAGCTCTGGGTACCAGGAGTCAGAGGAAAATGACCTACACTGATAGAACGTTGTTGTTCTGCCTAGAGAGGGGCGCATGAGAGAGAGAGGTGAGGTAATTCCAGCACAGGGAGATGTTGTATGTATATATTAATTTATTTGTCCTGAAGGAAGTACTTGTAGGAATTTTATGGGGAGTTATAAGACAAGAGTCATCATACCAGAGCCTTTGTAATTGAATAGCACGTGATGATGCTGTGTGCCTAGAAGAGTCTTCAATGTTACGTGTCCTCGTGAAGAGAGGTAGCTCAGGGCTCTGCGAACTTCATTGCACACCCAGCTCCACATTCTCATAGCAGGCATTTGCCGGGACCCAAGACCTTCTGAAAGGTCGGTTTGCTCCATAATTCCAGTAGGAAAGCTTTGCTGGGGAGGCAAAGCCCTCAAGGTCCCGCCCCTTTGTCTCCCGCAGTCGTTCCTCTCTCTTTCCCACTCATCCTCACTCCTCAGGACCTCAGCTCCTTCCAGGTGACGCTCCCTCTGTCTGGAGAACTCTGGCCTTTGTCACCTAACCGCTGCTGCTTCTCCTTCCGTCTAGCTATGTGCTACTCCCTCTGGAGGCCTTCCTGGTCCCATTTCCCTGGCAGTGGGTAGATGGGCCTCTTCGCCGGTCTCTGTGGGGTCGGATCATCCCGGGACTCACTGTGTCTGCTTGCCACTCTTGATCACCCGGGTAGTCTCCTCAGGGCAGAGCCTCCTGTGGGGTGAGAATGGGCCTCTCTGAGACACTGCATTCCGGATGTTCAACCTAGTGCCCGGCACATGCTGTGCCCAGCAGATCTGTGCAGGGTGCAGAAAGTGCCAGGTGTCCTAAGGAAGCCTGAGTCCTAAGAAAGTGCTGAGTTAGTTCCAAAATCCCAGGAGTCTTTCTCTATGACTGTGTTAGCATTTCACGACCATACTGAAATATCGGAGATAATTAACTTACAAAGAGAAAATGTTTATTATGGCCTGCAGTTTTGGCGATCTGATCCATGATCACCTAGCCTCATCGCTTTGTCCTATGACAAGGCGGGACACCATCGTAGAAATGCATCATGGATAAATACAACTGCTTCGAGAGGTTGGATGTGGGCTTCCCACATTCCCCTGTGAAGACACACCCCCCAGTGGCCTAAGGACTTCCCACAGGCCCACCTCTTAAAGTTCTACCTCTCAACAATGCTACCCTTAGGGTCTAAGCCTCTAACCACATGAACCTTGGGAGAAGGTTAACGATCCACATTGTAATAATGATAGAAATCTGATTTTTCACCCTTCTTAACTGCCTCATCTAGATGTTTGGGAAAGTTGCCATGAGAGATAACAACCAGATCAATAGGAACAACAACTTCCAGACGTTTCCACAGGCAGTGCTGCTGCTCTTCAGGTGACTGGGTCCTTGAGGGTGGTATGCCTAGAATTGTGAATGACGGGGGTTATGCATGCTTCTGGTTATCTCTTGGTAGACTCTTGCTTTGTTATTGTTATCTTTCTATATTTGTTAGTTACTTTGTTTGTTTTGAAATAGGTCTCAGTCTATAGACCAGGCTGGCCTCAAACTCATGACAATCCCCCGGCCTCAGCCTGTCAAAATGCTGGGATTGTATGTTCTACTATGGTCAGATGTTTTATATCTTTTAAAATATTATTACTTCATATATATGTATGACTGTGATATATGTTCGTGGGTAGACATGCCACTGTGTGCGTGTGGAGGTCAGAGGACAACTATGTGGAGTCAGTCCTCTCCTTTAATCTTTACCTGGGTTCTGGGGATTGAACCCGGGTCATCAGGCTAGCACAGCAAACACCTTTTCCCAACTGACCTCTCTCCCAGGCCCCAATTTTGTCTTCTTAAACAGAACTGGCATTTCAGTCACAGAGGAACTGACTGCATTGTTAAAATGGCTGGAGGTCATTCAGATTCACATTTAGTGTAGCTAACACTTAGACCACCAGGAAAAACAACAAAAAACATTGTAGGATAGAGACCTATGCGTGAAGAGTGCACCAGAACCCAGCCAGGAGAACGGGAACACAGCACAAACATGGGAACATTCTGCAAAGCCAACTAGGAGCAACCTAAGATGTACAACCTCACATGTTATGGGATTGTTTTTAACCCCAGCTAATAATCTTTGCAAACAATCTTCCTCACACTGAGAGAACTCTCTAGAAACAAGGAAGCAATGTCCAATGACTCTAGTAACTATAACAACTCATTTGTAATTTAGGTGGTTTCCAACTCTTCCCTTTCAACAAAAACAGTCAGGACTAATCATTAAATAATTGTAATAGGGATGTTTGAAGAAGAAACAGGAGAAAAATGAACATCCATTTATATAAAGAATTGCATCAGACACTTTTATAAATCATATTATACCAGGGCCTCTAGTTACTAAGTTGTGTCTGAAAGCAGGCTTCCAGACTGTCCTGAATCCAAACGGCATTGCTACAGTTACATACATTTTACACAAGTTAAGAACTGTCTTCCTAAATGTTTAACTCATCATCTCCTTGACCCTTCCCCAATTAAAGCCCTTTTTCTTAAACAGGTGTGCCACCGGGGAAGCCTGGCAGGAGATCATGCTTGCCTGCCTCCCTGGGAAGCTGTGTGACCCGGACTCAGATTACAACCCGGGAGAGGAATACACTTGTGGGAGCAACTTTGCCATTGTGTATTTCATCAGCTTTTACATGCTCTGCGCGTTCCTGGTAAGCCGTCTCCGGGAGCCCTCTTTTCCATTTACAGAACTGCTATAGCATTTGGGGTTCAGACCAGTAACGCTGCCCTGGCATAATGCTTTGAAACAGTTGGCACGCTCTGGACCCCACCAGGCAGGAGGCAAGTCTTGCTTAATCTGGCACGTGTCACAGCCATCTGGGTTGGGTTGGGCACTCACTGATGGGCTGGGGGTAATTTCCAGCCAACCTTGTTACTGAGGGCTGCTGTTTCCTTTCTAAAATTTCAAAGGCACTGCACATGGCTTTAAGTGCTTTCAAAGTGTGAGCTGTCTCTGGTTACAATTAAATTATAAGATTACAGTGTGCCTCGGGGTGCCAGCTAATGCAGCAGCCACCCACCCCCTCCTGAGTGTGTGCCAAGCCATCTGGTCAGATGTTGCCTTTTCCTACAGTAAACGAGTATTGTGGCCTGCCTCTGCAAACGTGGGTTCCAGTGTTCCTGTAGTTAGGAGGCAGACGCAGTGGAAGAGATCTCTCTGCTGCCACTGAAATACCCTCTCGGTGGACTTTTCCAGATCATCAACCTCTTCGTGGCTGTTATCATGGACAATTTTGACTACCTGACCCGGGACTGGTCTATTCTGGGGCCCCACCACTTGGATGAATTCAAAAGGATATGGTCAGAATATGACCCCGAAGCAAAGTACGTTGCAAAGCATCCTCTGGGAACGTCAGGGGTGGTTTCTGTGGAAGGGCAGGGCGGAAGTGGTGGACTGGAAGCCCGTGCGGGTCACGCTGCCTAGGACCTCAGCTGTGCTCTGCTTCCAGGGGAAGGATAAAACACCTTGATGTGGTCACTCTGCTCCGACGAATCCAGCCTCCTCTGGGGTTCGGGAAGTTATGTCCACACCGAGTAGCGTGTAAGGTGAGTGTCACACCTCCAAACCTGACAGCCTGTCGGCTGCTTCGTTCCTCACACACAAACACCAAGTGACATTTAGCCAGGCCCTCCGTAAGATGGACATGTGGAGAGAATAATGAATGTTTTCTGCATTGGAGGTCCTCTCGAGTTTAAAACACTTAGAATCTGCCAGGAACAAGAGAAAGAGGAAGGGAACGCTTTGTCACCGGGTAGCTGTCGGAGGGAATGGTATTTAGGTCAGGGGTGAGTGGCTGTGAATGTAGCTCTGCGACAGTGCTTATCTAGCACGTGGAGGGTCCTGGGTTTGAGTCCCAGCACCACCAAACCAACATAAAAGCCAGGAGAGCCATAGGAGTAAGTCAGAGGCAGGAGGACTTCACGGAAGGGAGTCCAGAGTCCAGACCGGAGCAGGAGTCTCCGATTGGCCGGCAACAAGCCATCGGTAACAACCACTGACTGGAACACAGGAAGAAGTGACAGAGGGGCCCATGCGTCTGCTGAACCTGATTGAATATTCACCACCGAATCCTGTGGAGGATGATGAAACCGGGGAAGAAACGTGAATCTCAGGTCCCCATGGCAGAGTTGATGGTGTTGGCATGAGGAGACAGACTAATCGGGGCGGCCGGGATGAGGGCAGTGGGCCATGAGAATGAGGGGATGAGGGCAGTGGTCGTGAGGAAAGAGTGGGCAGCATAGACCTGCTGAGGAGGTACAGTGGAGGATACCTTGCAGACAGATGAGCAGAGAGTAATGAGGAAAGAACTAATTTAGCCCTTAGCTTGGCAGTTGTAGACATCAGACCTTAGCTTGGTGGTGGCAGACATTGAACCCTAGCTGGGCAGTGGTAGGCATGGTGACATGTTGCATGCGGCCTCTCTGCTGTTGAGTTCTATAGAGCCCTTTCCTGGGCTGTGGAGCTGAGGTGTCCCTGGGATGAGCTCAGGTCTCCTGGCCTGCCTCTGTCATCCCCCCCACCCCCCGCCCCACTGGTCATGTGGAGCCCCTAGTTCGTGTTGGCCTTTCTCCCACACAGCCCACAGAAACTGTTTCATGTAGCAACAGGAATACAAGGTTTACCTGTTTACCCTCCCTCTCCTTGAGGAAGTCCACCCGGCCCAGAAAGTAGCACAGAACCCAGTTGACGGAGTTTATCTTTGTTTGGATCCCACGTTCCTCTACCAGGAACATCCTTAAGATACAACGTCATTCATTTTGATGACTTGGGTATTGGTCAGGAAAAGTGAATGGAGGTCCCAGTCAGCCTGGCTGCACTGATTTGGACATAGGAGAGGTTGATAGTAGAACATGGAATTTAGGTGGGTTCTTCAGTGGGGTGGAAAAAACCCATTTACACCTTTCTTTTTCAATAAACTGTTGGCCAGAAATAAAAATACATATATTATTTAATTTTGTTTTGTTTTTGAGATGGGGGTCTCACTGTGTGGCACTGGCTAACCTGGAAGTCCCTATATAGACCACGCCAACCTCCAGCTCAGAGATCTGCCTGACTCTGCCTCCCAAGCACTAGGATATAGGTATATGCCACCACACCCAACTAGAAAATTTGAAAATATTAACATCGTTTAACACTTAGCATGTGTCAGGCATAAAATGTTTGTGTCCATGATCTACTTTAATCCTCACAAGGCCTGTCAGCCTGGCCTGCGGTCTGAATTAGAAGGAGGTGACTGGAACCCAAAGAGCGTGTCCTTTACCTCCCAAGTTCTCCTGCGGCTTTCCTTAGTGCTGGTGTTAGAGGTTTCTGGAGGGGAGTGAGAAGTGGGAAGTGTTGATCTGTTCTGAAAGACCAAGCCCTCAGAGGAGCCATGGAGACCTAGCGGAGATACCACATGATGTTCTATTTCTAGAAACTTCCTAAAAGAACACATTTTCTGGGGTGTGAACAGTAGTGAGCTCTACTAGCGGAAAGTCCAAGACTCGGGCCCTGTGCCTGGCCTGTGTATCTACTGCGTCATTTACTTAGCATAAAACCCTTAAGGATGGACCTAGAGGGGAGACCTGGCCCTAAGACACAGAGAGCGAGGAATGAGACAAGAAGAATGCGTGGACAATGATGTTCAATGGTTTAATATCAAATAGCATCTGGTTGTCAGCATTTATATTTCATTAATGAAATTTGCTCTTTGTTATCCCAGGTTCCCCACAGATAGGAAGTTGTATTCATTAGCATTCTCCATAGAAATAGGGACTAATAGGATGGCTGTGGCCACATATATGATGTGTATGTCTTTGTGTGTGTCCAGTGTATAGATGTACATAGATAGATAGATAGATAGATAGATAGATAGATAGATAGATAGATAGATAGATGGATGGATATACATGCATACACATGAAGAGGTTTATTAAGCAGTATGGGCACATGTGATTTTGAGGAGTTCTACAGTCTCTCATCTTCTAATGGGGGACTCAGGAGGCCAGAGAACCAGGGGGACCAGTGAGATGTGTCTCAGTCCACAGAAGACTGATGTTCTACCTCAGGTAGGCGAAGAGGAAATTCAGTCTCTGCACATTTTTGTGCTGTGATTGAATGATGGCTACCCACTTTTACAGGCATCTGCTTTACTCAGCCCATCAATTCAAAGGCTAATCTCTCCCAGAGCACCCTCACAGACATACCTAGAAATGATATTTATTTAACCCACGTTCTGGGCAGCCCATAACTAGTTATGTTGACACCTATAACTAACCATCTCCGAGACGCTCCCAAATGGCTGTGGGTTGAAGTGGATGTTGACAGAGCACGAAAGAGGGATAAACAAAGAAGGAGCATCAGAAGGGGACATGGCTGTCACAGGACACTCACATTCTCCTGAGGTGCTCTTTTTCATCCGCAGAGATTAGTTGCCATGAACATGCCTCTCAACAGTGACGGGACAGTCATGTTCAACGCCACCCTGTTTGCTTTGGTCCGCACGGCTCTCAAGATCAAGACCGAAGGTGAGCACTCCCTGGAAGCAGGAAGCAGGACAGGTAGCAGGAGAGGGAGGAGATGTTACCCCTCCCCCACACAAACACACTTTGGTTCTCCCTTCTGGACTTCCTCTTAATGAATGGGATGCCTCAGGAAAGAGTGATGGATACAGGAAGACTCTCTCTGTCTGGCCAGCTGAATACCCCATCCCTCTGTTTTTCCTTTATTCTTTGCTTTGTTCCGTAATATCTGGAGTTGACTCATCACATGCTTACTATACTGAAGGAGAAACAGGCAAGGTGTTGGGGCATAGAGAGAAACCACAGATGATTCACTCCAGCTGTCCTCCACCAACACCATCAGCGAGGCAACTCCAAGCAGTATCTTCTTTGTCCATGAAAAGGAACCACATGCAGCGGGCCAGGGGAAGTTCTAAGCAGGTGGGGTGGGAGGTGCAGAACCTACTGTGTGCACACACACACCACATGCACCACATGTACCACGTGGTTAGTGTGTGGGATGTGCTAGCAGGTCCGCATCTCAGCTGGACTCCTTTTCATGCCGCACTCAGCCCTGCTCAAACCTGGCTTGGCAGGCAGCGGAAATGTGCCTCTGGGGTTAGCTCAGAGGCTGCATTATAGATGGCATGGGGAGCCAGCCGATTGCTGCACAGGCTGGGGAGTGAGCCAGAGGTGAGAAGCAGAAGGGAGGTAAGAGAAGACAGTAGGCATGTATCTAGTTAGAGGCCGGGGGTTCTCCACAGCCCTGGAGATCTACCCGGCAAAGCCAGCCTCCCCGGGCCTGACATGTGCCTCTTATGCCACAAACACACATCGTTAAGGGTCCCAGAATGGAGGCTGGCCCCACATGTATCACTAGGAAAGACATATAGGGAGAAGTCAAGGTTAGGAGGTGAGGATGAGTAGCTACAGTAAGGCCTGAGAAGTCTTTTTTTGGGTGAAGTTTAGTCTGGATCTGCAAGAATAAAGGCAGGATTGGGGTACGCTGGAGGAGGGGGAGGGGGAGGAGGAGGAGCAAGAGAAGGAAAGGGGGAGGAGGGAGATGGAGAAGAGCAGAAGAGGAGATGGGGAGATACAGAAGAAAGAAGAGGGGAAGAGAAAGAAAGGGGGAGGAGGAGGAGGAGGAGGCGGCCGAAGCAGAGGCAGTTGCCCCTGGTCTGGGAGCCGAGGGAGGAGCACCGGTCCTGTCTGGGGCCGGGCGCTATGGCAGAAGAGGCTAGTTCTTGGATTCCCAGGTGAAACATGACCCCCCAGTGGCAGGTCTTCCAGTTACATGGGCTTAGTAAGTATTTCTGAATATAGGAAGAGAATTTGGAGAGCCCACAGGGAAGGCTTTCTCAGTAAGGCAATCCAAAGACCTAGCGACACAGCTCTGGGCCACGGAAGCAAGGCTTGTCCACGCTGCGTCCACATACCTCTTTGCCTTTTGGATCCAGGGAACCTGGAGCAAGCTAATGAAGAACTCCGAGCTGTGATAAAGAAAATCTGGAAGAAGACAAGCATGAAGCTCCTCGACCAAGTTGTTCCCCCAGCTGGTGGTTAGTGTAACCTCCCCGCTAAGTAGTTCTTGGTCAAGGAGTTCATCTCAGTACAGCACCTGCAGACAGCCCAGAGAGGGATTGTGGAACGCTTTACCAGAGCAGAGAGCGCCAGCCCCACAGCTAACGGAGCCCTTTGGCTTCACATGAGAATATTTGGGTGATAGGAAGATAGCCAAGCCTCAGTGGGGAGGAGTCCAGACCCCGTGGGGCTAGAGCAGGGTTTTTGCTATTAGTAGAAAAAAATCAGTGGAAAAGAATATGACAGCTCTCACAAAATTAAAAGCTTGTACCTTTGGCCCCCAAAGAAATTCCTAAGTCTAGCTTACAGTGTAAAATGTCTTGAGAAAAATGGATAGATCTTAGGAAAGAATACTTCTACAATAAGTTTAAGAAGACTGAAATTAGCAGTGTAGTTACCGAGACTGTCCTTTAATGAGAATCTAGAGGTAGAACTAACAAGCATGCTTATTTATTTCCTTTTGTTATTTATCACAAATTAACTGACTAAACATTTAACTTTTACATATATATAATATCTATATATATTATATATATAGTGTTTCTCTACTTTTGTTTAAGTACATGTGGATGTAGAAGTGAGATGGTTATTTTCCAACTGCTTTGTTTCAAGTTTTAAAAGTGCAGAATCTGATTACCCAGTGGCCCCCCGCTCCCCAGCAGTCTAGCTAACCCTGGCCTGGATGCATGATAAACATCTGGTATGTTTTATAACACATAGAACTTCAATAGGATGGTGTAGTTCAGATTCAGAAGCTGAATCCAGCACCCAGGAAGTGACTACCTGCAGTACCTGGGGACAGAGGGAGCCATGTATTAGCCACTTCTGCTGCTTAGTGCGATTGGCTTCCATTATTAGTGGAATTCAGGCCACCGAGAGCTGGCCCAGCCACTGGCTCAACTCTGGGAAAATAACTCAGAAAGAAATGACCAAAGCGGGGGTGGGGGTGGGGGGAAGTCGGGGGGGGGGGGGGGAGCACCGGGTCCCACCTCAAGACCCCCAGCTGCCCAGATGCGATTCTGCCCTTTTAAAACTCCTCTTGGTTTCCTTTTTTTTTTTTTCCTTTCAGCTGTACATCCGAGTGGTCGCATGGCTTAGATGGCCCGCTTTTTAAACTGTTGTAACACCACGCTTGAGCTTTCTCGGCGGCCTCCATTCCTTTCAACTCTCAGAATATTCTGAAGCAATTCTGTTTTAGGGTGGTGGCATGGAATCAGAGTTATCTCTTGCCAACTGGATTCCCCTACATTGTTTCTTGAAATACAGATGCATGCTTCAGAATAGTAGGCTGTGCCTGTCTGTGTAAACCTTCCATACACTAGCCCGAGACACTCACCTCTCTCTTGGTCTGTCTCTTTGGGACCACCACCTTCATTGTGGCCCATCTAGTGCCCACAGGAAGAGCCCCCTCACACAAGGTACGCCTGAAGAAGGCCATCTGCATCACTATGACACTCCATTTCTTTTCATCTTACTAGAATTGGGCTTATGATCTAAACCCCCTTCCTTTGAAAAAACGGATCCGCATTTATCTCTACCAAACTTCTCATGAAGGATGAAAACATCCCCCATTTCTAGGGCCTGGCAGTTCTCTGTGTTTCTCTTACGTGGTTTGGGGTGTAGGGTGACAGGTGTCCATCTAGAGGCATCATGAAGTCTTGGGAAGAGGTAGAGTGCTCCAGAAGTTTCTGTCGTGTCTGTTCCTGTGTCCAGTGTGGCACCTGTTTATCTAGTTTACATTTCATAGAAGCACATTTGCCACCCAAGGAGACTGAGCAGCAGTGACCTCAGGCCTTAGTGGGGAGCTCTGGGCTGGGGTTCAGTGTCTGTATCCATCATTTGTCTCTTCCATTTCTTTTTCTCTTATCCCCCAGTAGACCAGCGGTTCCCAACCGTTCCTCATCATGGCACACTTAAGAAATGACACCACGATAAAGCCTTTGGGACAGACAGGCAGTGGTTCCAGGTGTTAGTGTCTCCCGCAGTATAATGTGGTTGGAGAGCAGCAGAATGAGTGGCCAGCCCGTGTCCTGAGGGTGCTCAGGTGACCTCACAGCTAGCGGAGGGAGCAGAGCCAGATGCTCGTCTGGGCAGCTTTGCTGCTGGGATGTGATAGGAGCTGTCACTGCTCATCATGAACTTGATGTTAAGGTGATGTCAGGAACCAGCTATGGAGGGCGTCCCGGGAGCGTCCTTTTCTCTCCTCTCTGCCGGGAGCTCACCACTCCTGTCGTGAGGCTGAGATGTCTCAGCCTGGAACCTTGCCTGGGTTCTCAGTGCGCTCTCGTCACCTCTGCCAGTCCTTGGACTTGCCTCTCTCTCTTTAGAAGCTGCTCTCCTTGGGAGAGCCTCCTGCCTTTGGGTCCTCATCCTTGGGCCATCTCTCTGGTTCCTTGGTCCCTTCTGTGTTCTTCCGAGCCCAGATGGACCCACCACGTGCATTGCTTCTCTCCGTTCCTTCCCTGTCCTGCCCAGGCATTGGCTTTTCTTGTTCTCTAGAGTCCTGCTCAGCCAGGACTCTCGGCACTGCTTGTTCTCAGTCACCCTTGAGTCCTGCCCTGCTGCTCCAGAGCTGAAGAGAGGTCAGCCAGCACTTCTTTTACTAGAAACATCCTGATGGAGAGTAAAATGAGCCTCTACGTTGAGTCGGGGAGTTCACCAGGGCTCATGGGACCTTGAGATATAAAAGACATCTGCGCTGTTGAAGGTGGCAGAGATTCTGGGCTCTGTGGGTATGCTGGCCCAGCAGCCACTGGCCCACTAGGAAAGAGCTAAGAAGGACCAGAGAGGCAGCTCAGAGAAGAGCAGGAGTTGGGTGTGGCCAGAGCCAGGCTCTCCTTAGAGGAGGGCTGGAGAAGAGAGGGAGGGTCCTGGGCTCAGGTCCTAGCTAGGGGACCTGGTGTAGTCATGTGTAACCCCTCCCTCTCTTAGAAGGGTAAGCAGAATTGTTAGGTAGAGGTAGTGAGACCCATGAGGAGCGTGAACTGGGCTTGGACACTGCCCCCCTCCCCGCACCCATACCCGGTCATGGTGCCTAGCTATAGCTGATGGGCAGAATACTCAGAAACTGGAGATGGGGCAGGGATGAGCTTTGCAGACCTGGATAGATTGGCTTGCTTTCCTTTGGATGGTGCCTCACTGGATAGGGTAGACGAACCGGTGGCCAGTCAGGGCCTAGGATTTCAGATGCAACACAGAGTCCCTAGTTGTCTTCAGCAACTTTTCTACCACACCAGGGCTTCCTTGGCTTGGGCTCAGGAGGAATATAACATTCCTCAAAGCCAGCCCACCCACTTAAAACAGGTAATTTTTGTGCATAACAAAAATAAACAAGGTAATGCTGTGCAGCTTCTGGCAGGAAGGGCTGGAGACGCTGTCCAAAGTGGCCCAGCCATCTCTGGATGGGAGCCGTAAATCAGCCACACCTCACAAGTGGCCACTAAATAAAACCCACCAAAGTTGGATTAGTGGATTCAGTGGGTCCCAGTGGCCCCAAGCTTCCTATGCTCTAGCATCCATTTCAGTAAGTGGAACTGTTGGTTTGGTTTGAAACAGTAGTGAGTGATGACTTGTAATTGTAGGACCCTTGACACTAGGGCAGCCCACACCAGGGTTCGAGCACTTTCTATATCTTCTCTTCCACATCCTCAATTCTTCTGAGAGGGAGCTCTGTTTTATAGGGGAGAATACAAGCTCACACGGGTTGGTCTTCTTACCCCCCATCCATATGACTCTTGCAAGGCCAGCTTGATCAGAAGCCCTAGTACCCACAGCTGTTCCTCTTCCCAGGCTTTGCAGATCCTGCCAGTTGGCCTACAACCCCCCAGCACAGCCCCACACAAGCTCGGCTGCTAATGTAGCCATGCCAGTTTCTGCCCAGAAGACATCAGCACCCTACAGATTTGGAGGCATCAACCTTGGGGGGCGGGGCACAGGACACACTGTCATGTCCACCGTGGTTTACCATGAGACAGTCAGAGCTTCTATTCTGCCTCATGCATCACCTTCAAAGTTGTCAGCGGAGTTCTGATTCCCAAGTGATACATGCTGGAGGTTGTTTCTGAACAGAGCAGAGATAGAGCCTGCTCGGGGCCGAGGTTAGCTGGGGCTGTCATTGCAATGCAGAAATCCAGCAGTTCTGAATTTCAAACCAAGAAACGGTCTCGGAGCTTATTGGCAAAGAACGGGGGAGCGTGTGAGATCTGGAGCTGCAGTCTCTGTTCCGACCTTCCTCTCCTTCCAAGCTCATCCGTCACCTTTCTAGGTCTCCATCCTGTGACATAGGGATTTGGATGCTTAATTGCATTTGATGCTTATGGTAATTACACATGCAAATCTCTATGCACAGGGTGGAAAATGTGGCCTGTGAGGCCTTTCTGTTTTGTAATGTTTATTTTAAGTAAATAACCAAGGTGGCGCTTCATATTGTTACTAATATGCTACTCTCTTAAACTCGTGATAAATATACATTACTTTCTGCAACTTTGAGGATCAGTTTATTTAACTGACTCTAACTTTGAGCCTTAACTGCTTTGCAAAGCTTTGCTTCTTGCTAGACCAAGCAACCCGTATTTATAGACTGAGACCCCAGTGCCTTTTGGGCACTGTCCCGCCCCGCCCCTGCCCCAGCCAGAAGTGAGGGTCTAGGCTCTTGGTCCAAATGTGCTGATTCGGGAGAGCTGTGTCTGGTCTCTCCGTTTAGATGATGAGGTAACCGTGGGGAAGTTCTATGCCACTTTCCTGATACAGGACTACTTTAGGAAATTCAAGAAACGGAAAGAACAA
This sequence comes from Peromyscus maniculatus bairdii, assembly GCF_049852395.1. NCBI lineage: Eukaryota > Metazoa > Chordata > Mammalia > Rodentia > Cricetidae > Peromyscus > Peromyscus maniculatus. The sequence goes on along the minus strand of NC_134860.1, from coordinate 3,910,772 downwards.
GGACTGGTGGGCAAGTACCCCGCGAAGAACACCACAATTGCCCTACAGGTGAATTGTCCTCTTGTTCTGTTCTCTCTTCTCACTAACAATGTCACCAGCTTTAATTTGAAATACTAGAGAGCTGACTATTCATGGTTGAGCAGTGCCACAAGGATTTTGTTTAAACTGAGATACTGCACACTCCCCCCTCACTGTGGATTAGCCATTTCTGAGCCACAAGGTAAGTCCTCTCCCCTCTTCCTGTCTTCTTCGTTGAACCTGGCACCGGCCACCATCTGGTCTGTGTGCAAGGCCCCCAGGACAGCCGTGATGGGAAAGGAGTGAATGCTCACCTCCTAGCCTAGCCACCTGGGTCTTCTCCGAAGGCAGCATCCTCTAGGCGGGCCCCTTCTCCCATAGCCCTGAGCTCAGGGTCTGGCTGCCCAGCGTACAGCTTTCCATCTGAACGCAAGTGCTTTGTTTTGTTTCTGTTTGTTTCTTACCCCACGGCTTGTTGGTTTTTTGGTCCATTTCAATAACATCCATCACTCCCTAGTGTGTACTGTGTGTGTGTGTGTGTGTGTGTGTGTGTGTGTGTGTGTGTGTGTGTGTGTGGCGTGTCTGTCTCTGTGGGCCGTCTCCTCCCGATGGCCGTGAGGTTTGCTGTGCAAATGCTACACACACAGGCCAACCTCTGGCCCATCTCCCCTTTTCCAGGACCTGCCCCTTCACACACATGCACGCACTTACACTGCTCTTATCCCTGCCAGGTCCCTAGAGTGTGGGTGTGGCATTTAGGAATCTCTGGTCCAATCAGGGTTCAGGCATCCCAAGGCAATAGAATCCTAAAGCTGTTCTGAGCTCTGGGTGGGAAGCAGGCATGACTATGCTAGAACTTGCAGGCAGGGGAGCTAGAGAAGGCAGTTTAGGGGCTGGTGGTGTGTCAAGAGGGCTGGGGACAGATGCTAAGAGCAGAGAAGAGGGAAGTATGGAGGTTGGCAGGCTGTCTTGAAATCTTGCTAACCATGCTTACCTGGAGTGCCTTCAGACCATCATAAATAAAGACATTTCCCTTGCTTTTTAAAAAGTTTACACGAGCATTCCTCTTATGTCCCTGTTCTCATGGTTCTTAAATGTGGCCTTGTGGGTGTTGATAAGGAACAACATGAAACAGCCCTGCACTTGGTTCCAGGAGCGAATACCCAGCATTGTTGTGTGTTCAAAGGGATAACTGTGGAATACCCAGCATTGTTGTGTGTTCAAAGGGATAACCGTGGAGGCTAAGGCCTGACTGTGCTCTTGCTGTGAGGAAGAGTGTGAATAAAGGTGATGTGAATGAGGAATGTGGGGTGTGTTTGTATGTCACAGGTTAGTAGATGACCTTGCAGATGGTGACCAGCTGCCTCCTGGTGAGATCCATGGGGCAGGTGGTCACCCACACCTGTTCAAGTCAGCCTGTGTTCTTTCGTTCCCTGATCATGTGACCTTTTGGTAGCTCAGTGAGTTACAGGCTCAGCCATCTGGCCTGCTGCCATCTGGGGTCATAGGCTTCGACTTAAGCTCACTCCCCTCCTGCTGATCTGGTTTTCAGAAGTGACAGCTGTGACTGACTCCAAGATTACAGTTCACAAGTAACCTCGCAGGACAAAAGCTAAAACTCTGAGTTTGCAGATTTGAGTTTATATATTCCTGGTGGCAGCATGACTAGGTTGGCCACCAACAGAGAGCATTAGCACATGCTGAAGGTCATCCCCTCACATGACCTTCTGCCCCATAGGAGAGGCTGCTGGCTGGATTTCTGAGTTTGGTGGGTACCCTTTGCCTACCCAGAATGTCTTGCTGCTCTAGAAGTCTAGTTGGCGGGATCAAAACTTGGCATTCTAGACCACTCTAGAATTGATCTCTCTGCTGCAGTCAGTTATCTTGGAGTTATGAGGCTCTTCAGGTTCCAGTGGAGGGTATATATGTAAACACTTGGATGTGTGTTGGGGGAGGCATGGGGGCAGGTAAGACCTTTTCTGAAGCCCTAAGGCTTGCTCTGGTGGCTGGATGCATGTTTTGGTATTCTGAAATAGCATAATCAACACATGGCTTAAATAGTCACATTTTGCATATGGAGTTTACTGAGCCTTGAGCTGAAGGTTCAGATGATATTAACAGTATGACATAAAGGTTCTGGGTGAGAAACAACCACATTATGTTAAAATAATGTTGAGGGTTTTCTCCCGTTTAAGACTTTTCGTTTTTTATTATTTAAAGAAAGAGTTTCGTTTCATTGGTAGAAGTCAAATATTTCTAGTAAGATGATACAAATATGTTTTCCCATGGTTCTATTGAGAATTGAGACTAGGGCTGTAATTTGTATTAAGCACACAGCATAGAAAATTAAGTTGTGTTCATAATCTTGACAGTTAAATTCTGAAAAGGCATTTGATTCTGAAACAAGCATTAAAAATAGAAAATGTTTGTCTCCTTGATGGATAATTCTAATTACATTTTTGGCTTCCTCTGCTATAGAAATGGCTTTAAATGTGATTTGTTATTCTACATTTAATTAGTGCATAAGGAGGCCTCCTTTTTTGCATTATGAAATATCATGGGTGATGTAGCAGTCAGGGAACTGGGATTGGTCGTGGGAGGAAGACACACCCTTGAGACAGCTGCTGAGGGAGGACTTGGCTGCTTGAGAAGGGAGCAACATGATTCTGGCAGCCGGATGCTGTTGGGCGTGGCTCCCGAGCTGGTTGTAGTGGGAAGTGGAGTGTGGCATTATTGTGTGAACAGCCAAGCTTGTGCGTGCTGGCCTGCAGAGTGAGGTCTGTCTGAAGAGCTCTCAGAACTGGCACCCAAGCTCTGCACCCCCATTCCATGTCATGGCTCTCAGAGGCACACAGACGCCCTGTGGTTTGAACCCTGTGGACTCAGCCTGATCTCCATGTGTTCAGACCAACTGGAGTGTTAACCTTCCCTGTGGTGGGTGATGATGACTGAAGGTGTCCCTGCCTCGGCATAGGAAGGAGCTGGGCACCTGTGTCCTCTGGCCTCTGTGGTCTGAATGAGTGTGCACTTTTTCATCCGTCCACTCCATTCCTTCATCCCATCATTAAAACTAAACTTCTCTCTAGCCCTTCTATGATGGGAGCCAGAGAGAAGCTGCATCCAGCCTTTTGGTTTTCTCTCACTCATCTGACATTTACATATTCCCATTCATTTGACTCAGCATTTGCTCTTCATCCATGTTGCTACATCCGAGTGGCCTGCAAGTTTCCACAAGGAACAAAGAGATAAAGGAACATAGCCATGCAGCCACAGAAATTCTCAGTCCCCTTTCCCGCATGTAGTAACGCAACAAGAAGGTCCATGGAACCTCCAGATGCCTCTGGGATGCCACAGGCTCCGATGAGTCTAGTTGTCTCTCTGACAACAAAAGATCCCAAAGTGGGAAAAGTTCTGTTCATTTCTCTTTAACATTCCAGTCTTTTGTTTGCTCTCATGGAGTCTGAGGACACTGTCCTCCATGCTCTTCAGATGAGAAGCCACCCAAAGGAATCATAGGGAATCCCAGGCAGCTAGTCCTCTATCTGTTTAGAAGTTGGATTTAAGGAGCCCATTGGGTATGACGCTGCAGGATTAGGTGTTTAGGTTGAGTGGCTTTAACATCTGTGCCTTGGCCACAGACGGGTGGCTGGGAGATGTGGGTGGTGTGAAAGTAGTCATTTGTTTCAGTCTTCAGTATCCCTCACTGTGGCCTTCTCAGGCATAGTGCGCAAAGACAGGAAAGGGTCTTGTCACCTCCATCTGGAAGGCAGTGAGATTCTTTTTTTGAGAAGTATGACTCTACTCAAAGCCATAACACTGCTCTTATATATATAAATAATATATATGTTTTCCTTTTTTAATGTAAGAGGAGAACAGATGCTAACAGATGAGATTTCACTGGCTGATTCGTTTGTTTCAGATGCTTGAACGGATGCTTTAGAGTTCTCGGCCTGAGCTACTGCACCAAGCTGGTTAGTCCGAAGGCGCTTGTGGCTAAGGCCTTGAAAGGGCAAACTCACACTCGGGCTTATTTCTACTGACGCAGCATTTCAGGGGAAATGCAGGCAAGAGCAATCCCAAAGCCCCGGAGAGACCCCTTCCGAGCAAGGCACTCCTCCGGAAGGCAGAAGCGGGCCTGTGGCTCACCTGTGGAGCCAAGGCTGCCCGTTGTGGACACTGCTCATGGTGGCTCCTTTTCATGAAAGGGAACGTATGAGTTACGGTTTTCCCTTCCAAGCCAGAGACTCAGTGAAAGGGACAGAGTGAGAGAGGAGAGAGAGAGAGAGAGCAAAGGAGAAGGGCAGCTGCCCCGCAGAGAAATGAAATGAACACAACTTGCTGATGCTGGCCAGTAAAAAATAAATAAATACAATTAAATTATATATATATGTATGTGTACATATATATATATATATATTAAAAAGGATTAAGCAGACCTGCCTAAGGTGGGCAGCTGACTCCGTCCCAAAGTCCTGCAGCACTAGTTTGCCCGAACTCCCAAAGACTGGCAGGCTGATTGGCACTGAGCAGACAGAGTTCCCTTTCTATGCCAGTATGCCATGACCTCCTGACTGGGTGCCCGCCCTGCTTGCTGCAGTGACCCAGTCCAGAATGCACTAATAAGTGGAAGGCCAGGAAGCTCAGACACACCCATTGAAACTAACACATACACCCGCATGCCAAAACCAACCAGGCAAACCTCAGGTTCCATCTTACTGTGTCTGCGGGAAATGCCACCACACCCAAACCTCATCTAACATTGTCTGTCTTTAACTCACGCTCAGAGCCAGTCTGGGATGCCTCTTTGGAAGCAGTATGATCTAGTTTCAAGGACACTGGGAGTCAGGGAACCTGGGTTCTAGTCCCAGCTCCAGCATTCACTTGCTGCGTGACCTTGGGCAAGACACTTAACCTCTCTGTGCCTCAGTTTCCCCATCTGTAAAATGGGGGTACTAATGTCGACCTACCTCACAGGGCTGTTGTGAGGAATAGCTAAGTGATTGTAAAGCTCCTTGGACGTATAATTGCTTATTATTAAGACTACAACAATAATAATATCATATGCCTGTTTACTACCAGAACTTTAAGAAATTCTTGGTTTGGTTTGATCTCTTTTCTGTTCTGTACTGTAGTTATCCATCGAGATGAATTCTCCACCCCTCACTTTTTTTTTTTTTAAGATACTGGGAAATGCATAGAGATGCAAACAGGTAACCTGTCAAGTCACATTCGCATACAGTGACAACAGCTGAGTTTTGCCCAAATGGTGGTTGATGAGGGCATCGCTCTCACGTTCTAAACCCATCCCCAGAAGGGGTCAAGTCTATGCCTCCGGTATTAGACCAAGATGCCCAAAATGGCCAAGGAGGGCCAGTACTCAAAGAGAAAAGTTTACAGAGAAGAATCCAAAAAGAGGGGTAGGGTTAGGAAGAAGGGCTTCCAATCTGCTGATCCCCTTTGCCTGGCCTGGAGTGGGGTGTGTGCATGTGTGTACATGTGACGTGAGTGGGTAGAGTGGAGTGGAGAGTGAGGTGAGATGGAATGGCGAGGAAGAGGGAGCCAGGACTCTATGCAGTCCTGTTCGGGCAGAAAGGAGTGCTCCTCCAAGCATCTCCAGGGTGCCGCTGAAGGCCAGGCCAAGATGGGTAGGGTCCCCAGTGGGCAGATGCCTCCTTCAGGCCCATCCCAGATAAGCCTAGAGGAGCCTTCTCTAGTGACACCTTGTGCCTATGACATTTGCCCTTGACCACAGAGGTTCCTTGCCATGTGGCTTGACCTTCCTACATCATGGTGGACCTCCTGATCTCACTATGGAGACAGGCCCAGCTCAGACTCTTGCGCATACACTAGGGAGGCTGGGAACTCACGTGGGTTTTATCTACCCTTGTGGTTTGAAGACTCCCCATGGGTTGTGTGGGATGCATGAGCCAAGACATACACACTGGTATGCCTGCCCCCTTGGGGTTAGTATTAATGCTATACCACAGCTGTTGCCTCTAGCATCCAAGTCTCTCAGATAGGGCCAACAGCCTGGCCCCTCCTCCACATTTCTCCATGCTCCAGCAACCACAGGGCTAATGCTCATCCTAGCAGGGCCTCTGGAATCACCGCTGTGTAGATTGGGCAGGGTGTTGGGTAGCCACTGTAGCAGAGAGATCTCATACATCACCCCTGAGAGGGAAATTGGCCAGCCTTGTAGACATAGGTGAAAAAAAAATGATTGTCCCTTAGGCAAGCAGCTCCCCTGACCCACACTCCCTACTGTGGCCTTGGTATCACTTCTGTTTCTACAGCCTCATGTTCTAATGGGTCCAGTTATACCAGCTTTTCTCTATGTATCACCTAAACCCATAGAAGCTACGAAATGTTGATTTACTTACAAGCCTGACTTAAAAAAAAAAATCCTTGGAAATGGTGCCCCTTTGGGCCCGGCTGTGTTGCTAAGGAGCAGAGTTGGTTGGTCAGCAGCCAAGGCTACTTCAGGCTACTACATCCAACAGTGGAGAGGACTGCCCCCAGCTTCCACACACAGTGGGCCAGGCTTCCTGACATTCAGGTCACAGTCAAACCACAGAAGCCTGTCATTCTGTTCTCGGAGCCCTGGCAGAAGAGTAAGCATCCAGTGAAGAGGGAGATAGAGAGGACTACTCAGATTCCATGCTTAAAGTTTTCAAAAACAAGCGCAGCAAACCTGGTACCCAGTGCCTGAATCCATGGTGCTAAACTTTTAGCTCTTGGATCAGATGTGACAGAGACCAGCATCCATCGCAGAGAAGCAAAGGTCGGGTGGGAAGCAGGCTCTTCTCAGAACCAAATGTCATGGAATGACCCAATTCGGAATTAGCCCACAGTCTGATTGGCAGAGTTTTCCGGAAGAGGGAGGTTGGTCTGTACTGACAGGAGTCATCACTACGTCTCCAAATCCTTCATGGAAAAAGAAGGGAAGGCAAATGATCTAAGAGCAAAGGCTCTTATTAGGATAGCATGTGATCTACTAATATGCACCTAGCATCCTTCCATAGCCTAACATATCACTGCTCAGTTATCCGTAGGAAGGACCTTGGTAAGTAAAACTTAGGGTTCTCAGGTGGGTGGGTGCCTGGGTGAACTTACTCTCCTTAGGCCTGAGAAAGTTGGCCCTTTGAGAGAATGGGGAAACAACCCATGGTGAAGTGCTGAAGGCAGCAGACAGGGTGGTGCCTGCCTGCAGTCCTGGAACTTGAGAGGAAGGGGCAGAGGCCAGCTTAGAGAAACCGTACGGTGGACAGAGGTGGAGAGTCACAGGCTCAGGAAGCTGAGCGGAGGTCACTGCAGGGTTGTTTGCTGGAGGATGGATTGGTCAGCAGTTCTCAAACATCTTGGTCTTAGGGCCTTCCCTAGTCTTAAAATTTATCCAGAACCCTTGTATATCAATATTTACCATCTTGTAAATCAAAGCTGATCAATTTTATAAACACCAGAACACGTAAGCACAAAGATGCCGGGGTGGTGGGGTGGTGGTAACATCACCATGTCACTCAGCCTTTGGAACCCTCATCGCATGCTCATGAGAAAATGAGAGTGTACAAGGCCAGGGACATCCAGTATTACACAAATCTCAGTGACCTCATGAATCCCCGAAGGAGTCTCAGGATGCCATGAGGTCCATGACACACCTTGAAATACAGTGCCCTGGGGAGATGACCCAAAGTTCCCCTTAAAGGCAGAAGATTCTGCAGCCTCCTTCTGACCATCTGTGTGTGCTCCAGAGGTTCCTGTGTGGCTGCAGCACTGATCACTAGAATGCTTCTGCTCCTCTGCGCATGCAGCCCACATGTCCATCTAATTCAGGCCAAGGATCATGTGGTATGGTCAAACCTCACTATCTGTGCTGATCTGGGAGAGCAATGGTTAGGATTGGTGAGTGCTCAATTAGAAATGTGTTCCGAATACTCACCACCTCTGGGTAGCACAAGTGAGAATGAGGGTGTGTGTGATGATGTTTATCCTTCCCGTGCTGTGGGCGTGGTGTGATAGGCTGCCTAAGATCGTCAGAAGAAGGGCAACCTTGACAGGAGTGTGTGGTTGAGACTCGGTTACCACCCTCTGTCTCCCTGCAGATTGGTTGACTTTGCATTCTGGGAAGAACAAAGCTAGGGTTCAGGATTCCTAGCCTGTAACTATTCCAGAAGGTTATTTAGCCGATCGCTAAATGATTGCCATCATCCTGGCTCATCCTTCCTTAGTAAGTAGGCTCACAATGACAGGATATGACGCAATCAAAGGAACCTAAATTTTATATAATGCTCTCTGCATTTTTTAGGAAGCATGCAAAAATGTCTCCAGTTCTGATGTTAAACGTAAACCACCGAGCAGGGTGGAAGGAAGGGTTGGGAGTGTGGCTCAGCGGTGCCTGCTTAGCATTTATAGGCCCTGTTTCAGTCCCCAGCAAAAATGAGGTGGAACTGCAGCAGACAGCTGCCTTGAGTCCTCTGCAGAGAGAAGAATCATCGGTTACTTAGGTGAAGTTCTTAAATGTCCCCTTCAGCTTTCTGAGTGTGGTGGCACACATCACTGTTACAGCCCAGGGATGCCCCTCAGAAACTCGTGATCTGATGTTACCTCAGACTATTCAAGGAGAGGAGGGCTCTCTGTAGATGAGTAATGGGGTGTCGTGCCCATGATTCTAACTCTTTATATCTAGCAGAAGGACTGTTCACAATGGATACAAAGGCCACACCATGACATTTTCCCTGGAGGAAAGCAATGATAAAATTAGGGGTGTGCCCATGTATGCAGAAGAGGCGGAAGACAGCCTGTAGATAAGCAAGTTCATTCTATCAGAATTTAATCTCCAGCCCTGTCTTCTAATAGAGCTAGGCTAAAACTGTCCTCTGTAATTGAGTGTGAGCCAAATCCTGCCCCCCCCCCAATTAACCAGAACTTGTCAATAGCGAGGTGACTGCGTAGAGCTGGCTCTGGCTGAATGAGGCATGTCTGGGTTGAAGAGCAGGCTGTGCCGGGATAGCATTCTCTGGCAGGAGTCCGGAGCCCTGGCACCCACACTGAGAAGATGGAGGGTCTCTCCGAGGGCCGCCTAGAGACTTGCCTCTCTCTCCTCCACTGCTACAGCGTAGGTCTGGGGTGGGTTTCTGGTTGGTTGTGTGTGCATGCTGTGGAGATGAGAGCTGGCAGATGGCTGGCATGTCACAGGGAGCTCGTCTGGGGGAGAGGCAGCCAGAGCTTTTCAGATGCATCCAGATAGACAGCACTCAGCCCTGAGTGGGCATCCCTGCTCCACAGCAGGACATCATCTTATGCTGTTGCTTCAGAAATGCGAGAGAGAATTTATTTTTGGTGAATTAATCATTAAGTAGAGTAAATATCTATAAAATTCCAATATAAATGGTGTCTAAAACTTAAAGGAACAGTCTACAGGCGAAGCGCCAACATTTCTTTTTTAAACAAATATTTATGATAACAGCTAGCATTTTAAAGTCAACCAGAAACTAGGCTTGATTCTGTTTAATATTTTGTAAGATTGGACATCTTAAAACAAGTCAATAATGTTTATATTTTATAGCAATTCTGTGTTTATTCAAAACCATAACTCTACTGTGATGTTAATGGAATGACTTTATATGGCTTTGTGTGGGTTTAAGTGCTAATGACCACATTTTAAATTAAAATAATATTTTTGCTGATAGAGATAGATACTTATACAAAATATGAAAGACTAGAAAATTTTACTGACTGTAAAGTGTTTTGTTTTTTTTTTTTTTCAAGAAAGAAAATTTCGTGTTGTGAACAGCTAAGTAATTTCTGTGAGGGTTTAAGGCAGTTGTCTGTACTTCTGGAACTGGAGTCTGTGCCTGTGGGATTTTGGAACAGCCTAAGCTACCTTTTAGCCTGATATGTGTGCTAGAACAATGTTCCTTCTCATGTTTTGTGATATGTAATAAATTCAGGGTGCTGTGCTTCAGCTTCATTTCAATTCTCGTTGGGAACCTATGTGTTGGTCCCCTGTCCCCAGGCCCTACGCAGGAGAGTGAAGCCAGCCCCACTCTTAACCTGGCACGCTTTGCAAACTAGGATCATGGTTTCCAGACCCTCCGCTCGCACACCTGGGGAGAGGGATGCCTTCTCTCCTCCTTTGCTGTCTCTTTAATAAATCTGTTGTCCTGATTTGTTTTGGGAAGTGGTACCCCGAGCCACCTCTCAACCCTCTCCATGATTTATGTTGCAAACAAACCCTCTGTCCTGTGTCTGTTTACTGCCCATTCTTGTCAACCGAATCCTAATCTTGTGAACTCTGAAGATGTGCTGGAGACAGTTTCTGTTTTCATTATGCAACTGTTACATGTGTATTTCAGTGAAATGTCAACTCATCAACAGAGGATGATGTTAAAAATTATCCAAATAAATAGTTTTCTATTTCTTTTAATCATACCTAGTCCAGTTAGTTAAATGACAGTAAGACTGTTGTTTAAGCTGGGGAATGTTCCCGGTCTCTATGCCTTGAAAATATGCATGGATGTGCACAGTTTACCTGGGAGTGTTGATCAGAGTGAATATAACCCATGTTTATTTTGTGGACACAGCAGCAGGTATTTCAAGCATGTCTCCTCTTGTTTGAACCTCAAATATGTAACAGATCTTTCTCCCAAAATCAGACAAGGGGACTGTCTGATTTATTGTCTCTTGATAATTACACCCTAGAAAACTGAATGAATGGGTATGGCCTTTCTTCACATGCCTGTACCTGTGCTGGGTAAGAGCCTCCACCAACACACACTGGGGTTGCCTTCATGGTATTCTTGAGGAATAGAGGTGGGTCTGCTACAGACCTAGAAAATATACTAGACTTAGCCATCTTGAGAGAAGGAGTATGCATGTGTGAATGTGTGCATGCGTGTATGTGTGTGTGTGTGCGCGCGCGCACAAGCACGCAAGTGCTTTCAAAAGCACATGTGCATTAGTGCCTGTGATCTGAGGACAGCAAAAAAGAAAGTAACTTTTGTGGCCACATCATGAACTGTTCTGGGACGCTGGGATACGCCTGTCTTTCCCTTCCTCTGCATTGTATGTTAGACATACTTCATTACCATGTTTTTTGATGTGTAATAAATTTAGGGCACCATGCTTATGCTTTGGGTTTTAGTTAGAAATGTGTGTGTTTGTCCCCCTGCCCTGGGAACTAAGCTTCCTTTGCCTAGCACTCCTAGGAAGGACTCATAAAGCTTTGACTCCTAGCATGAGTTTTGTCCCTGTAATTCATAAAGCAGAAGGACCCACTGGTCTCCAGTCACAGAAGGGTTTGGACCAAGCCAGCCCATCTGCCCTTTTTTTTGCAGAACCATCTAATGAGCTAGATGATGTTGTAGATGTGGTTGCTTTTATAAAGGGCTGCTTGAGAAATTTCTGAACAGCTTAACATTCTTAATTAACCACTGTCATCACTGATGTCTGCAGAAGACCAGTTTGAGTATCCTCACACCAGGGTTCCAGCCTGCTTCGTCCCACTCTGCTCCCTCCCCTCCCCTCCCCTTTCCCTCCCCCCCCCCCCCCCCCCCCGGCATCTATCCTACCACATGAGTGTCTCAGGCATGGACACCGTTCTTTATCTCAGTCCTTCCCAAAGCTCCTCACTTTCTGTGTGGTGCTGAGGAGAAAGTATAGGGAAGTGGTCTCCACCCAGGAACCCAGCACTCCACAGCTTTCCTCTGCAAATGACCCTAAGGTCGGAGCACAAGCTGCTGAAGGATGCTTGCCCAGCTGGTGCCTTAGGTGCTTTGTGAGCTTAGAGTCCTGGATTGCAAGTGGCTGCTATTGGTGGTGCCTGGACACTGGAGTAGGACCCAAGACCAGAGAGAAACTGTGGAAAAGGATGAAGCCCCTCTTAGTCTGAAGTCAGCATCTTGGCCTTCTTCAAATTAATGCTGAGATTCAAAGTTCTCAGAGCTAGTGACCCCCCTCCCCCTCTCGAGAGGCCACGTGCCCTTCATAATGTTTCTCCAGCACAGCTGTGGGACAATGCAGAGGCTTGGCCAGGCCTGTCCTGACAGATCCCTTGGGCTGAAGAAGGCCAGCAGAGAGGGTCTGGGGGGAAGTGCAGAGCCTAGAGCTGTCACCCATGGGTCTTGTACTGCCTAGAGATGGTAGCAAGACCTCCGTTTGTGTGGCTTTCAGAATCCTGATCCCTGTGCTGGTGAGTTCTCAGCCTGCGTGAACTATAAGCCAAGGGGACCCTGAAGGCTTGGGTGGCCCCACTGCACAGCAACCTAAGCCTGTGTGACTGTTGATGTGTTTCCTTGTGACCTGAGTGTGCCGGTGACTGCAGTGGATGATGTCACTCACCTGTTCCATGCTTTACAGTGAGTCATTGGCCCGGATGGCTGCTTGCTTACCTGCACCTGGGCAGCTCAGCCTCCATGCAGCCATGAAATTCTTGTTCCCTCATTTTTTTTTAATGACCAGGTGATATTCCTTGTCCTGTTCAGGGCTCCGGATGTGGTTCTCTGCATCAGCCTGTCTGAAGTCTGTCAATTAGTCAGGGGCATGCATTCTTGGCTGTGACAGTCCCTAGTACTGGTAGCCAGGTAGTATGCTGTAGGAGGGGTATTTGCAGAGGAAGTTACTTGATCCCGGGCTTTAAGCACTCCAACCTAGTACCACTGTGACCTCCTGTCACATTAGTTCCTTGGAGTGGCCTTTGGAGAAAAGGCCTCCCTCTCGTTGCTCCATCAGGCTGGATCAGGGCCCCTTGGTCTCTAACCTGTTCTGCCATTTTCATTGACCTAGGCGGGATTAAGGACTCTGCATGACATTGGGCCAGAAATCCGGCGTGCTATCTCCTGTGACTTGCAAGATGACGACCCAGAAGAATCAAAAGCAGACGAAGACGATGTATTCAAAGTAATTATTCCACGCCTAGCTCCTCATTGGCCACATGGAGATAGTGGGGCAGGACTTTGGTTGGGGTGGTTCTGACCCACAGAGGAGTGTGGAGAACTTATATACCAGTGGCAGGGTCTGGAGGGGCCACCACGACCTGCCCCTCTCCACCCTGGGACCTCTCTACTCACCAGCACCCCTTGCGGGCCAGACCACCCCCTCTCCTGAGCTTTCCCCCACCCCAGCCGTCAGCTTCTCAGCTTGGCCACCGCCAACTGACCAGAGGGCAGGAACATTCTGGGTCTTTCTAGCAGCTGTCCACGCTGCCCTCCTTCTGCTCTAGCCCAGTTCTTTGATCTGCCAGCCAGCCCTCAACCTCAAAGCTCAGAGAAAATGTCAAGTACCCCCACCTTGGGGCTACTCACCAAGCCAGCTGGGCTTAAGTCACCTCATCTTGGAGCGACTGGAAGAACATACCCAGGGGGCAGCAGAGAACTTGGTCCCCAGCTCAGGACTTGGTAACCTTCCTCATTTCAGGTGGGCCAACTGCCACATGAGTACGTTCACCTGACCACTGAGACACTCCGGTTGTTTCACAGGGATCCTCTGGAGCTTGCCTAGAATTTGTGTTTCATGTAGAAAAAAAAAAAAAATGACCTAACGTAGCTAGCCTGCATCAAATACTTGTTAAATTACCTGGTGTTGTCTCCCATTATTTTGCAGAGAAATGGTGCCCTGCTTGGAAACCATGTCAATCATGTTAATAGTGATAGGAGAGATTCCCTTCAGCAGACCAATACCACCCACCGTCCCCTGCATGTCCAAAGGCCTTCAATTCCACCTGCAAGTGATACTGAGAAACCGCTGTTTCCTCCAGCAGGAAATTCGGTGTGTCATAACCATCATAACCATAATTCCATAGGGAAGCAAGTTCCCACCTCAACAAATGCCAATCTCAATAATGCCAATATGTCCAAAGCTGCCCACGGAAAGCGGCCCAGCATTGGGAACCTTGAGCATGTGTCTGAAAATGGGCATTACTCCTACAAGCATGATCGAGAGCTTCAAAGAAGGTCCAGTATTAAAAGGTAACCTTGAAAGGTGATGCAATGTCTGCCCTTGTCCATTCTGCAGAGCAGGGCGAGTCTTTCTGTGCTGTGCTCTGGCACATGGTAATTCCCTGAAGACGTTTGTATGTGAACTTGAGTGCCACTCAGCTCCCTGTGAGGGAGCTACCACATAAGGGGCCACCCACTGTCTGCCATCCTGCAGCAGGGGTTGTTCTCTTAAAACAACAGCAGCCACAAAATCCACTTTTCCCAGTTATGACAACACGTGGGGCTGGGGGTTGGTGGATTTCTCCTGTAAAGGGACCATATGTGAGTGTTCGAGGACCACTCAGTGTCTCCCAAACCTACCCAGCTTTGCCGCGGCAGGGTGGAGGCAGGAAGAGCCTTCTTCAGTGAGCCAGTGCAGTCATGTTCCCACGAGCTGTGTTTGGTACACTTAGGAAGGAAGAGGGGCCTCTCTTCTTACTTGGTTTTCCGCCCTCTATAAATGTGAGCTCTCTTCCGAGCTCATGGGCCACATGAAAACAGATAGTAGCCCATACACGGACAGCACACTGTAGTTTGCCCACCCCCACTCCAGAAGGCGGGCTGGTGTCTGCGCTTCAGTGTCTTTGGAAATGTCTAACTCTTCTCTTCTCCCTCCCTCTCATGGTATGCCTTTCCTGGATAGAACCCGCTATTATGAAACTTACATTCGGTAGGTGCTCGTTCCTCTGTCTTTGCTTTGAATGCCATGCTGCCCTGTGACCCACCACTTTTGCTCAGGGCCAAGGAAGAAGAAGGACGTCTCTTAGTCAAGTCACCTAATGGCGTTTCAGAATGCCAGAGCTTGCATCCATGAATGAGCAATTCCCACTGATTTCTAGCAAAAGAACTTTTAGGTCCAGGCATAGATGCTGTCGCCCTCCAAGTACTGGTACCCTCTGGTCTTCCCCCTTCCTCTGTCCCTGGGTATCTGGGCAGGTCCAGTTGCTTTGGGGGTCCAGATTCTCATATAGGCCTAGGAGAAGCAAAGCCCAGACATCCTGTAAACTAGGCACCAGATCCCTTGGGCTAACTTTCCTATGCCCCTCGTGTGTGTGTGTGTGTGTGTGTGTGTGTGTGTGTGTGTGTGTGTGCGTGCGCACGCGCACGGGGGTAAGTCTCATGTAAGTGAGTTGATGTGGGCTGAATTAGGAGTAGAATGGTTATTTTAATGGGGACAGGAGAAGAAAGGGCTCCGGGCTAGTTGCTTCCAATAAGACCAGGAGGCCCTAGGCCCAAGGAGTGAGCTAGTGAGGTGCTCTGGGTTGGTGCCGCTGAGTCCACTGGGCCTCCCACAGCTTGAGGCCAGGAGGCGGCAGGCTGCATAGAAATGCTATGCTGACCTGGGACAGGGCAGCCTGTGGAGACCTCAGGAGACATTTTCCAGGAACACTTTCTAGGGAAAGCCAGAACGCCTCCAATAGCCCCATCTGACAGGGAGCAGTCAGCAAGACAGAGGCTTCAGTCCCAGGTTCTGAAGTCACACCGGCTGGGGCTGGAGTGGGTAGGAGTGAGTGTGGGAACCTCGTGTCTTTTCTTGGGGACTCCTGACTACAGAATGCAGCATCCCCACAGAATGGGCCTGTCTTGCTCTGTTACTCAAATTACATCTGTGTCTAGGTCTCAAGGTTCCTAGGCACAGTGGTTTGGCCCCCGTACCAAGACCACAAGCACAAACCCCCAGATGCACAGGCGCATGGGCAGGGCACGGAGCATCTTGGCCAGAGCCTGAGTAGTCACATTGTTAGGGGCGGGAGTGTGTAGGAAGAAGCAGGCGCTCTGAGGAGGACTGGAGGAGCTGGGTGCCGCCTCCGCAAGCTCTCAGATCTCTTTCCCAACTGCAGGTCTGAGTCAGGAGATGAACAGCTTCCAACGATTTGCCGAGAAGACCCCGAGACACCTGGCTACTTTAGAGACCCCTACTGCTTGGGGGAGCAGGAGTATTTCAGTAGTGAGGAGTGTTGTGAGGACAACAGCTCTCCCACTTGGAGCAGGTGAGGGCGTCATTCTGGGCGGAGTGCAGGAGACCAGCCCTCCCCCAGTCTTTCTGCTCCTGCTCGGTGCTCAGGTAGCCACGCTCCGGATTCCCCCGAACATCAAAGCAGGAGTTCGAGTTGCCTTCTTTCACTTGGGGCCTCTGAGAACTGAACCTGCCACGGCTCACAGACCTCTGTCATCTCAGCGATGAGTTCTTTTATAGGGGGACGGGTATTTTCGAGACAGGGCCTCTCTACATAGCCCCGGCTGTCCTGGAACTCACTGTGTGGACCAGGCTGTCCTCAAACTCACGGAGACCCACCCGCTTCCACCTCTCGAGTGTTGGGGTTAAAGGTGTGCACCACCACGCCTGGCCTGCGAGATGAGTTCTTAACTGTGCTTCCATAGCAGCTTGGCTGCGGGTTCAGTGAATGGCCCCTGCTTCCTGCTCCAATGACAGAGTCACCTGGGGGTCAGGGGACAAGAGCTTAGGACAGAGGTGCCTCTCCCAACGTCTGCCCTACAGAAAAAATGCTGCTCGCTAACGCAGGCACTTTGCAGTACTGGAGTTACAGCTCGGGGGTGAAGAGCAGGACTTGCAGAGGACCCAGGGGACTCAGGGTCAGTCTGTAGCACTCACTGGCAGCTGTCACTCACTCCAGCTCCAAGGGGAACTGATGCCCTCTTCTGGCCTCTGTGGGCACTGCATGTATAAGGCATACATAGATGTGCACAAAACACTCATATAATAAAATGAAAACAAATCTTTTTTTTAAATAGAGACTTTGATTTGGGACATTGCAGCTAGTACAGGAAGACAAAATCACCTACCACCATCCCCCCTGACCTACACATCACTATCTTATCAGGTTGGGGGGCCCACAACGTTGAAATGGTGCTATGATAAGGCCATGTCTGGCACCTGAGACACAGCCTGACCTTTATCTGTGGGGCACCACCTCCCACTAACACCCAGCTTCCATGTTCACTGATTTGGAGCCAGATGGACCTGTGGATCCCACTTCTGGGGCTTGTTCATCCCAGGTCCCCCTCTTAGATGGCCATCTCTGCTAGCTCAGTCTACTTTAACAGCAGGAACAAGCCAGCCTCTTCATTTTGGAGTTAAAACTGCCGCTCAAACAGGAACCCAACCATGGAGCCTTCCATGCCCTCCCCTGTTTCATGTTATACTGGGCCTGCATGCCAATGGCATTCTCTTAGCTCCATGTCCTGTGCCTGGTTCCTGGAGAGGGCAGGTCCTTGGGACAATGGTCTCCAGGAGATAAATAAAGGGTAGTCAGGCTGACAAGGTCCGTGTGATTACCATTGGCTTGGGGCCTGTATCTGGCACGCAAACAACGATCACGTGGCTTGTCATAAGCCCCGGGTTCCTCGGATGGTCCTTGCTCTTCACCTTGGGGCTCCCACCACTCAGGACTGACTGCAAAAGGAAGGGGGCAGGGTAGGGTTTGTCAGAGCTGGGTCAAGGCTTGTCGCCCAGAACTTTATGTGTACCCTCTTGTTTTTCTCTTGCCGACGGCCAGACAAAACTACAACTATTACAACAGGTACCCAGGCAGCTCCATGGACTTTGAGAGGCCCCGAGGCTACCATCACCCCCAAGGCTGCTTAGAAGACGATGACTCACCCACTGGCTATGACTCACGGAGATCTCCGAGGAGACGCCTTCTACCTCCCACCCCACCATGTGAGGCCCAGTTTTCTTGTTCAGGGTGAAGCTTCCCAGAGGGTACCAAGCCCGCCCCGTGTCCCACCCATGGGATAAATGATGGATCTGTGCTGCCATGGAGCTGCTGCTCACTCTTAAGACCAGCCAGTACCCTGGTAGACCATGCTTGCCTGTCTGTTGTCTGTATCCCCATAACTGGTTCCTTCAGAGGAAAGGGAGAGGCAGAGGGTAACCCCAAACTCTCACACTCATATCTAAGAAGAGGCGTTTTGTGCACAGGGCATGCATGGTCTTTGAGCTTGCATCCATCCTGAGAGGTGGGCAAGACTCATAGAGTCAGCCCGACTCCTCTCCCACTCCTAAGTGGGGAAACTGATCCTCTGATGGGAAGGAGGAATTCAGAGTTAGAGCACCCTGGCCCAGGACTGTCTTGAGAACCCCTGCCTCTGAGTAGCACCTGGGTCCATCCTGGGGACCCTCCTCTCCTCCCCCTTCCTTCCCTCACTCGAACATTGCTTTAGGTGTGCCATTGTTGTCCGCTCACAGGGCAGGACAGGGCCCTGATTGACCCCCAGAAGGAGCAGGCCCCCTCTGGCCCAGGAAGAAATGGGGCTTTCCTTTCTCCTGTAGCCATGGTTATTCCTAAGTCTCTGCCAATCCCAAGAGAGGCAGCCAAATTCTGCCGAGCTTTATAATGGTTAAGGATATCCACTTGTGTTTCTGAGGGATGAGGCTGAATTGAAGATTCTGTTTAGTAACCAAACCAGCTGAGACATAGGCTCTCCTGAACTTGACCGTCCATCCAGGAAAGAACACGGTCGGCCATGTCCCACTCCAGCTGTCACGGCTGCTGGGAGTGGAGTCAGACCCATTTGAGTGCTTAATATTTAATTATCCCCAAACACATGCTACTTAAATGAAGCCTTTCCCTCCCCCATAAGTACCAAATGGAACAGGTGTGAGTGAGGCCCCGCAGAGGTCCATTCCCTTCGGTTCCTGCTGCCTCCTTCAGACCATTGTCTTGACTTACATCCCGACAGCCTAGGAGACACTTGAGTGCCCTGTTCCCAGGCCCAGCCTGACCCCATAGCAGAGGACAGCGTGGGCAGGCAGGGCCAGCTACCTTCTTCATCTGAAAGGACATTGGCTCTGCTGTCCAGTTGGCAGACCTGGGGCAGGGGAAACATGGCTACACTGGCCTGTGTCCTTAGCCAGCAGGAGTGGGTGAAGGGCACATGAAAGAGCTGTGTCTTGCAGAGACTGGAGAGCTCAGTGGATGGGAGGACCTGGGCTTATTTCAGAGGTAGGTCCTGAATGTGTGGAAGGGTTGTTTCTCTTCCAGTGCTGAACAGCTGGTCTGTCCAGGTGTTGGGTCTAGAGGGTGTGCTGACCGAGAGGCCATCTTCTGTGGCCACACTGGTTGGCGGGCAAGGAGTAGGCTTTCTGCATAGGTGGTGGCCGCTGAGCTGGGAGGCCCGAGCATGCCCTTCGTCCTGAGTGCCCCTCTGACGCTGCTTCCTTTCCATGGTCATTCCCATCCAAGGGCTTGACCTGACCTTCATTGCAGACCTGTTTACAAAGCTTTTTGTGAAGTCCAAGGTGTCTGTGAGGCCTCTTTGGGCCAGTCCCCAAGGATGTCCCTTATGAGACCTGGGGCTGTGTGGAGTTTTGCTGGGCTAGGAGAGCTCAGAAAGAGCAGTTGGATTAATGCAAAGAACAGACAGGACCCCTTGAAGTCCACAAGAGTAGAAGAGCTTCTGGGACCGCACTGGCTTTGCCAAAGGACCCCAGAACCCTAAGCCTGGTGCCCTATAAAGCCGAAAGCTGTGGCTCATCAATGAGCCTCTTGGCAATTGCTTCCAGCACATGGCAAGTTCTGAGACATACTCACATCTCCGCTAAGGAATGGGGGGTTTTTCCAAGAAAAGAATTGGTTATTTTGCCTGCTTAAGCTGATCGGCAGAATTAAATCTGAAAACAGAGGCTTAAATATGGGGACCTCAGGAAGATGGAGGGTGTGTAGAGGTCAGGGATAGGATAGCATGGAATGCCTGAGATTCTAGAATGGATCTCTAATACACCCCAGGGCTGTGACTCAGCCCAGATTCCTCTGGGCTGCCTGAGAGCAGGCGAACATTGGAAAGTGATTCATTGCTACCTTATAGAAATATCCCACAGCTGGGATGCTTCATTTAGTCCTCCCATCCCTAGGTTGGGGGAGTTTGTAATTATTTCTCTTGGATAAGACACACGGCCTGCTTCTGCCTGGGCTCCTGGCTGAATGCCTCAGGAAATGGTCCTGACTCCTGAGTCACATTGTCCAGACAGGACTCACACCACCATGTGCCCTGTGCTTCCCCTTCCCAGCCCACCGGAGGTCGTCCTTCAACTTCGAGTGTCTGCGAAGGCAAAGCAGCCAAGAAGACATCCTTCCGTCGCCTGCCCTGCCTCACCGGGCCGCCCTGCCCCTGCACCTGATGCAGCAGCAGGTGAGATGCTTGCTCTGGCCTCAGCCCTGCCAGGGTCCCACCTGGAATGCACTCTTCCCTGGAGGAAGCAGAGCGCCTGCACCTTCCACTCCGGTTGTCCCGGAGCAGCCCTCCCTGGTAGACCCCCCAGGACCCATTGCCCTGGAGCTCTCCGAGCAGCAAAGGGTGGACTGCATCCCTTGGCTCCTTGCATCCTGTCATAGAATACTGGGCCTGGCACAGTCTGAGTTAAGGCAGTGCAGCTTTCCAATAATAGCTGCTGCTACAAATTATTTCCTCAGAGAGGTGCTTCCTCCATGAAGCCACCCAAGGGTGTGGCTTCTTGTGCATGGGTCCTCTGGTCATCAGCGTGAATGGGCTTCCTCTGTGGGCTAAGGGGACCACCAGCCCACAGGAAGGGCAGCTGAGCCAGAGGCAGCCCATGTCCTCCAGCCATGCACCAGGGGCTTAAGGATAGACAGACATTCATACATACATACATACATACATACATACATATATGTGTGTGTGCACGCGTATGGATAAACATATGTTCATATACACCCATATGTGTGTATGTGTTTCTTGAAGTATCTCATCAGAGACACTGTGTGGGGTGACTGATCAAGGGAGATGCCAGAAACCTGCACCCAGGCAGCCTGTTAACAGGCCCAGATCTCCCTGAGGTTCTGACCCCAAGCTCTGAACCCAGCAGTACTCAGTGGCCATTGAAGATTTTCTAGTCACCTCTACCAGCACTTAAAAAATGTTTTGCCCTCATGTGTGCTTGCTCGTCACATGCATGTCTGATGTCCCTGGGGTTTAGAAGACATCAGATCCCCAAAACTGGAGTTCCAGATGGTTATAAACTACCACATGGGTTCTGGGAATTGAGCCCAGGTTCTCTGGAAGATAAATCAGTGTTCTTAACCACTGAGCCTATTTGCCTGCACTTTTAACACTTAATTTTAACTTCTTTCCTGTGTCATCATGGAAGAAAGATGACTTTTTTGAGAACTCAGATCACCAGATGCCACAGCTCAGACAGTGGAGGAGGCCTCTCAGGGGCCTATGATCCACCAGGCACAAGCCCAGGTCTTGTCTCAGCCACTGGCCTGGACTGTCCTGGATTCCCTGGCTACCGCGACAGTGTCAATGCAAACAGGTAGTAGTAGACATCTCAAGGTGGCTCTGCCACGGAGGACATTTGAGAATCAGGGCAGACAGAACACTCACCGCGGGATGAGGCCCGGGGCAGAGAGAACTGGTTGTCATCGTGTGTGAGACAGAGTCCGTGGATGTCCCTGAAGTGCGTGTCAGTACTGAATCCCAGAGAGACCTAGGTAGTGTTCACACACTACAACTTATAAATCCTCCCAGTTCTTCCTCATTCTGAGGCAGCTACGCCAGTAACTGGCGGCTCAGTCACGGAGAATGCCTTACGGCTTTGAGGAAAGGGAAACTGTCTGCGAGGAGGCCCCAGTTCCCCGGCCAGCTCCTAGAGCCTTCTCTGGCATGTTTTCCCGTCTTCTGAGGGGCAGCCAGCCCTGCACAGCCGTCACACGCCAGGCGTGGGCCAAGGCCCAGACCCCTGACACTGATGCCTCTGACACTCCTTCCCTCCTCAGATCATGGCCGTAGCAGGCCTCGACTCCAGTAAAGCCCAGAAGTACTCTCCGAGCCACTCCACCCGGTCATGGGCCACCCCGCCCGCCACCCCTCCATACCGGGACTGGACCCCATGCTACACTCCCCTGATCCAGGTGGACCGCTCAGAGTCTCTGGACCAGGTCAACGGCAGCCTGCCATCTCTGCACCGCAGTTCCTGGTACACAGATGAGCCCGACATCTCCTATAGGACTTTCACACCAGCCAGCCTGACCGTCCCCAGCAGCTTCCGGAACAAAAACAGTGACAAGCAAAGGAGCGCAGACAGCCTGGTGGAAGCGGTGAGTATGGCTGGCTGAAACAGGAGAGCCACCCTCACGTGGGGGAGGGCAGCGGTGACACCAGGGCTCTGCAGCCACGCCGCCATGACGGTGGCTTCCCAGCAGCAGGTGTGGTTGGCATTGAAGACCTGGGGGAAACCCAGCCGGCACCGCCACGTCCCATCGAAGAGTCCGTCCCGCCACCGTACCCATCCACACCATGTTTCTTCCGTGGTTTGGGCTCTCTTGCTCAGTGGAGCTTTTCAGCTCTTCCACATGGACCATGCCGAGGTCATTTACAGTCACTGTCGTGTGTAAAGCCTAGCAGACATGGCCGATGGTGTCCCTCAAGCATGCCGTGCAGTGAGAGCTGAGGTGAACCTTTCCACTTACGCCGTCTCCTCTTTTCTGTACAGGTCCTGATATCCGAAGGCTTAGGACGCTACGCAAGGGACCCAAAATTTGTGTCAGCAACAAAACATGAAATTGCCGATGCCTGTGACCTAACCATTGACGAGATGGAGAGTGCGGCAAGCACTCTGCTCAATGGCAGTGTGTGTCCTCGAGCCAATGGGGACATGGGCCCCATCTCACACCGCCAGGACTATGAACTCCAGGACTTTGGTCCCGGCTACAGTGATGAGGAGCCAGACCCTGGGAGAGAGGAAGAGGACCTGGCAGATGAAATGATCTGCATCACCACCTTGTAGCCCAGTGAGGGCAGGCTGGCTTCAGCCTGAGACGGGCACCGGAGGGCCAGGGATAAAGTGCCTCATGGTTAGGAAAGTTTAGGCACTAGTTGGGAGAAAATGCTCAATTAGACTTTTGTACAAGTGATATCACGCCCCCCCCCCCCCCAAGGAAGCCATAACCTGGTAGGAACAGGTTCTGAGTGGCCAAGCATGTGGTATGCCACATACTCAGGCCCAGCCTCAGAAGACAGTATGTCTGGCCCCTCGAGAGGATGGGTGAGGAGGGCAGCCTGGCCTGCACAGGGGCCCGAAGGTCTGCCCAGGGCACATGACAGAGAGGTTAGAGGTGATGGCAGTCACCACATCTGTGTCATGAGCCCGGCCATCAGTCTAGCACATCAGACACTCACTGGGCCCGTCATTCTCCATCTCTGAACCCCCTCCCCCAACACACCGCTTCCTGATTCCCGTGCAGCTGTTCTGAACAGTCCACACCAGAACTCAGCCACGAGTGGTCATAGAGAGGGGAGGGGACCGGACAGACACGGCTTTGTCATGCGACGCCAGTTTACGTAAGAGAGCATCACTCAGATGGTCAGTTCTGTCACCTAAGGGCAACCGTAAACTGGAGAGTAACACACTTGCAAACCAGGTAAACTTAGATACGTTAGTTTGTTTAAAAATTATAGATTTACTGTACATGACTTGTAATATACAATTTGTATTTGTAAAGAGATGGTCTATATTTTGTAATTATCGTACCGTATTTGAACTGCAGCAATATCCATGGGTCGGTCCTAAACAATTGTAGTTTCCCACCAAAACCTAGAAATTATTAGTATTTTTACTTGGGCTAAACAGAACTAGGAGAATTAGAGCCAATTCTCACGTATTCAGTAAAAGAATCTTTTGGGGATAAACTTTTGAGTTCCGAGAAATCTTGACCACTTCAGAAATTTTTCTAAAATATTTTGAGTCACTATAAACCTATCTTTACATAAGATATCAAGATGACTATTTGCAGTCTTTTCTTTGGGTCCTATGATTTTATATTGTACCTCTTACCTACATGGGTTGCAACTGTCTTTGGTTTGGTTTCACTTTAATAATCCCCTTTATAATCAGTTAGTTACAAAGCAGGGGCATCCACTGGTCTGGCTTCCTCAGCTGCCCATGCAGGATGCTTCCGGTCTCTGATGCGGAAGTGACCCGACGGGAGAACCACAGGCATCTGCTCACATCCCCAGGGATGCTTCTCTTAAGAGGAGGTACTGGCATGGCGGAAGAGAGGAGCGCTGTGTGACCTGGGAGTGTGGGGTCTGTACGGGGTCTCCTGTGGCCGTGCGCAGCTGCGGTGCAGCGCGTTCTTTAAGAGCCGCCATACGCAACTGGACGAGGGCTGAGATGGCCATGAGAACACACTCAACTGTCAAGGTTCCCAGCCTGTCAACAGTCACGTGACACCACCCCATCATTTCGCTAAGGATTATCTGCAATCAAAAATACAGGTAGCAGTTTGGGTTCAAAATTTTTAACTAGTACACAGACAACCTGTGGAAAAAAACTTTTTTTTTCTTTTTGTAAATAACACTTTTGTTACAAAGACCTCACAAACCTCTTCCTAGGACATTCTTACTCCAGATGCAGGCAAAAACACTTCAAGGTTTGTAAATGACTATTTCCTGACATAAAGCCTTTTTTTTTATTAAAATGCAAAATGTTCTTCAGAATAAACTGTGTAATACTTTCATTGTACCGGGAGCTCTCCTCACAGAGCTGGCTCTGCCGAGAGAGCTTCAGAGGGGCAGGTGCTCCCACGCAGCCCTGGGCTCAGGCAGCTTTTTCTGCCCTCGGGCTCCTCCTCCAAGGCCAATAGTAACTTTGCACCAGCTGCAGACAGGGCTGCTTCTCCTCAAGGGCTAATCCACCATCAGCATCCACCTTGGACTCTGTCTTGCTGAGTGTCTGTCTGACTGTGCGACTTAACATCAGCAGCTCATGCTCCCCACGCCAGGACTGCGTGTTCTGAAGCGGGTGATTATCTTTCCCCAAGTCTGCCCGTCAATGTTGCCTGGCTTTTCAGGCTGCCCCACTTCCCAGGATGTCTGCTTTAAGTCTGGTTCAACCTCTCATCGAATATTAAATTTCTCTTTGTAAGAAACATTTGAAGTTGTAGAGCATGATTTTCTTCCCCTCTCTTTAAAGAAGTTTTAAGGCTAAATACCCCACCCCCGAAATGATTTTGAGTTCTTTGGATCGCTGCATTTAGTTGAAGCTTTTTTTTTTTTTTTTAAAAACGACGTTAGGAAGTGTGGAAATCGCTATTGATCCACCAGCCAACAGCAAGCACCTCATTTGGAAGGTCTGTTAGGAATGTGGACCCCACTCTGTAGCTCTAGAGGGGTGTGCTTTGAGGGTACAGCCCTAGCTCCTTGAGACTGTGGCTAGGCTGCACTGCCCACTGCCCAGTAGGCCAGTCCTTCAGCAAGACCAGTATCACCTGTACCTTTGTTTCAGGGGTGGAGTGTTGGTTTACTTGTAAAAAACAGAGTGCCACATCACGGGCAGGGGCACACGCACGCGCACACGCACATTGTGCACACGCACACTCACACACACACACACTCCAGCTCTGCTTCCTGGGAACCGGGAGGGCAGTGGGGCCTGAGGGAGAGTCTCAGACGCTGGCCTCTGATGTGGGAACGAGGGGTGGTTGGAAGAATGTGCAGCTGAGCCAGCAGGGGCCACTCAGGCTACCAACTAGGGCCTAGGGGTAGGTCATGTTCTTCCCCCCCCAATCCTGAAGATTAAAAAAAAAAATCTTTGCATTAGATTTGATATCGTGGTAGTTTATCAGTGGAAATATGGAAAGTCCTGGGGCCTGAGGGACACGGCGTGGCAGGTGGGAAGAGCCCATTTTGCATTTATGGAAAGTAACCCTGCAGCGGGCACCGGAGGCAGAAGGCTTGAATGTCACGGTGCTTCCACCTCCTGCTTCTGTGACCGTTTCCGGTCATGCTGGTGAGTTGTTCCTGTCTCCCCTGGGATCTGTCAGGAACACATTTGGCCAACAGCAAGATACATGCAAGTTCTCTCAACACAGCTCACAAGTGCAGCGGCTGCTTCCTAATTCTAAGGGTCAACCCTGGGCCGTGCGCTTGCAAGGTTCGCGTGCACCAGTTTTGGCAACCTATTGCCTTCCGTGTTTTAGGCATGACAGGCTCCTTGCCAAGGAGCGTGCTTAGCCAAAACAAAGTCTGTCCAGGTCCCCATGAGACTCAGTCTGATGGCCTGTGGGGGCCCCACTTTGTAACCCAAGCAGGCTTGCGTCATTCCACCGCTCTGGCTCCCTCGTGGCGCTGGGACTCCCAGACAGCCCTGGCATTTGGATTCAGCATTGCAGGCAGGACTGTTCTACTCGGGCTGGAAACAGGAGCTGCCATGTTAGGCCATCAGGACTCCAGCGAGGAAGCCTCTGAATCCCATGTTCTGTCCTGAGTTTGAACCCCAACAGCAATTTCCCACTTGCCATCTTTGAGTTCTGGGCGTGTAACCTTCACTTTTCGTCTCCAGAGACACGTTTCCTCGTGTGGCTAAGTCATACCAACACGTGGAGCCTGCCTTGGTATGCCACGGTGAGAGAAAGGCCTGGCTATAACTGAGGAGCTCGACGGAGTCCAGGCTTCTTTATCACGGCTGCATGAGAGCAGAACACGGCCCTCCCAGGGTGGCACCTTCACTGCTGAGGGCGCCACGGACGACTGCCGCGTGGCATCTGCTCTGTGAGAAGCTCAGACCTAGGGTTTTCTTTCTTGACTTTCTTTTGGAACACGGTGGGCAAAAAAAAGAAGGCAAGGCACAGGTAAGACGAAACAAAATCAACCTGGTTTTTGAAAGAAATGCAGTGGTTTACTTCAACCTTTCTGAAAGGCCTTTCTCAGATGTCCAGACGGCGGCTCCAGCCACTCCCAGTCAACCCTCGTGGAGCCTGGGATTCTGATATCCCCCTCTTTTCTAGGCCTCGCCATGCAGGTTTCTATACAGTGATTCTTTTCTTCCCTAATGTAGATGGTGGCTTTGGACATCTTAGAAAAACTGGTCTTCGTTTTCTTGTCAGGACAGTCAGGACAAGGCAGGTGAGTTGTGCGGTTCCTTGAGCCCCCACCCCTGCACCCCACTCTTCAGAGTTGATCAAGGCAGGAGAAGGGACGGCCAGCACCCTCTGGCTGGCTGCCTTTCCTCTCATCGTGGACATGAGCTCAGGTACCAGCCCTGGCTCTTGGCCTCAGCTAAAGCGTCCTTGGAGAACCCAGTCCAGTTCAAGCACCCTGCCTGTGCAGAAGTGGCCTGAGGTGGGAGGCCAGGGAAGGGATCATTCCACTCCTGGCAGCAGAACACTGGACTGGAGATGGCTGGAGGGCTGGTGAGAAAATCATGCAAGAGTTAACCTCCTGAACTTTTAACCCCGGGAGGTCGGGAGGAGGATCCCATTGTGCAGGTTAGCCTTCCTCCTTGCCTCACTTACTACCATGGCCTTATTTCTTCAGATACCATGAAGGTCTTAGCCATGAGTAGGGATATCTGGGTCCCAAGGTTCTACACAGTTTCAGGAACTATCTGGGGGCAGGGCCGTATGAGTTGGATCTCTTGACATGAGTTCCTCTATGATCCTCAGGCAGTGGCTGCCTTAACGCTGGGTGGCCAGAGTCTGCGGCTTGTAGACAGGAACATCCTTGTCCCAGAGTGCAGGATTCCCCTTAATCATGTCAGCTGCTTTCTCTGCAATCATTATTGTGGGAGCATTCAGGTTGCCACTGACCACGCTGGGCATGATGGAGGCATCGATGACTCTGAGGTTTTCTACCCCAAGGACCCTGGTTTGCAGGTCGACCACGGCAGTGGGGTCAGAGGGCTGGCCCATCTTACAGGTGCAGGATGGGTGGTAAGCACTGTCTGCTTTTGCCCGCACAAAGGCATCTATCTCTTGGTCTGACTGGACATGGCATCCAGGCTGCAGCTCTTTGCCCCGGAAGGGAGCCAAGGCTTCTTGCCCAAGAATTTCTCTGCTCAGCCTCACACACTGACGGAAGTCCTGGATGTCGGTTTCTGTGGAGGAGAGATCAATGAGTTCTCCTTCTTCTTTTATCCTGCTGGTCAAGTGGAACTAAGGGGCAAAGACAGGGACGTGGAGAATCAAGCCACAAAGTGCTTGTCACCTGCCTAGAAGCAGTTACAGAGCCAGGAGGTCCACGTTTGTGTCTGAGGTCTGCTTTCTCTGCCAACCAGGGGTAAAGATGTGCAATCTACTCGGGACCATGTGGCTGTCAAGCCCCCATGCTATGAGGGTAAAACCTTCCCCGTGAGTGGTATCTGTGCTGCTGTATGCGGAGAGGCGGGCCTGGGAATGCAGCATGCATGCTTCTCAGTGCTAAAAGGCCGGGCAGGCAGTGTGCACGGGCCTGGCCTCTGTGCCTATACAGATGGGTCTGAAAACTCCACCCCTGTCCGGCTGTGCACAGTGAGGCCCCGGGCTACCTCGTGTGACCCAGAACCGAGAGTAACCCCGGTGTTAGGAAAGGGGATCTGCAGTAAGGATTGGGGACGGGCCAGGCCCAGGGGACCCCAAGGTAGCTTCCGAGTTACCTGTTGACAAGTAGTTGGGGTGAATCACAGGGTGGTCCCGAGGGTTGGCACTTCTCAGTTTGAGCCAGCCCACACTTGTGGCCCTCATGGTTCCCACATGTACCTAGGGAAGGTCCAGAGGAAATAGTTCACAGTCATCTCCAGTAACTCCCACTCAGAAGCTTAGAGAAGGCCGGGGTTCCCTGTGGGTGAGGACTCAGCACTCAGTGTGGAGCATGCAAGGTGAGGACCTGACCCTCTTCCAACCACCCCATCCCCTGTCTGGAATTTTCAGGGGATGATCCTGGGGCTGAGGTAGTTTTGCCTGTCCTCACTGGTGTGGATCCTGCCCTCTATACATCCTGCAGACTGACTCCTGGGCTCTCTCCCTGGGGTAAGGTTTAGGCCCCCCTGCCTCTTCCAGGCAGACAGTAGCCACTGGGGAGCAGAGTACCAGATGAAGGTCTGCACGGTGGGACGCAGGAGCAGGAAGGCAGGGCGTCTGGCCACGGCTGTCTGCGTACCTGGTAAGCATCCTGCTGGGTGGGTTTCCGCCCGTGGTCAATCACTTGGGAGGGCAGGAAGTGGAACTGAATGTCCGGGTGGGGGACCCCAGGCCGGCTGCGGATGAACCCTCCTGTTTCAAGATGGGATGTGGCTCCGTCCCCTGAGGGTCACATGGGGACAAGGCAGAAGAGTCAGTCAGGGTATGGCAGGTGGGCCAGCTGTTCCCAGAGTCCCTCCTCTTCTTGTGCTTGGGGCTTGGGTTCAAGGTCTGTCCATAACTGTTTTCTCTCTCCAGGAGGCCATACTCAGCATTACAACTTTAAATGCCAGCTACATGCCAAGTGAGGGGCTTCAGGTCTGCAAAGGCTACCTGCCTGCCAGGCAGGCAGGACCTTTGTGTCCTTGCCTTGCAGACAGGAAAATGGGCTCTGGTGACTGCCATCCAACTTCATACCTAGCAACGGGAAGCTCATCTCAGCTCTTCAGGAAGAAACCATGACGCCCACAGACCACAGCCACCAAGTTCACCGGGAGACAGGCCCACCTGTTAGGGCCACCAAGTTCCCCAGGAGACAGGCCCACCTGTTAGGGCCACCAAGTTCACCGGGAGACAGGCCCACCTGTTAGGGCCACCAAGTTCACCGGGAGACAGGCCCACCTGTTAGGGCCACCAAGTTCCCCGGGAGACAGGCCCACCTGTTAGGGCCACCAAGTTCACCGGGAGACAGGCCCACCTGTTAGGGCCACCAAGTTCACTGGGAGACAGGCCCACCTGTTAGGGCCACCAAGTTCACTGGGAGACAGGCCCACCTGTTAGGGCCACCAAGTTCCCCGGGAGACAGGCCCACCTGTTAGGGCCACCAAGTTCACCGGGAGACAGGCCCACCTGTTAGGGCCACCAAGTTCCCCGGAGACAGGCCCACCTGTTAAGGCCACCAAGTTCCCCGGGAGACAGGCCCACCTGTGAACCTCCAGAGCCACTCCAAACCGATGCTGAGCTTCCGCAGAGGCTTCTGGGCCGTGTGGAGGGTGATGGGGTGCGTGCATGCCTGCTGAATGTAGATCTCCAGGTGGTCCTGCAGGTTCTGCCCAACTCCTGACGCGGGAAGGCATGGTTAGGAAAAGTGGCTTTCACAGAGGCAAACCCTTGGTTATGGAGATGTCTCTCCAGTCCATTTATCCTCTAAGCCAGTTCCTGCCTGCTCTGGCCCCAGCTTACAAGTTGTCTGCCTGAGTCACTGCTTCAATTCTTAGTCAAGTCTGGCCCTCTCTCAAGTGTTGCTAAGGCCACCCGCCCTGTCACCCCCTCTACAACAGCCACTCAGGTGCCCTTTGACCAGCCCTTCTCAGCAGCGCCCTCCAAGGACGGGGGCCGCAATTACAGCAGGTACGGAGTGGTAATTTGTCGCTGATGGTTGGCCAGGGATTGACACTTGTCAGCCCCCAGTCTGTGGAAGGAGGAAGCAGTCCCAGCATGCTGTGCAGACACTACTTAAGCCCATTCAATCTCAAGGGCACACTGGGCAGTCGAGACATAGACCACTCCCACAGGCCTCTCGAGGAAAGCTCTCAGTGAAAGGCCAGCCCCTCGGACATAGAGGACGAGGCAAGAAAGCTAAGGCCTTGAGGACATCACAGACAGCTGGAAAGATGAAGCCCGGGTCTTTACATGGACAGTGGGTCCGGAGCCCTGAGCTGGCCTTATTTGTGCTTAGAGCGGCTCATAAATCTTGGGGATAGACCTTTCACAGCACGGACCCGTACTGGTGGAGATCTCAGCCCTGCTGTTACAGGATGCACTCCTAGAAGGTGCAGAGGCTGCCTGAGGGGGGAGGGGCGGAGGGAAGTAGCATGAGGACCCAGGGTCTGGTAATAGGAGTGCCCAGTGAGGCCCCACGGCCCTCAGCCGTGTGAGAAGGATAGATGTGACACGTGGAAGAAGTACCACCTCCCTACACCAAGCAATAAGCTGCTGGGCTCTCCAGAGCCCGTCCTCTGGGCAGCAGTCAGGAAGGGAGCTCACCAGGCAGGTGGCACACCACAGGGATGCCCAGTTTCTTGAGGTCGTCTGCGTTTCCAACGCCGGAGAGCATGAGCAGCTGTGGAGAATTGATGGCACCCCCACTCAGGATCACCTCCTTGCTGGCATACGCCTGGAAGAGGCAGGGACCACCAATCACACTTCGAAAAGCCAGCTGACCTACTCCGGCCTCACGGGGAGGTACCC
This sequence comes from Peromyscus maniculatus bairdii, assembly GCF_049852395.1. NCBI lineage: Eukaryota > Metazoa > Chordata > Mammalia > Rodentia > Cricetidae > Peromyscus > Peromyscus maniculatus. The sequence goes on along the minus strand of NC_134860.1, from coordinate 3,879,676 downwards.
GCGTACAGCCCCATCACAGGAGCGCGGCCTTGGGAAGTTACCCCGTGTGGAGAGTCTGCTCCCAGGCCCTAGAGTCAAGAGGTGGGAGCTTACCGGTTGGCTACTTAAAAGCCATGTGTACATCGGAGTCACCATGTGTGACTTTCAGTGACAGCCGTAAGAACAGGGACGGCAGAGCTCCAAGGCCATCACTGATAGCAGACACTAGAGTGATTTGAAGCAGGCCCACAAACACGGGAGGGGGTGGGGCAAGGCTGTCTCTGACACACTGCTGAAAAGCCCCACAGATATACGGTACGATTACATTTGTGGGTTTTTAAACTTCTAGGGTCAACCTAATGGTTTCTGACAGGCCAGGACCCTGGAACCACGTTAGAAGGTACTAGGGGACTCCTTGGGGAGTGGATGTGGCAGGCAAGAAACCCATGGAGGCATTCACATCAGGGTACCATGGAGTCTGCAGGTGCCAGGGGTTGGGGGCTTCTGACCTCTGTGTCTTGTAAGGACCCCAGGGACAATCCTGCCACCACTACCAGCTGTTATAACTCAGCATAGGGACAAGAGCATGTGGCTGGGGAGGACACCCTGACGGCCGGCCAGGTCACTGCCTCCCCCTTGCCGCCCTCTAAGTTCCCGCACCTCCACCCGGAGCCAGCTCACCTTGTGGCTCTGGCCGTTCTTGAAGTACTCCACACCCACTGCACGTGTGCCCTCAAACAGCACTCTGCTCACAAGGGTCTGGACCTCGGCCCTGAGGTTGGGGCGGCTCAGTGCCGGGTGCAAGTAGGCACAGGCTGCGCTCCAGCGCTTCCCTGCAGGGTGGAGCAAGATCACGTGTGGCCTGCTGCTCTCTCCCTCATTCCTGGGCAGGGGGAACATGCTGGAGAAAGCAACTCTACCCCGCCCTGGGCTCTTCAAGGTGTAACCTAGCCTGCAGTCCAGGCTGCCCAGAGCCCCGGGACATGCTCTGTCCTGTTGTGGTCAAGGCCCCGTATCCCCGTGCTGGGTCTGCATGCATCCATCCACAAAGGGGTGATGGCTAACACAAGGTAAGTAGTCTTATGCCACCTCTTTCTGCCTCGACTTGCTCATCCACAAGTCTCTAGAAGACCATGGGTGTTATTCATTACGCAGACCTGTTTTTCTTCACTCTTCCAAGGCCTCTCCTGGCCCCAGTCAGGCCACTGGGTTCATCCTGGCCATAGGCACCACGGACTGAAATCCCTACACTTCTCAGCTTCCTAGATCTGTAGGGCTTGGCTGCCCCTTCAGGCTAGGCAGGACCTTGGAGATTCTGCATTCGCCTCTGCTGTTACCACGTGGTCTAGAGGCTCAGAGAATGCCCAAGTAGTTGGGCCATGTCTTGTGACGGCTAGGTGAGTCTAGAATCTCCCTCTCACCTAACACCAGCCTTATTTTGGCACTTAGTGACCCTGATGGGGTCAGGGGGGATGACTATCATTAGAAGGAGCTAATAAATCAGTACCTTGGTGGACGGTCATGTCCATCCAGCCGAAGCCCTCCTGCTGGAAGCCATTCATGTCTTCGGTGAAGGGGTAGCCAGCCTGATGTGTGGCCTGCAGGAAGGCCTGGTGAAGGGGGTGGTTGGTCTTGCCCCGAGACACGTGCAGTGGGCCGTCACCACCGCGGTACCTGTCGGGTCCCAGCTCGTGTCTCTGTGCCTTGCGGAAGTAGGGCAGGCAGTGCTCATAGTCCCAACCCTCGGCACCTTGGGAGTGCCAGCGGTTATAGTCCTCAGCATGTCCACGGATGTAGACCATGGCGTTGAGGGATGAGGATCCCCCCCAGACCCGGCCGCGTGGCCAGTATAACACTCGGCCGTCCAGGCCTGGCTGTGCCTCAGTGTGGTAGTACCAGTTGTACTTGTCGTCACACAGGTTGGCTACAAGGGCGGCAGGCATGTGGATCTTCCACTGGAGACGCTTGCTCCCCATCACCACGTCCTTAGGACCGGCCTCTAGCAGCAGAACCCGGTGGTCCGGGTCCTCGGTGAGACGGTTGGCGAGCACACAGCCAGCCGAGCCCGCACCCACCACCACAAAGCTGTACTCATCCTGGCCCACCGAGGCAGCGCTGCCCACGGCACGGCCACAGGGGTGCCATGCCTGGCCCAGCACAGCCCGTGCCAGGGCTCCACGTGGACTCACACGTCCCCTCTTCCAGCCTCTGAGGATGGGCCACATGCTTCCAGCCCAGTTCCTCTTTATCCACGGACAGGAGTGGGAAGACTCTCTTTTCCTAGAACAGGAAAAATGGCTTCAGCACTCTAAACTTCACAGTACACACAGAAGCAGCCCGGAGCTCGGAGGTCATGCCGGCACACCAAAGGACCTGCCTCGCTTGGGCAAGGTAGTTTACATGCGGTAGGCGTTACCCTGGGGAGCTAGAACCCGGGGTAGGAATTTCATTACAGAGACGGTAATTCAGAACTGGGGTTGGGAAGAAGGGAGGCCCTCCACAGGCTGGGGGGTGCGGGAGAGGGTGGGCGGTGCGTGTCTCTGGTCAGCTTCTGCCTGATATCCGCAGGAGCTTGGAGGCTGGACATGTAGTAACCCAAGGCTTTCCAGCCTGGCAGAAAGGGGGCTGCTCTCGCTACTTCAGGCAGGACATTGCATTTTCATTACAGGAATACACAGAAGAAGGGAAAAAAATGCTCTCTAGATGGAGAGGTGCAAAGTAACAAAGTGAAAGGTCGGTGAAGCTGAGGGGTGAAGACTGTGGAGTTTATAGCCCCGGGGATCCCAGGATGCACCAGGACACTGGGTCGAAGCCAGACTTTCCAAGATCACCTTGCAGAGTAGTAGAGTTAACAGAGAAATGCCAATGGCTTAAAAAAAAATATGAGGTTGTAATTAAATAATTTTTCCCTTCCTTTCCTCCCTCCAATCCCTCCTGGGTACCGCACCTTGTTCTCTTTCTAAGTCATGCCTCTTTTTCCTCAGTGGTTGTGACGTGTAGATATATGTGTGTACACAAACACAACCTGCTCACTCCATACACTGTTATTTGTATCTAAGCACCAGTAACTTTTGGGGTCCTCTCTCACCAGTGCCCCACCTGCTTGGTGCAGAGACTGAAAAGAGCCAATGCTGTCGAACTCCCAGTGGCAAGATCGTCTGAAAACACCCAACAACCTCTAGGCTACACTGAAGCTGAAGGGAAAGCCCCCTGTCATTTCCGGCATGCCTCGGTGCAGATCATAACAAATCCCCCTAGCTTTATCAGTCCTGTACCAGGTAACGAGAGCCTGGCCTGGAAGCAGAAGCAGGGGACAGAGGGGTCTTCACCTAAGGGAGAGGAAAGTGACACTTCTGAACACTGTGTCTGAAGTAGAAACTCTGCCAAGAGTCCCCCACACCCCACACCCCCATACCCCTCTCACTCCTGAGCTCCAGGCCCCACATCAGCCCAGGGTAGCAATGGCCCAATGCTCAGCTCTCCCGTGGATGAACTAGTCACATCCTTTGTAAGAAGACACCATTTACCCCAGTTGCCATTAGCCTGTTACACACGAGTCATTATTCCCTAACAATTGGGAAACACACAAAGAACACTCCTCACAAAGAGAGAAAGCATGCAACAGAAGCAGACCCAGTGGTGTTAGAGCCATCCAACAAGGACATTACACGAGTCAAGGTAACAGCCATTAGAAAGGATTTCCTTGACAAGTGGACACGTTGAACGGAATTTCAAGGAAGTTATTGTGGTGATATAGTGTGTACCCTAATAAACTTCCCTGAGGATCATAGGACAGAGCCAGCCACTAGATTAGACATAGAGGTCGGGAAGTGGTGGCACAAACCTTTAATCCTATCACTCGGGAGGCAGAGATCTGGATCTCTGTGAGTTCAAGGCCACACTGGAAACAGAGCCAGGCCACGGCAGCACACACACCTTTAATCCCAGGTATATAAGGCGTGAGGAGACGGGAACTCACGCTCTTTAGACTGGGGATTTCACAGAAGTAAGAACTAGTGGCTGGCTGTTCTGCTTCTCTGATCTTTGAGCTTTCACCCTGAGTTTTGTTTTGTTTTTATTAAAAGACCATCTAAAATTTGAACAAGTTATCAGTGGGCTGGGGAGAGGTCTCTGTGGGTGAAAGCGCTTACTTTACAAGCCTGGTGACTTGCGTTTAGTTACCAGGACCCATGGAAAGAAAAGCCAGGCACAGTGGCCTCATCTGTAATCCCAGCACTCCTGCAGTGGTGTGGCAGACGGAGACGGGAGAATCGCCTTGAAGGCTGTGGAGTCAGCTAGCCTAGAGTACACAGGAAGGCAGAAGCAAGGGAGACCCTGCCTCAAATGTATGGAAGGAGAGGTCCAACTCCCCAAAGTTGTCTTATGACCTCCGCATCCACACAGTGACATGTGCATACCCCCCCATACCCCACTAATAAATGAACAGAAATTTGAAATGCTCCATCTTCTTTAAAAACAATGACAACCAATGTTGGAGAGGATGTGGAGCAAAGGGAACACTCCTCCACTGTTGGTGGGAATGTAAGCTTGTACAACCACTGTGGAAATCAGTATGGCGGTTTCTCAGAAAATTAGGAATCGAACTACCTCAAGACCCAGCCATCCCACTCTTGGGCATATACCCAAGGAATGCTGATTCATACCATAAAGATACATGCTCAGCTATGTTCATAGCAGCACTATTTGTTATAGCCAGAACCTGGAAACAACCTAGATGCCCATCAACGGAAGAATGGATGAAAAAAATGTGGTACATATACACAATGGAGTACTACTCAGCAGAGAAAAACAATGAAAGCATGAAATTTGCAGGCAAATGGATGGAACTAGAAAAAATCATCCTGAGTGAGGTAACCCAAACCCAGAAAGACAGTTATGGTATGTACTCACTCATTGGTGGATTCTAGATATAAAATAAAGAACAATCAGACCACAAAAAAAAAATGCAAGAAAAAGTACAATACTAGAGATAAACAGGTTTTGATTAGATGTAACGGGAGGGAATCCACGAAGTTGAAGATTAGGTGAAGAGAAATCTCTACATGAAAATGTGGAGAGAGAAGTGAACAGGGGCGGAGGAGAAAGAAGGGGGACCCAGGAGCTTAGACCATCAAACTAATGTGTGGATAAGTAGAGTCCAAGCAGGATAGCTAGGGGGGGGAGGGTTGGGGGTGGGAGGAAGGGGGGAGGGGGAGGGAGGAGGGGGGAGGGGGGGACAGAAAAAAAATGGGTCAGTTCCTTGAAAGATACAATGTGCCAAAATGCACACCTTATGAGAAGAAACAAGAAAGCAGAGTAAGCCAATATACATAATAAATAATAAATAACCATAAGTAATAAATAACAACATTCCAAAACGAAGTAGCAAGCCCAGAGTGATGGATTCTCAGGAAGTTCTCGCAAACACTTAAGGATGAGAATATACTGATTTTCTCCAGTCCCAGTCAGAAGAAAGAACACATCTTCACCCATTCTGCAAGGCCAGCATCACACTAATACCCAAACCAGACAAAAGCACCAAAGAAAGAGAACTACAGATCAGTATCTCTTATGAAGAATGATGATTAAATATGCTGGTGTGGGCCTTATGATGGGTCAATACAGCTGGCGGGGAGAGGCAAGAAAAATCCCTCAGCTAAATATTAGTAACTTGAATCTAGATTATTTTGTGCCAGCAAAATGGTTCAGAGGGTAAGTGTACTTGCTATCAGGAATGACAACTTGGATTCAATTCCTGGAAACCACATTGTAGAAGTAGAGAACCATCTCTCACAAGCTGACCTCTGACCTCCACATACATGCCACAACATTCTGTCATGTACACATGCTTATACATGCAAAAATAAATAAATAAATCTAAAACATTTTTTTTTTTTTTTTTTTTTTTTGGTTTTTCGAGACAGGGTTTCTCTGTGTAGCTTTGCGCCTTTCCTGGGACTCACTTGGTAGTCCAGGCTGGCCTCGAACTCACAGAGATCCACCTGGCTCTGCCTCCCGAGTGCTGGGATTAAAGGCGTGCGCCACCACCGCCCGGCTCTAAAACATTTTTAAAGTGTTATGAATCCAGTTACATACAAAAAGACTTATACACCACATTCAAGTGGGGTTGACCCCAGGGTGTTCACCATTTGAAACATTTCACATTTGAAAATCAGTTCATGGTGCCCTGGGTGTGTTTACATCCCTCACAAACCTATAAGCTGGCTTCCCTACCTTGGATTCCAAAACAGGGAAATCATTCACCCATTTCATGTGTAAAAAGGACGTTTACCCTCTATCCAAATCCAACATCAAGAAGGTGGTGTGGTCCTTATGTTGGGTCAATACATCATGGGCTGGCAGAACAGAAGACATCACATGACAAAAAGAAACAAGAAAAATTAATGTAGCGGTACCTTAAAGAACAAGAGTCACAGTACGACAAGAATCAGTCACAGGAGTCAGTCACAGGATGACAGGAGTCACAGGATGACAGATTGCTTGTGGGAGATGAGCATGTAAATGGCCTGAGTGTCATGTATGAGGCCTCAGCAGGAATTAAAGAAGAAAACAAAGAGAAGAAAAGGAAGGAGAGACCTATCACAAATGTGAGTGGCAGAAAAGATCTCCAAGAGAAAAATAAGTCCAAGATGACATGGACATCAGAGATCAGCCCTTTGGCATTCGGGTTCAAAATGTAAGGTGCATTAAATGTCACAAGTGAGGTCATGTCAGCACAGACGGAGACTGCCCCTTGTTTGGCCTTCCTGGAACCAATTCCGTTCCTACTGAGATCTCAAGGCCGTCGATGTAGCCCTTGGAGCTGATATCGGAGGTGGGAAACAATGGGTTTGCACTGAAACGAAATGTACTAGGGAGGAACTTGACCACAAAGGATCCATCGCAGGAATATGTTGCAAGGGATGGTAAAGAAGAGCCTGGAATTCAATTCTTAAGGTTGCTGGGGCCCAACAGAACCAGAAGCTTCTGGGAAATTTGATAGACTTGAAAAAGAAAAGAGAAAGAGGGAAAGAAAGAAAGAGGAAAAGAAAAAGAAAAGGAAGGAAGGAAAGGAGGAAAGCTACAGAAAAGCAGAAGTACACACACACACACACACACACACACACACACACACACACACACACACACACACACACACCCCAAATCCCCTCTTCCTTTGCTGAGACTTCAGGAAGCAGCCGCGAGAGTAACAAGAAAAGAAAAGAGAAGGAGAAGAGGAGACTGTAAGAGGACACATCTCGACCCTTCATGAAGAACTAGAGTCACGGTGACAGAGGAGAAAGCCAGGGGGAGAAATGAAGGTTTCTAAAATGAGAGAGTCTGGAGGATATTAGCAGATGAGGCCATTCTTGTTCTGACGGCAAGTCCAGAGGCCATCATCCCAGTCTGAAAAGGAAAGGGCCCCACAGAGCGGGGGATCTGAAGTCACTGCCAAGCAGGAGAGGTGGAAGCGGGAGTCCGGGGGGGGGGGGGGGGGGGGGGGATGTCCCAAGCAGAGCGAGACGCGGAGCTGCCGAGTCCAGTGAAGAGTGGACTCTGGAAAGGAGGCCAGGAGCCACGGTGGTACAGAAGAGAAAGCACACAGTGAGCGCCCTGGAGAAGAGCACAGCAGTGCCTCGGAGTGAGGACCGAGGGGCAGAAGGGAAGCAGAGCCCTGGGACAGCTGCCTGAGAGGAAAGGGACTCCATTTTCTCCCTGTCTTTAGCAAGGGCTAACTCACATGTTATTATCACTCTAACTAAAAAAAAACAAACTTCCTTTTGAGGCCAGCCTGGTCTACAGAGCAAGATCCAGGAAAGGTGCGAAGCTACACAGAGAAACCCTGTCTCAAAACAACAACAACAAAAACCCCAAACCTCTTAATTTTCCATCTCTGTAAATTGTCATTTCAAGTATACAATAACATGAGTACCACAAAGGTTGACGTTTGCAGGTATTTGTAGGCAATCTATTTAGGGGTACAGGAAAAAAATTTTTTTTCTGTTGGTAACTGTTTTTTATGCCTTGTACAAGATTTAAAATATATAAGTAACGATGTGACTTTATTTTTTGTTCTGAAACACCACTGAAATAGAGACAGAACACTGAAAGAAAAGAAAGAGAAAATCAGCTGGTGAAGACAGGGGAGGTGGCGCACACCTTTAACCCCAGCTCATGGGAGGCGGAGGCAGATGGATCTCTGTGAGTTCAAGGCCAGCCTGGTTTACAAATTGAGTCTTAGGACAGCCAGAGCTGTTACAAAGAGAAACCCTGTCTGGAAAAACCAAGAGAGGGGGGAAAAAAAGAAAAGTAAAACAAATGAAGGAAGAAACAAAGATAATTATTACAGGAGATGTGGATGGAAACAAGATATGCAGAAAAGGCATTTGGCAAAGTTTTTAAAAAGTACCTTTCCATTGTGCAGCATCGTACGGATTATCTATATAAAGCTCCTAGAGTGGTGGCGAAGAACTCAAAAGCTTTCCCTCCAAAATCAGGAGCAAGGCAAAGACACCTTCTCCACTTCTAACATCACACTGGCCGTTACAGATAACTCAACACTCAAGAGGAGGACGTTAAAGAAGCATTCAGACTGGGAAGAAAGACGTGAACTCTCCCTGGCCGATGTGATCATCTATGTAGAAAATCCGAAAGAACTGACCAAAAAGGCTCCTGAAACTGACAAGCAGTCCCAGGAAGACCTCAGGACTCAGGGTTAGATGCAAGCATCATCACTCTCCAGAATGCCAGCAAGGAGCATGGGGTACCTGGAAGGAAAACATGACGCTATTTAACACAATGTACCAAATAAAAAGGACTAAATCTAAAAGACATTTGCAAAGGCCAGCTACCAAACTCTAACGAAAGATATCAGAGAAAAACCAGCTACGTGGAGAGACATTCTGGATTTGTGGAGAGGGAGATTTCAATGTTGTCAGTTTTCTTTACATTTTGATTTACAAATCAATGCAATGCAGTCCCAGTAAATACCCAAGCAAGATTTGTGAGTATTGACATGCAGTGTTTATATGCAGAGGCAGAAGGCCTCAGGCCAACACAAGGGTCAAAGGGAGGAGCCGAGGAGGAGGAGGGCTGACACACCTCAAGTCCAGCCTTGCTGGGAAGCACGGTCACTGAGACAGTGTGGCCCGGCCAGCAGAACAGGCAACCGTCAGCAGAACAGAGCAGAGCCCAGAAACAGTCACGTAAACAGATCAGCTGATCTTTGTCTAAGAAACAAAGCCACGAAATGGAGAGAAACGGTCTGCCAGGACCACTGCACACAAACAAGCGAAGCTGGACTCGGGCGTATCTTAAAAATTAATGGATCACAAACCCAAGAGTAAAACATGAAGCTGTAAAAAAAAAAAAAAAAACCCAGAGTGACAAAGATTTCCTAAGATAGGATGCCAAAGGCACACACTAAAACAAACAAACAAAAAACAAAAACAAAAGTGATGAACTAGATCTCATCAACATAAAAAATATCTACTAAGATACTGTCAAGAGAATGAAAGAATAAGCCCACTGGGTGGACTTGTAATGAACTGTCACATAAAACATACACACCATATACTCCTAAGGCCATCAGTAACAAATGTCCTGATTGCCAAATGGGTCCAAAACATAAAGAGACACTTATGAAGAAGATACACACGTCTGGATCTTAAGCATTTGAAGGTAAGTGGCACAGCCCACGCCACCAGGGAACTACCACTGAAAGATAACAGACTCCACTGTGCAGTCAGCATGATGGCCGTACAGACTGCAGAAGTAGTCCAGAAGAGCCACACGAAGAAATGGACACATCCGGGCACGGTGGAGCATGCTCGGATTAACAGCACCTGGGAGTCTGAGGCCGGAGGACACAACTTTAAGACCAGCGTGGGCTACATAGAACCTTTTCTATGTAGAAAAGAGAGAGAGAAGGAGATGAAGAAAGAAGGAAGGAGGGAAGGAAGGGGAAAAAGGAGGGAGGAGAACCCCCACAGGGCAGTGAATGAACCGCAGCATCTCAGCTCAGTAGGGATGGATCCTAAAAGTGTAGTCATAATATAGGAAGAAAACCACAGGAGCTTGTAGCCTGCCTGAATTTTAAAGCATGTAATTCATATATGCGTGAAAGGGCTAGAATTTATAAAGCACAAACTAATAGATTTGAAGAGAAAATAGTTCTACAATAACTGAAGACTTCAATATTCGGGGTTCAATGATGATAGATTACTAAGGTAATAGAAGGGAGAAAAACACCACAAGCCAATTGGACATAACAAATGTATACAAAGCATTCACCTGAACAAACACATTTTTCCCCTCAAGTGTACACAAGCCAACCTCTAGGACAGCTTGTGCATTTTTAAAGACAGAAAACAAACCAGGAAATGCATTCGCACAGCAGTGGAACGGAACTAGAAGTCAATAAACAGAAGAAAAACTCACAAAAATATGAAATTAACACTTCTAAAAGCCCAGTGTGTCAGAAAAGAAATCACAGAGGAAATTAGAACATGTAAGCCAAACAGAAAAGAAAGCACGGACCACCACAGCTTACACAACACCACAGCTTACGCAACGTGGTGAAAGCCATGTTGTTATCAGCGCGTGCTGAGCTGCATCTGCTGCCCTCAAACAGAGGGAAGATCTTTATCCTGTGAACAACTAGAAAATAGAACAAACTAAACCAGCCGGGCGGTGGTGGCGCACGCCTTTAATCCCAGCACTCGGGAGGCAGAGCCAGGCGGATCTTTGTGAGTTCGAGGCCAGCCTGGGCTACCAAGTGAGTTCCAGGAAAGGCGCAAAGCTACACAGAGAAACCCTGTCTCGAAAAACCAAAAAAAAAAAAAAAAAAAAAAAAAAAAAAAAAAAAAAAAAAAAAAGAACAAACTAAACCAAGGCTAGCAAAGGGAAGGAAACACTGGAGATGAGAGCAGAGATAAAGAAAAACAATGGAGGAAGCTGATGAAGATAAAAAGCTGGCTCGCAGAGCAACAGCAAAATCGATAAGCCTTAGCGCCGCGTTCAATGCTGACAGCAAGAAAGCTTTTCAGCTAAGAACAGGATCAACACACTAGTGCAAGTTCTTTCCAAAAGAATTACACAGAGACAGACAGACGACAGACAGACAGACAGAGATTATTATAGGTATTAAATTTAATAGTTATATAAAATCAGTTGCATTCCTATACAGTAACAACAGTCTGAGAAATGAAGGAGGAATTACATGTGTAACGGCATAAAAAAGAATAAAATAAGGGCTAGAGAGAACTGAGTTCAGATCCTAGCACCCATGTAAAAAAACAAACCAAAACAGCTAGGCATGTCTGTGCTTGCACAAGTAACCCACCACCACGGTGGGCAGAGACAGGAGGGTCACTGGGGCTTGGGCTCCTCAAGCCTACGTCTAGTTTCAGCAAGAAGCCCTATCTCAAAGGAACAAGGCAGAGGAAGGAAAGGGTAATGGAGCAGGGCACCTGATAGCCTCCTCTGGCCTCCCTGTGCCTGTGTGTGTTCATGGGGGTGTGCACTGGGGGGGGGGAGAGGGAGGGGAGGGAGGAGAGAGAGAGAGAGAGAGAGAGAGAGAGAGAGAGAGAGAGAGAGAGAGAGAGAGAGAGAGAGAGAGAGAGAAGACAAAAGATTGGGATCAAATTAACCAAGGATTTAAAAGAAACACTACATTAGTTATTAGTTACTTGACTGTTGCTGTAACACACTACCTGACAATAGCAGCTTAAAGAAGAAAGGCTTTGCTTCGGCTCAGGGCATGACGGGATATAATCTATCACAGAGGGGAAGGAATGGAGGCGGCCTGTCAAGTGGCTGGTCACATCGCCTTTGCCCTCAGGCAGCAGAGAGAGACGAATGCCGGCCTCTGCTCACTTTTCCTTATTCAGTCTAGGGTCTCAGCTTGTGACATAGCCCCACGCACATTCAGGGTAGGTGGGTGCTCCTGCCTCCCCATCAAATTTCTGGAAATGCCCACACTAACAACCAAAAGTGTGGAGGACTCGAGAAGATTCTGAATCCTGGCAGGTTAAAAATCAAGATTAACCATCACATTGGTTATTGAAAACTATAAAATGTTGCTGAAAAGACAAAAAAAAAAGGTATTAAAATAGAAAAATATCCCATGTTCATAGGATGTAGGAATTACTGTTGTCAAGATACAGTAGCACCAATTCAATGGGTAGATTTCTACCAGATTTCAATGTTTTTTCCTTTTTGCAGCAGAAAAACTAATGTTGGGGGTCAGTGAGATGGTGACAGGAAAAGGTGCTCGATACCAAGCCCGGCAACCTGAGTTTGAGCCCAGAACCTCTGTGTTGAGAACAGAGAAGTGACTCCCACAACTTGTCCTCCAGCCTTCACGCAAACACAGTGGCCCACGCACACGGGATAGACACAAAAATGTGAAGAAAGGAAAAGAGGGAAGTGTGTTTCAGAAATTATATGGAATCAATCAAGGGCGTCCAAACGGAAAAACAACAATAACAAAAACACCAAACCAAACCCGAGGAAGAACAGCAAAGCTAGAAGACTCACAGTTCTGGATTTTAAACCCCTGCAAGTCCACAGTCACCCAAACTGCTGTCTGTCAGAAGCACAGGCGTGTGGACCGATGCAGTCAAGCAGAAGTGAGCCCTTGCATGGAGGGCCCAACCGGCTCTCAACCAGCGCCCGAATCATTCAAAGAGGAAACAAAGGTCTTCTTAACGAACGGCCCACGGGAAGCAAGTTCACACACTAGAGTGTGAACTTGGACCTTTGCTCGTGTTCCAGACAAAAATCAATCCAAGAAGCTGGGGAGATGGTTCAGTTAGGAAAGTGAGGACCTGGGTTCAGATCCCCAGAACTGACGTGAAAGCCAGGTGGAGGGGCTTGGGGAGACGGTTCAACTGAGTAAAGTGCTTGCTGCACACAGCCAGGAGGAGCTGAACTCCAGTCTTCAGTACCCCTGGAAAAGGCTGGGCCTGGCCACGCCTGTGGCTATAACCCTAGGGCTACGGAATGGGGAGACAGGAGGATCGCTGGAATTTGCTGGCCACCAGCCTAGCTTCAGTCCACTTGTTTCAAGGGGAAAAGGTGAAGAGTATTGTCCTCATTTGGTGACCATGAAAACAACGTGTACATAACACACACACACACACACACACACACACACACACACACACACACACACAGAGTCAGACAGACAGACAGCACACCAGATGTGGCAGTACGTGCACGTGATCTCACTGCTGGGAAGGCAGAAATAGGAGGGTTCCTAGGACTTGATGGCCAACCAGCCTAGCTGAATCAGGAGCTCAAGGTTCAATAAGAGATCCTAGCTCAAAAATTAAAGGGGAGTCAGGTGTGGTGGCGCATGCCTTTAATCCTAGCACTCAGGAGGTGGAGGGCAGGCCGATCTCTGTGAGTCTGAAGTAGCCTAGGCAATGCAAACAAACAAACAAATAAAGTGAGATGGAGAATTAAGAAGACACCTCATACTGACCTCTGGCCGCGGGCATGCACAGCCACACCCATGTGCACACACATGAATGTGCACACATGAGTATACCACATACACACACACACACACACACACACACACACACACGGACTAATTCAGAACAGATCAGAGACATAAGGGCAAGGCATAAAATTACAAAGCTCTCAGATGAAAACATGGCAGAAATCTTCATGACATTAGAGTTGGTGACTTTTCTCAGACATCATGCCAACATGACAGGAAATAAAAGAAAAAAAGGACACTACGGAGAGTGAAGCGACAAGCTTGGGTCGGTGTGACACTTGCAATCTCAGCACCCTTGAGGCGGAGACAGGAGAGCAGTGTGTGAGGCCAGCCTGGCCTATGGGGAGTTCCAGGGCTGCTTTGCAAGACACTGTTCCCAGAAACAAAATCTAAGTGCAGTGACAAAGCCACAGAATGGAGAGCGCCGGCCGGCCGGCCCCAGGCTGATAAAGCACTAATATCCAGGGTGCACAAAGACCTCCCGGAACTCAGCAACACCCCCATGGACACCCACAGATGAGGACTTAAATAGACATTCTTTTCCAGAGAAGAGGATAGGGGAGCACAAAAAGATGCTTAAGCCTCACCAGTCATTAGAGAAATACAATCCAGAGCCACAGGGAGCGATCAGCTCAGACCCACCAGTATGCCTTGAATGGAAACAAGTGGGACACAGCAAGAGTTGCTAAGGATGTCCAGAAGTTACAGCCCTTGCACACTGCTGTGATAGTGTCAAATGTTACAGCCACTCGGGGAAACAAGGTAGCAGTTTTTCCAGCAGTTTGAGAGTTGTCACATGCCTCAGTAATCCTACTGAGGAGTATCCAGATGAAGGAAAGGGTCCCACTGGACCCTCATCCCAAGAACCAGGTGGGAAGAGGCAGGCTGGCGAGTTCAGATGAATAGATAAGCAGACTGTGGCATGCAAAGACAGTGGACCACTATTCATCTTTAAAAAGGAATGGAATTCTTATACAAGCTAAAAGATGAATGAAACTGGAAATCATTGCAAGTGAAATAAGCCACATACCCAAGGATAGGTGATTTGTAGACAGAAAAACTGGATTTTAAAAGTGGGAAAGTGTATAACGGGAGCAAAGCTTTTGTCTGGTGAGCTGAAGAATTGTGGAAATGGCCCACGGTGGTAAAGGTTGTGACTGAACTGTAAACTTAACCCAACAACAATAACAAAACAAAACAAAAACCAAACAAAAAAACCTACCCTTAGTAGAAGGGTCCCACAGGCAGTTTCTGGGTGGGGCTGTGAAGTAACTCAGTCATTTGAATGAGAAAGGTATAAATATTTCGGGCGAGGGCTGGGCTGGGCTCAGTGGTGCATGCCTCTTATGCCCAGATCTCCAAAAGACCACCACAGAGACCTACCTAATCCTGTATGTAAAAGCAAAGAGCCTTTATTTCTCAAGCTCCGAGCTTGGTCTCTGTCTGCCCAACAGAGGTGAGAGCAGAGAGCCCAGAGGCCAGGCAAGGTGGGGTTTCTATCATAGCAGAGGTTGGGGTGAGAGGATTTCCAGGGTTCAGGGCCCTGATTGGCTGACATTTGTCTAACTATAGGGAATGTTTGGAATGTCAGGTATTTCCTCTTAGATGCCGGCCCCACTGGATGGGGTCAGCTTATGGCTTTTCCTGGGTCCAAGTGTTGCCTGCCAGAAGCTGTGTCTGGGCCTCTAAGCCTGTCATGGCAGCTGTATGGTCAAGCTGTAACTCAGAGGCTGAAAGGATGGCAGCTCCAGGCCAGCTGGGAGTGCAAACCAAACGTTGTCATAAACCACTAAATGAAACGATCAAGTCAGACCAGACCGATGTGAGAACAGCAGCTTCTCTGAGCAGGGAAGGCACCCCCAAGTTTTCAATTTGCATCTGCCATATTTTATTTCATACTCCAGGCCACAGGGACAGTAAAGTGGACAGATTTCTGAGCCTTTTCCTGGAGGAGGGGGCCTGCTGAGGGCCTGGGGCCCTGCTGAGGGGCTGGGGGCCTGCTGAGGGCCTGGGGGCCTGCTGAGGAGCTGGGGGCCTGCTGAGGGTCTGGGGGCCTGCTGAGGAGCTGGGGGCCTGCTGAGGGGCAGGCCCTGCTGAGGGGCTGGGGCCCTGCTGAGGGGCTGGGGGCCTGCTGAGGGGCTGGGGGCCTGCTGAGGGGCTGGGGGCCTGCTGAGGGGCTGGGGGCCTGCTGAGGAGCAGGCCCTGCTGAGGCTTCCCTCTCAAGGTTGAGTTTCACTTCTCTTGTGCCTCCGGCATCGCCAAGACCACAAGCCCTGCCACATGCAAGTTTTCAACTCCTCATGATACTCTTGCCCTCAACTCAGGTTCGTGTGGGTCTGGTCCTAAGACAGCCAAAGATCTGTCTGGATGCGGAGTGCAGATCGAATATGGAGAGGAAGAGCAGAAGTGAAATGGAGAATCCCAGACGCGGGGCCGCCACACCATGCCGCCCTGCTGTCACATGGCCTAAGACTGGCAGTGGGTATTGCACAGTATGTGCAACTCTGTGCTCAGAGCACTGGTCATTTCATATGTACGTCCGGATTGCACGTGGTTCTGAGTCTGTGACCAGTTACACACGTCTGATGATTTTGGGGTGGTGGTAAGTTACAAAGCAACTGGAGCCAGAATAAAGTGTGGACCCCATTCCCTTACTTGGGATACATCTGTCTGCAGGGCTGTGCAGCTGGAACACTAGAAACCATCTGAAAGGAACTTTTGAACAGGGCTCCTAATGGCACTTCCTTCCCTGTGTGTGTGTGTGTGTGTGTGTGTGCGCGCGCGCGCACACACACACACACACACACACACACTTCCTTTCTAATATTGTCCCAGTACATACTAAGTACATACATACTATACTAGGGTCAGCCCCATGGACCCCAAAGGTCCTGGCTTTCAGTCACCCAAAAAGAACCTGCTCTGAAGAGGGCTGAGCACACACCCAGGCAGGCCCACGGTCTAGCCAGGCTGAGGAGCTGTTTTGACCTGAGGAACTCAGGCTCCTTGACAAATACTGATTCTGTCCTGGGCCCATTTGGGGAGCAGTAAGCCTTTGCAGAATAATGGGCACACTGGGGTCTTAAAGGCACAGTCCTTGGTTTAGCCATCTCACTTCCAGGAATGTAACTAGAAGAGAATGCTGCACAGCTAGACCCGAAGGAGATCGGTCCTGGGTTGTTAGCACCGCCAAGAAACTAATCCGAATGCCCTCCAACAGAGTTCTGCTTACTAAGAAGTGTGTCTGTCCATACAAAAGGGTCCTGCAAACCCATTAAATAGTGACTGTATGGCCCTAGCAACTTCAAAAGGCTCAGGGAGACCTGAGTCCAGACCTGAGTCAAGGCCCAGAAAGAATCACGTCCTGGCTCCGGGTCCCAGGACCACTCCAGGCTCCTATTGGCCCTTCATACCTGCTGCTCCTCCTAGCGCACACACCCCCAAGGCAGCAGCGAACCCCATGCTGGAGGCCATGGGTGCTCTTGCCAATCTGGGAGTCATTCTCCATTGGAGGATTTGGGGTAGAACATCTGAACTTTGTCACCTGGCCTTCTAGTGCTGGCTTTGACTTGCAATCTCCAGAGGACCCGGATGAGGCTGCCAACTGAGAATGGGTTTGTGCAGGAAGGAAGAGTCTCCATGTGCACGGTACCATATGTCAAACTGACGAGAGGATCAGCTGCCTGTGCGGAGCACCGGATGAGTTACGCCATTAAGTCCCCAAGGGGATGCAAGGATCTTCACCTTGCTACCCAAGGGAAATAAGCCCCAGCGAGTCGGATCCCTGCCTATGCCCCATGTCAAGTCAGAGGGTGGACCACCCCCACCACAGTCCCTGCCAATTAAGCCACATCAAGGCAGCCCAAAGGCCATGCATAGTCAGAACGTGGGATGGGCATGAGGCACCAAACACCCATGCCAGAACAAAGGAGGCCAAGGAGTTGGCAAAGGTTTGGCTGCTTTCCTGCAGCCCAGCGGATCCTTGCTCGGTGCCGCTGCTACCTCATCGCCAGACCTATAGCATTTCTGGGGAGTGCAGAGGTGGCCCAGAGGGGACAGAGCCTCAGCCACTGAGCTGAGACTAGGATCTAGTGGCCCTAATAGGACCTTCACTGTCACCTCCAGCCCCCTCCCGGCAACCCAACTCCTTAGAATATCACTGTCATTCTAAGAGCCAGCCCAGCTGGTCTCCGCCTGTCACCTCCCACCCCGCTGTGAGCTGCACCTTCGTTCCAAAGGCATGTACCAGCCACTTGCACATATCACCCTTTTCTCCAGGTGCTCATACCAGTTTCTGTTCAACTGGCTTCCTCTTCCCTTTCCTCTGGCCTCGCTTAAATATCAGCATTGTAGAGAAACCTTCGTCTACACTGGCCGTGTTCATCCCGGGACTTTTCTCTGTACCACTTTCCAAGTGCTGGAGCCTAGCTTAGAGGCTGCGCTCTGTAATGCTTGCTGCAGAGAAACATTCAAGGATGGATCTGCACGGGGCCACCTGTCCCTGGCAGCCTGAGATGTTGGGGCCAAGCTTGATTCTGTTCTAGGACAGACAGGGAGCACCAGGCAGGAGAGACACAGGAAGTTCTCTCACGGCCTCACCGGGCCGTGGCTACCTGGACATGGACACAGATCAAAGCCATTATGACAGGCACATCACTGCGTGCCCGGTGCGCCCCAATGAACTAAAAAGCTTTGCCGGGAGAGTGTGTTAGCTCATGTTGGCAATCCTAGTTCTTGGGGAGATGAGATACAAGGATCACAACGGGATTCATAGAGAGTTTGAGATCAGACTATGTAGGCTACATAAATGTCTTGATAAATAAACAAAATTTAAGGCATTCTCTTCAGAAATCTGTTTTCCCTCCATTTCTCATATCGTCAACATAGGATGGCAATTTTCTTAGACTCAGCTTTCTCTTCCTAAGAGTGTCTCTACACACAGACACACGGCAGACAGCTGCAATTGGGGATCCTCATCTCCAGAAACAGGGAGCTACCTGGCCTCTGACAGGAGGACAAGGCCGTGGCCTGTAGCAGGATTCTTAAAAGTTCTTATTAATAAAATCAAACCTGAGGCGAGTTATTGGGGTCCATGCTGGTAGATCAGAGAGACAGAACAAGCCACAGCTATCTCACCTCGCCGGATCCTCAGCTGGTCTTGTCTCCTCAGACTGGAGGCCTCTGAGTCCTCATCCGGAATGGGTCTCAGCTGAACTATTGCTCAAAAGCCTGAATGCTTAACCAGCCAAAATCTTAACCAGCCAAATGCTGAACCAGCCAAACGCTTCCAGTTTCTGGTCCTCACGCCTTATATATCTTTCTGCTTTCTACCACCACTCCCTGGGATTAAAGGCTGGCTTTCTGGGATTAAAGGCGTGTGTCACCATGCTTGGCTATTTCCAATGTGGCCTTGAACTCACAGAGATCCAGAAGGATTTCTATCTCTGGAATGCTAGGATTAAAGGTGTGAGTGCCACCATTTTTTAGCCTTTGTATCTAGTGGCTGTCTGTTCTCTGACCCCAGATAAATTTATTAGAGTACACAATATTTTGGGGAACACAATACCACCACAGTGCCCTCTTGGCCGCTGTGACACAGCAGACTACTCTGACGTAGCTGGTGAAGAACTGTAGATGGGACAATACGGGATGAGGGAAATCCCCAGCCCCAAAATCAGGGCCATAATACAGGCCCAAGGCTTTAGGAAACCTGTTGTCCACGGAATCCAGAACCCTCCCACATACCTTGAAGCCAGGAGGTAGCAAAAAGCAGGCAGTCTGGTTTCTCTCTCGCCCTGCCCAGGTGAAGCCAGGCCCTCCCCACACCCTACTCTCCACTACAAAAAACTGCTTCTCAGACCCTTCCCTCTCGTTCTCCTGTACCCTTACAAACAGAGTCACAGGGTCTGGGGGTACCAACCTCTCAGACCAGCGAAGTCTGCTCTCCCCCATTCTGAACGGAGTCTGTTCTTTCACTATCCACCTCTCACTTTTTAGTACAGGGAGCAGAGGCTGCCAAGCTTTCTCGTCAGCATGGAGACTCTTCAAGGCTGATGTCACGTGTCCCAGGGCCTTGCTCTTACAGAATGACTTGGGCGGTGATTCTCAGTTGGGAACCTACATGCTGCCTTGAGAGGCAGGTACTGCCTGCCTTGGGGCTTCTTGGACTTAATGCTGCTTTCCCATCTCCCTTCCCATAGACCTGCTCCCGCTCAGGGGGGCACACAAGCATCTGCGTTCAAGAATCTGCCCTCTGTGCCCACCCATACTTTCTCTCCGATCTCCCTTCTTTCTCTGTGGCGGTCTTCACCAAAAGCAGAACGCAGGTGGGGAACCCTGGGGACCTAACATGGGCTAGACACCCACTTGCCTTTCATAGTGTGAATGGGAAATAGCCTCTGTGGCTCGCGCGTGTGAACACTCGGTCCCAGCTGACAGTTCTCTTTAGGAGGTTGGAAGCTTTGGGGCTGGTGGCAGTGGGTTACTGGGTGTGGGCCTGGAGGCTACAGCGCAGCCCGGCTCTGGCTTGAAGCACTCTTTGTTGGCATCATGCACGAAGCCGTTGCTACAAGCTCTGGTACCCACTAACTGAGCCTCTCGGCCACCGTGCCTCCCCCACCACGACAGACTACACGCCCTGAACTACAAATCACGCTAAACCTCTCCGCTCTTAAGTCACCTCTGTTAGCTATTTGGTCACAGTGATGAGAAAGCGGCCACTGTACTGCCAATGGGGGGGAGGGGGGGTGAGTCGCTTCTGTGTTGGGGGAGTGGAGGGGCCACCTGGCACTTCCTTCCCTTGAAGGCTTATGTAGGCATTGACCCTGACTGTCCAAGGTCGTTGGGGGCCCTCCCAGAGGTGAGTGAGCAGCAGGGGGGGGGGGGCGGCGGAAGCAGCTCGGGTTGGCTAAGGGTGTACACTCCAGCTAGGAGTTAGCTCCACACACACTGTGCTGACCTCAGGGCAGATGACCTCAGGGACATGGCGTACTGGCTGCAGCTGAGCAAGCGCAGGCCTTGGTGCCTGGGCCCTTGTGCAGTCACAGGGCAACAAGAAGAAAATGACCGATTCTTCAGGGCTGTTAAAGGCCCTTCTTGGGACAGGCCCAGGACAGGTATCAGAGCCATCGAAAGAACGGCAGCCTGGAGGACTTGTGTTATCAACCTTTACCCATCAGGGAACAACATGGAACTGGGAGGTTGTTTCACCGTTTACCAACAGCAATGAGGGAGCCTGAAGCTGCCAGCAGCAGGTACAGGGTGAAAACTTGCTATGCAAGTGGGAAGGGATGGAGATGGAGACCGGGGTACAGAGGGGCACTGGCGATGGAGACCGGGGTACAGAGGGGCACTGGCGATGGAGACCAGGGTACAGAGGGGCACTGGTGATGGAGACCGGGGTACAGAGGGGCACTGGCGATGGAGACCGGGGTACAGAGGGGCACTGGCGATGGAGACCGGGGTACAGAGGGGCACTGGCGATGGAGACCGGGGTACAGAGGGGCCCTGGCGATGGAGACCGGGGTACAGAGGGGCCCTGGCGATGGAGACCGGGGTAGAGGGGCACTGGAGATGGAGACCGGGGTAGAGGGGCACTGGAGATGGAGACCGGGGTACAGAGGGGCACTGGCGATGGAGACCGGGGTACAGAGGGGCACTGGAGATGGAGACCGGGGTACAGAGGGGCCCTGGCGATGGAGACCGGGGTACAGAGGGGCACTGGAGACCGGGGTACAGAGGGGCACTGGAGATGGAGACCGGGGTAGAGGGGCACTGGAGATGGAGACCGGGGTAGAGGGGCACTGGAGATGGAGACCGGGGTACAGAGGGGCACTGGCGATGGAGACCGGGGTACAGAGGGGCACTGGAGATGGAGACCGGGGTACAGAGGGGCCCTGGCGATGGAGACCGGGGTACAGAGGGGCCCTGGCGATGGAGACCGGGGTACAGAGGGGCACTGGAGACCGGGGTACAGAGGGGCACTGGAGATGGAGACCGTGGTACAGAGGGGCACTGGCGATGGAGACCGGGGTACAGAGGGTCCCTGATTCTTCAGTGACTGCGGATCCACTTCGGTCGATCCCACCGGGCCTGCCTGGCCAGGCCCCACGACTCCTTCCCTGGAACCCTCCCCACAGCATCCTAACGGTGTCCTGATGCCACTCCCCTTCCTGCACCCCCCACTGCAGACCTCCACAGCAGCTGCTGCAATGTCCTCAGAACGAGGGGTTCCGGGAACCGGAAGAGGCGGGGAAAGCAAAGGGCAAAGGGGACAACTGAAAACACATGACAGCTCTTGACAACTGGGGACAGAGTCTACATGGAAGATGGCAACGCCACCTAGGAAATACCCTGCCCGGGAAATACTCAGTGATGCTAATTAACACTTAAACTGGACCGCCATCATGATTTCAGATACAGCAAGCGTCTCCCATAGAGCACAGGAGAAGACAGAAAACAGAGTAGCACGCAGAGGGACATTGTCCACAGAATCCAGGCGGGGAAACCGCACACATTTCTTGAAAATAACCTCAAGTAAATAAAAATGGTGGTTGTTGTTGTTGGTGGTGGTGGGGATCTACCATTTGTGAGAGAAATAAAGGGTATGTATGCCTGTGTCTGGTCATGTGCCTCTTAACTAGATCCAGGGGACTAGAACTGGGAGGACAGATCTAAGGAAGGTAAGAAACCATTGTCTGTCAGATGTGACGATGGGTCTTGGGGTGATGCTAATTAACACCCTTTCAAACATACAAACGGAAAGAACTGGTAGGAAAAAAAATGACATTTTTTGTTGTTATTTCCTCAACACTGTATTTGCATAACATTTACATTGCAGGTTATGAATTAAAAAAAAATCACAAAGATTAGAATGAGAGAAAAAAAAACCAGGGTTACCCACAGGTGATAGGAACAGAACAGGAGCCCCCCACTCTCATTTCCCCCTAGCTAAATTTGCATATGCTTCCAAATTTCCATACGAGGGGGAATTTCAGCCACTGTTGACTCAGGATCTCAAATATCACCCACAGGAGGGAAAGAGAGCCCAGCCAGGAGGCAGAAGCCTGGCCTCCGTGCACAGACAAGTGAGGGGCAGGGTAAGGGACAGACCCTGCTAACTCTTCCCAGGAGCCTGGGACGTTCTGCAGAGGTGTTGCTGCAGCTCTCTCTCAGGTCAGAGAACTTTCTCGGCTAACAAACCCACCCTCGCGTCTGAAGTGACAGGATACAGTGCAGTCTCCACTGGGGCGGCCCACACGCTATCCTGATTGTCTGTGGAAGATAAGGACAGAGGAAGGCAGAGTTGAGAAGGTTCCCCGGGGGGTCTGGCTGAGTGACCTTACTGTGCTGGTGTTGAGGTAGATGGACACAGCTTTTACTTTGTGTGGCTTGCTTATTATTTGGATTGATTTTTCAGTGTGTTTTAAAAATCAGCCCCTGGGAAATTAAAAATCTGAAAATAAGGAAGGAAGCAAACACCTACTCCTTCACCACAGAGAATTACAGCATCTTCTAAACTGTACCTGAATGCGGGAGCCTCTCCAAACCTGTTAGTTCTCTCCATCCTTGCAATGTCTCTCCAGGACTTCATTCAGATTCAACAGAAAGCAACAGGCGGTGTGGAAGTATCTCTTACAAAGCACTCCCGCCCCACTTGGGCTCACAGGGAAGGCAGGACAAAAGCCTGGCTTCTCTGCCTTCGTGTTGTGTGTTCTGTTAACTTTGGTTTACACGCCTGCCTGCTTGACTCTGCAGAGGTACGTGAATAAGAGGGACCATCCACCTAGCCTGTCGGGTCCCCCTTGAAGACTGAAGGCACAGGGCTAAGTTAGTTCTTGTCTTAAACCTGCAGTCACCCTGGATCCCACCAACAGCAGAACCTCCCAGGACAGACCAACCCTGGAGGAGGGCAATTATCCCAGGGTGAGGCCATATCTTGGATCTTCAATCAAGGATTGTTGTCCCCTCGGGCACTAAAGACTTCTTCAGACCACATTGCAGAACCAGAACTGAGACCATGACCAGCTAGACCACACCTTCATCAGGACTGCAAGTCCCAATTCTTAAAGAAGACTAGGTTGGGGATCACTAGGCCCGTTCCCCATCCTTCCCAATGTGGCCATGCCGATTCAGCCTCCTCTCTCTGCTTTTCCCCATTACTCTTCCTAACCTGCCGGGGCTACTGGAGCCAGAGTTTTGCTCTAAGACTCTAGTTACATTAAGAGCCATTGTTCCTTAAAGCCTATGTGGTATGAAAGCCATGCTCACCTGCATACTACCAGCCATGGAGCACCAAGCCACCTCCAAGTCCAGTGAGAGTAGGATGTGGGTCCATAGCACCTGCCCTGCTCAAGGCCTTTACAGCTGTGATCATGCCCAATGTCCATACCTTCCCCCTTCTAAACTTCTCAATAAAATTAACCACAGGAAGTCCCATGACAGCAAGGAGAACAGCTTAAAAAAATGAAAGCTATGCTATCACTAATTACAGAAATAAATCAGGTTAGACATCGCCCAGCTCCCACAGTCCCGGGTTCTAGAATACATTCCTGTCATTGTTCTCCTTCAGGGGAGGGAAAAAAAAATCATGCCAAATAAAAACACAAATTATCAACTTATAAAATAAACTCACACTTAGGTACATCTCATACATTGGGGGGTCCATGTTCAAGTCACAGACTTTAGGAGAGAAATGCAAGTCAAGACCCTTGGGCTGTAGTTACAGCTCAACCCCACTCAGGATGCAGCCTCTCTGGGACTGTTTCTTCATTTATATAATGGAAATGGGGCTGGAGGGGGGCTCAGTGGTTCAGAGCATTTGTTCTTCTTGCAGAGGACCTGGATTCAGTTCCCAGCATAAATGCAGACAAACCCTCATATACGCAAAATAAAAATAAATAAATCTTTAAAATGGAAACAGCTATCTGCGGCTTATTGTTTTTATGGGGGCAAAAGGAAAAATTGCTAATCACAGGAACATGCCTATAATCCCAACACTTAGGAGGTAAAGGCTAAGGCAGGAGTGTCATGATTTTGAAATCAACCTGTGCTGTACAATAAGACTTAAAAAAAGTGATAAAGTTAAAAGAATTAAAAATACAAAGCTCAAAGCCCATGGAAATTTCACCCAGTTCACAGTCCACGTCCTGAACTCTACCCTCCCTCCCCGCTTCTTACTTAATCTCATCCATGCATCCCATCTTCTCTTCCACGACATGTGAACCTACAGCTACAACCAATAATAATGTCAACTACAGGCTCATCCAGCTATCAGCGAACAAAACCCATCGCATCACGCTTACTTCCAACATAGCGACTGCCTTTCCTTGCATCCCTATGTGGCCGACTCCGCCTATAGTGAGGCTTCGTGCAGAAAAAAGGACACCCATTTCTTCTGAGGTCTGTATGTTCTTCAAAGCCCCAATGTGATAATAACAAACGTGGAAATCAACACAAGCGTCCACAAGACAGAGGTCACCGCCACTAACAAACAGGTCATGCCCTAACATGGCTTCGCCTCCTGGACCTGGCTGGGGTGGCATTAACACTGAACTATAATCATGCCTGAGTCTGGGGTTCTTCTGTGCCACGCCCTCCTACTGGGGCAGAGACTATACAGAGTTCTATGCCCATGCTGGAAATCATGGAGTGCAAGCCCTCAGGGTCTCTGGCTCAAAGCTAGCATTAAATTAGCCAAGTCCAAGTTCAAACAGCTGGAGTGGAACAGAGGGCAGAGGTGGCAACAGAGGCTAGAGTGCTCCAGTGACTGCTGTGCCAGCTGGGGCTGGCCAAAGAGCCCTGGCAGGCAGTTGGTATTCACTAGAACCAGCTCCCCCTTCACAAGACAATGAATCCACTGTTAACCGCCCAGAGACTTGATTAGTATTTGCAAAAAAACAAAGTGGAAAATTCCACCTGTGTGGGTGGAAACTAGACTCAGTATGTCAACATCCCTCACAGCTTTGTTCTCTCCCGGATGGCTACAGCAGAGTTAACAGAGGTTATGGCTCCAAGGGAATTTCCCCACTTGGGAACATGGAGATATTAGAATTAAAAATTTAATTGTCTTATGTCCCTGCTCTACATCCATGCAGTGAAGTTAAACCCTTCAACTTGCTTCCCTGACTCTGGTTTCTTCTGAGTTCCTTGCTGGGTCTGCTAGAGTGACAGAGTTCCATGTCATAGGTGCACGGGGAAACTGAGGTAGAAGAGACCAAGAGCTTTGGTCATGGCCGAGAGATAGCAAGTGAATCTTGGGAGTTTCAGCTGCTGCAGTAGTATCACAGAGCCTGTTAGAAATCCAGGTGACAGACAAAGAAGTCTTCCAGGCTCTGGACCAGACTGTGACCTTCTCCTACATGATGGCAGAATTCCAAAGCAATCTTCCTGGGCGTGAAGAGTTAGGCATGGCCTTGGAGGAAGGCGTGTGCTAATTTATTCTGGAATTTAATGAACACCCACCGAGCCCCTGGGCAGGAAGACATCTTGTGCCAGGTGGCTCTCGTAGACTTGCAGACTGAATCCATGACCGAAGACATGCGGAGAATCTCCCAAGATTGCCTCCTTTGGATTCCAGTCAGCTCTTCCCTATCGTGGTGGCTCACTCACTTAGTTGTTCAGGAAAGGAAACCTCTGAGAAGAACAAGAGCTTGCCATACACCCTGGAGAAGCAGCTAAGCACTCTCAGGGCTAGGAGACATCTAAGCAAGTGGGACCTTCCCAGCAGATCACCTTAGAGGCTGAATGTTCACAAGGCTCATTGGAGGGTAGGGTGGGTACTTGCGGCCTGAGAGGATAGAAATTCCCAAAAGATAGACAGGTGCATCCTCTTGGCCCAGGTGTGACCCCATCTCTGACTGCAGGACCGTTTATATTTCCTTTTTCTGCCCACTCGATGTCCTGACCACAGGCCACAGGTACACACTCCTGGTTCCAGAGTCAGGGTAGTGTCATCCGGAACCCCGTCATCACTGGTGGGGGAAACCGTGTCAGGAGGCTGGCACTCTTGCCTGGGCATTCTCCCATATCCACAACCCTTTCCTACCATCACCTCACCTGCCACCAGATTCTCCTCTGCCTGAGCCCTTTCTCCAAACAAAACTATCCTATACCCACCACAAGCCATTTCCTCACGTTTGGCCCACCTTCTCTTGCCAAGGTCAGGAAAGGCCACTCTGGGGTTCCTGTGTTCACGTGACACCGAGAATTCTTACGCTCGATGAAATGCCTCTTACCCACCTTTACCCCTCAAGGGCCAAGAAATGGCTGACTCACAGACCTGTCCCTGGGCCTGACCTCGCTATCCCTGCTGTCCCAAAGCCCTTGACCTTTGCCCTGAGCTTACTACAGCGGGGTGTGTTCTGCCAGGCCGGCTCCAAGCCTGGCCCGGTGTTGGCACTCAGCTCTCACTGAATGAACACGCTGGCAGTCAGCTGTGACGTGCTCCTCTGAGAGGGTGTGTTCCCCTACTCAGTATGCGGACACACAAGTTTTCCAACACTGAAGACTGACTGCCACCTAAACACCGGTCCTAGCCGGGCGGCGGTGGCGCATGCCTTTAATCCCAACACTCGGGAGGCAGAGGCAGGCGGATCTTTGTGAGTTCGAGGCCAGCCTGGTCTACAGAGTGAGATCCAGGAAAGGTGCAAAGCTACACAGAGAAACCCTGTCTTGAAAAAACAAAACAAAAACAAACAAACAAACAAAAAAAACATCGGTCCGGTTCCGCAGCCCCATAAGACAATGCTCTTGGACTGAAACTGGAAAACATGGCCACCCCCACTTTGCTTCTGCATCAGGGCAGGCACTTCAGCCTTGGCTGTTCCTCTCACTGCACTCCTCTTTAGTCCAAGAGCGTGCATCAGCGGTTCACCTTTGCACCCTGGCAGCCAGCAAGTGTTTACTGTTCAGAAAGGCCACCATGACAGCTAGAAATGTTCCCAGGGACCACTGGGCCCAAGCAGCTCACAAAGGTTGAGGAAGGGCCCCAGGGTGGTTCAGTTCCAGGATGAGGATGGGTGGGGTGAGGCTACACCTCCCTTCTGTGAACCTCCTTGGTCAGGAATCAGAACAAGTCTCTCAGGCTGGGGACTGGGCCTGTTCCATGTGGATCAGAAACAGAACCTTCACCTGAGTCTCACAGGTAAACTGAGTCTATATCCCAGTAGGGCTTCAGCAATCCCAGCTGCTCTCCAGGGACAGCCTCTCAACAGGGACAAGTCAAGACTTCTGCCCTAGGGCTCCCTCCAATTCCACTATCTACAAGTTTGGTAACACCAACAGTCCCTGACCTATGAAGGGCTGAAGCAGCCGAATTCCAGGCTCTGTAGGCCTCGTCTAATCCCAAATAATACTGGAGTAGTCTCCTCTCAAGCGATTTCATCTCCAAAGGATGGTCTCTGGACCACCTTCCCAGAATTAAGGTCTGAGAGGTGGAGAAGCGGGAAAGTTTCATTCACGCAGCAGCCCTGCCAAATGTCAGGACTTCAGCTCTGAACCCACAGTGCTGAGGCGCCAGCTTCGGGACCCCAGGTGAAACCGCCAGACCTCATTCTACAGAAAGACACTTAACCAGAAAGCCTGAGCAGCCGGGGTAGATTCCTATCAATATTACCTTGTAACTGGAAGTTCCTGTCAAAGGCTTCCCCAAAGAAGCCAAGGAGGTTTCGGCTCGAGTTCCTCCCCCTTGTCTTTCTGGGACTCTTTCTGGATAAAGGAGGCTCCAGGTCCTCCCGACCTACTACTCACCAGGGACAGCTCCGCAGCTGGGCAGGGACGATCGGCGGCGGAGAGCAGGAGCCGGGCGCACAGAGAAGACGGTGGCCGTCCGCCCTCGCCCTCTGCGCTTTAACTGGCGGCCTGGAGCGTCGCGTGCTCTCCTCGGGAAGGGCCGGGCTGCTAGGTCGGGCTCGGGGCGCGGGTGCGGTCGCCCCACCTAGCTTGCGGCACACACCTGTGCGCGGGGCTCGACGCGCGCCGCCGCGGCTGCCAGAGTTCCGTACTCCCCGGCCCGAGTCATTCGCACCCCGCCCACCCCCGCGAACCCCGCGGGCGACAAGGCCGCCGCCACTTTACGGTCCTGGGACCCGGCCAGCGCCCGCCCCAGCTAGGGCAGGGCGGCATTGTAGGAGGCGGAGCCCGGAGAAAGCTGCCGCGGGCGGGCACCTGGATAAGAGGACCCTGAACCGCCCGCCCCAGCTCCGCGTGGTGGTGGGCGGTGGCTGGGTCATGTTGCTGGTGTTGCTGAGCCTGGCTGCAGTGTGCGGGAGCACCGTGCCCCGAGAGCCGGTAAGCATCCCCGTCCCTTTTTTCTTGGTTTCCCATCCTTTTACCAGAACCCGGACAGGCATAAGACCCGACAGCTCATGTTTCTAGGAAATTGTCCATGGACCACCCTGTGGAAGGGGCCAGATTTGCACCCCTGAGGTAACCATAATGGTTACCTTGCACTTTCACCATCCCTCTATTCCTAGCCTGGAAGGCGTCTTGCTGGAGACATGAGATTTAGGTCTGTCGTAGATGCCACCCTGGACATTTGGGCTCATCGAGTCTTTTTTTTTTTTGGTTTTTCGAGACAGGGTTTCTCTGTGTAGCTTTGCGCCTTTCCTGGAACTCACTTGGTAGCCCAGGCTGGCCTCGAACTCACAAAGATCCGCCTGCCTCTGCCTCCCGAGTGCTGGGATTAAAGGCGTGCGCCACCAACGCCCGGCTCATCGAGTCTTAGTATTCTCCGTAATAAAATGGTGGACTCCCACAGGTGCCATGCCTCACCCCCTGGTTCATGGTGACTAGCCAGTTTCGCTCACATCTGTGTTGACCCACCTCCTGGGTCATCAGAACACACTGTGCCTGTCTGCTTGCTTGCTTTTCCTTGATTGCTGGGAAAGCCAAAGCTAGTATACGGTGTCCTGAAGCCATCAGCCACTGTCCTTGCCCTCTCTATACAACAGAAAACGGTCCTGGGGCATTTGCTGTGAGGACAACCGAATGGGCTTTGTGAATGGTCGAGCTGTTGCTTGGCTTTTCCCTATGTCTCCTCTCATTATGGTCAACTAGATCTTAGTTCCTAGTGGATGGCTCATTTGTTTAAAAAGAATGCCATAAAGCAAAGGACCGTGGATGACTTCACCCAAACCAAATTTGCCCCACCAAAACCTTTGTTTTCTGCTGTCACAAGATCTTTGGAAATGAAGAAGCTGGGATCCTCGAGTCCTTTGGGTCTGTCACATTGGATCTTACCACTGACGATCGCTAACAACTGAAATAGACATTTGAGGCTTTACTATTTCACTATACTATTCCCGAACCATACTATTCATTATTTTCTTTGTGTAAACTCCAGAGGGTTTATTGAGTACTGGCCTTTCTTAGACATTGATGAGTCTTACTTTTTGAAAGCTGTTTTAGAACGATGTGATGAAATCACAATTGCCCCCGGTTTTCTAAGTAGCTCAGCTGAGTCTAAGATCAAAAAAGAAGTATGAGATGAGCCTGGGGAAGGTACGGTGGGCTTCTTCACTGCTATCCGCTTTCTTCTCTTTGCACAGCCAAAGGTTCACTTGGAGAAATCAATAAATATCACAGTCCTGAAAACCAGCAGTTAAACATTAGATAGTTAAAGTACCTCACAATGGCCATCAGTAATCTGAGGCAGGGTTGTGTGGTTGTGAGGAAGGGTTGTGTGTGTGCACATGAGTGTGAATGCCTGTGAACATGTCCTCAGAAACCAGAGGTGTTGAGTTCTAGAGCAGGAGTTATAGGCAGATGTGAGTTGTCTGATGTGGGAGCTGGGACCTGAACACTGGTCCTCTGCAAGAACAGTGTGCTGTGTTAACTCTTGAGCCATCTCTCCAGCTCCCAGCTCATCTTTTCATTGAAAACTTGTCACTTGTGCATACATCTAAGGAAAAAGATGGTGTTTGGCCTTATTTGGTAAAAAGAGCATTGTGGTTTGCCGGCTTCAACATGACATTTGGTTTCTCTCTTTCCCGCAGACTATTCAATGTGGCCCTGAGACTGGTAGGTGCATTAGAGAATGGATATTTGGAAGCACAGCTGGACATTAAGAAGGTCTGAATCAGGCAGCGGGTCATGGTAGACCGGGCACGTGGTGATGCATTGCCTTGTTAGCTAATGCCAGTGAGGTTTTCAAGGCAGAATTTGGGGAGTAAGGGTGTGTTTGAGATGGGCTGGGCTCCCAGTGAATTAGCGCACAGGTAGAGTAGAACTCACCATGCTGAGTGGGAAGCAGTGTCTGCCACTCCAGAGAGGGACATCAGTAGTGGTGGCAGGGGCTACGCCATTTATTGTTGGGAATGGAAGCAGATGTTTTACACATAGGTACCCGACATGGTAGCCTTTGAAGAGTGAATGGGTTTCACCCAAGAAATGTGAATGGTGAGAGTGAGCAGGACGGGGTGGTGGCAGCAAAGGTGAAGAGTTGAGAAAGTGGTTGTGATGTGGGCTAGCTGTCTGAGTCCAGGTCTGAGGCATGGAGAAATCAGGACTGACGTTAGTGAACGTCTCAAACTAAACACACATGCACGCACACCTGGAACATCCCAAGTGCTATGTAGTTTGGGACCATGAAATGGAGAGAATTTATTCAGATGTATAAATCAGCCAGCATCCAGAGGAAGTTTGGCTTTCCTTAGCAGAAGTGAGTTGGGATCAAACAGGACAGATCACTTGGAGGAAATAACTTCTGACTGGGCCTGAAATTGGAGTGTCATAGGAAGTCTTCCTGCCTTTCCCCAGGGCCATCTCCAGAGTGGATGGTCCAACACACACTCACCCCAGGAGACTTGAGGAACCTCCAAGTGGAACTTGTTAAAACAAGGGTTGCACCAGAGGATTTTTCAATTTTGATGAACATAAGCTGGATACTCCGGGCAGATGGTAAGTTTGCATCAGTCAAAGTATCTACTAAACCAGAAATGTGAAGGATATAGGACCCATTAATTCCACTCCTAGGCACGAACCACAGACGTACATAGGCATACAAACCAAAGACACATCCTAGGATGTATACAATAACACCATTCATAACAGCATCCAGATGACCAAGAGCCTAAAAGAACCACAAAGTGGAAACTTTGCAACTCAACAAGGAGAATTCTCTCTGTGTATGTAACAACATGGATGTCACAAATACAAGCTGCCAGACTCCAAAGAGCTATACAGTTGTGTCAGTGATTATGCCTACAGTAACACATGGAAGAACAAAACTGAGCTAGAGCTTCAAAGGCAGGATAGGGCTTTGGGGGCTACTCTGGCTCAGAAGTGATTGAAAGGAAGGAAGCCCAGGAAGCATCTGGGAGTGGGCAGTTCTTGGCCTCTACTGGTTGTAAAGCTGTGCCAGGCCACTGGTGAACAGTGTCATTCTGCAGTCAGACTTCACTGAAGAGATGGCTCCCCTAGTTTAGGAATAGCTCTGGCTTGGGCTAATTTCCCACTCCCCAAATGGCATCATGGAAGTCCTGGCATTTCCTCCAGATTATGCAGAAAGCAACATGTAAGTTCCTTAGACCCTAATGCCTCTGCTTGTGGTTTCCATTTGCCCACGTTAAACTTGGTTAAGTCAAGAGTCCATTTACCCAGCACCTGGGCGACTTTAACAGGGAGATTGTGGCAAGTTTGAGACCAGCCTGGGGCATATACTCGGTTCCAGGACAGTGGGCTCTACAGGGTGAGACCTTGTCTCAAAAAACTTACGGTGATGGTAAGAAGAGCCAGGAGAAGGATCCATTTACCTGGGGGAAATGAGTCAATGACAGACTTCATCAGTACATTTTTCAGAGTAGTGAGAAAGGCAGCCACAAGCAATGTGAAGGGATGCCTCAAAGGGAGTTCGCTCTGTGTGAGGGACCAGGGCAGGACCCCAAAAGACTCCTGTGAGATGCTATAATAGGCTTTGGCCCCACACCAAGCAGGTCTTTGGTCAATGTTGTTAAACACTTTAAAGGGATCTTGGAAAGGTAGGGATAGAGACAGAGAAACAGACCCATGACAAAGAATGGTCTGCATGGGCATAGGGCAGTCAAAATAGGCACAATCTGGTACTGATGTTTGGGCAGTTTTATTTAGGGAAAAAAAAAAAGCCAGTCAAAGCTAAAACCTGAAGCATCTTCTAAACTAGAAATATGCAGTGTATAGGACCTATTAATTCCATTCTTAGACATACCCAACGGAAGTACCCATATGAATGCACTGAAAGACCCCCAAGCAATCTGTCACTCTCAAGAGACCTAGAATGGGGCCGATGGCATCACTAACCACAGGCACTTTATACAACTCAGGCCAACCTAGGAGTAGAGCTCCTGGGCTTTGGAATTTGGGTTTGCATCTGCTGCTGCTGAGCTGTGAAAGCTCAGGCGGAGTACCCCTCAAGACTCCCAAAGCCTCATTCACCCCATCTGCACATTGGATGCCACGGTACACGGCAGCTGAGATGAAGCATTTAAAGGATAGAGTACTGCCTGAGCCACATAAGTGCTAATAAAACACCTTCCCACTTCCCTGTCTCTGCAGCCAGCATCCGCTTGTTGAAGGCCACCAAGATCTGTGTGACTGGCATAAGCAACATGCAGTCATACAGCTGTGTGAGGTGTGATTACACAGAGACCTTCCAAAGTCAGACCAGACCTTCCGGCGGCAAAGTAAGCGCTTGCAGGCCCATGGCTGTCCTTGACAGATGGGCCCTTTGCTTGAGAATCATGAATAGCGGGCCTCAGAAAAGCCTGTGATGCAGAGCAAGATGCCTGGCGGGTTTAAACGCCACTAGTCTGCCAGGGCCTGGGGATGTCAGCATCTTTGAGACTCATTGTCCAACAAAGTGAGGGGAGCCAACTTGAATTATATCCTGGCTCTGAAATGCCACTCCTCTCCGATTCTGAGTTATATCAGCAAACTGGGCTGGGCCCTTCCCTACATAGACACTGACCAGAGACCTGTCTCAGCCGGAACATGGAGATTAATGGCAAGTGAAAAGGGGGCTGAATTTAGTCCATAGGATACACAGGGTAGAAAGAACAAATCCTCCAAGTTGTCCTGACCTACACACACACTGTGGCATGATCCCCCACAAGTGCTCCCACACACATACACACACAAGCACATATACACACACACACACATACACACACACACACACACACACACACACACACACACACACACACACACACTGTGGCATGATCCCCCACAAGTGCTCACACACACATACACAAGCACACATACACATACACACACACAGTGGCATGATCCCTCACGAGTGTATACACACACACACACACTGTGGCATGATCCACCACTAGTGTATACACACACTTACACACACACACACACACACACACACTGTGGCATGATCCCCCACTAGTGTATATACACACACTTACACACACACTCACACACACACTGTGGCATGATCCACCACTAGTGTATACACACACTCTCACACACACACACACACACTGTGGCATGATCCCCCACTAGTGTACACACACACACACACACACACACACACACACACACACACACTACATAAATGTGAAACATTCACAAGTGAAAACAGCCGCCCAGAGGCCCTGCTCTTGCACTTGCTTTGCAGTGGACCTTCTCCTACGAAGGCTTTGCCGTGGAGCCCAGCACACTCTACTTCATCGGGGCTCACAACATCCCCAATGCTAATATGAACGAAGACAGCCCTTCCTTGTCCGTGAACTTCACCTCTCCAGGTAAGCTGCCCCACCTCTTTGCCTATTCCGTCCGGCTCACTATCTCACCTGTGGTGTGGCATGTGGTTTGGTGCAGAGTCTTGGGAAGCCTCCACTCAGGGTGGAGAGGGTTAAGTCAGGTAAGTGTGGGGAAGGCATGTTCCTGGGCACCAGGCAGGATGCAGGATTCATCATCTCTTCAAGCACTTGCCCTGGGCCGTACACACGGCAATGGTGATGCTCTGACTCTGCTTCTCAAGCCATCCAGGGTAACTTTGGTGCCACACCATTTACTCCATGGTACTTTCCAGCTGATGACACCAGAGCTCACTGGGATTTTTTTAAAAGTGAGTTTTATTTGGGGATGGTTTTTGAAAAGCTGTAAAAGTAGACAAAATTCCATGTAGCTCTCAGTTCCTCTGGTCGTCAGCATCCTGTTTTCAGGATACACTTATGAAAACTAGGAAGATAACATCAGCATATTTCTGTCAGCCAAACACCAGGCTTTGGGGATTTCGGCTGCTTATCCATTACATTTTCTTCCTGTTCCAGGGGCATTTAGCCCCGTATGCCACCACCTCAGCCTCCTCTGACCATAAGTTTTCATGACCTCACCAAACATCATATAGATCGTCTCCGATTTGAGTTTGCCTGGTGTTTGTTTCTTATGGAGGCCGGGGATCTAAGATTTGGGTATGAATCCCTCAGGAGGCATTGGGCCTTCCTCACTATGTCCTTTCTGGATGTAGTATGTGACATTGTTGGTGAGGATCATGCCTACTAGGCATCTGGGTACCCACTACCCAGAGCCTCGTGTCTAGAAGAGGCAGAAACTACATGTATTATTAGCTCCCACTCTTTGGTTTCCAAGTCACTTGTTGGTGACCGATTTGTGAGACTACTTACAGCTTCCACCGGTGGATGAATTTCTGTTTAACTGTAAAATGATAGTGTCCTGTTTGGATCTGCCATCTCTCTTGTATCTGAAGAGAGTGTATGTGGGGTGTGTGTGTGTGTGTGTGTGTGTGTGTGTGTGTGTGTGTGTGTGTGTGTGCTGGGCAAGGGGGTATAATAGAGATGCCTTTTACTCAAATGGAACAACTTTCATTCAAATTCCCAGGCTGCCTGGACCATGTAATGAAATATAAAAAGCAGTGCATTGAGGCGGGTAAGTAGATGTAGTGTTTTGTTCTTGTTATTTGGAGATACTCCTAACTGGGACCCACGAAGCTCCATCCAGCCTCAGACAGATAAAGAACTGAGATGTAGAGATGGAGGTTCTCTGTCCAAGCCACTCAGGGAAGGAGCTGTTTTGGGCTAAGCAGCTGTCCAGACTGGGACAGACTCTTCGCTGTACACAGCACAGCAACAGCGACAGGACACCACCCCTGTCCCTTGCCCAACTTTATCCCAAGTTCCACTTGACAGCAGTGCCCATGGAAAGCTGTTTTGTGATTGGAGGAGAGTCCCACTAGCCTTTACACCTGCTTATTACAACTGACCTGTGGTCAGTGGGGGCTCCGGGTACCTTGTTTGGATTAACAAAACAGGGTCCATGTTTGTCCAAGTAGGGCCCTGGAGGCCTCTTGAAAGCCTCCCTCCTCTATGGTCTGGACTCTTGGAAGCCCCTGAATTGTGAGGGGGCTGCTTTAGGATGGTCAGTCCCCCTCCCAACTTGGAAGGGTGAGTACAAATTTCCAAGCAGCAGGGTCTTGTGATGCTACTGAGGTCAGTGACATTGGCATTGCGGGGGTGGGGGTGCGGTGACCGTTCCTCCCACCAAGAGACCACGCTAAAAGAATTTTGAGACTCTAAGGGTGTGAGGTCCAGGACATAGGATGAGTCCTCCGATTCACTCCTAGAACCAGCTCCCAGCCAGGGGCTGAACCTGTCCCATCAGCAGGGGGGCTAACCTGTGCTATCATATATACATGTTCCTGGAAATTATTTGCAAGTCACATGAGTGAGGCAACAGACTTTCTGATCGTTGATCTGCCCGGGGGGGGGGGGGGGGGGATTCCTATAAGCTGTGTGATACTTCCTTCCTTCCTTCCTATTCAGTACAGCTGGCAGCCTGTCTTTGTGCTTCTCAGTTCCGAGCCTCAGTTCACTGACTCCATAGTTTAGAGCATACCTAAACTGAGGCCCCTCCTCCCACCTGAGAAAGGAGAAAACAGCGGCCCTTGCTCTCTTACCTCAAAATGTAGGGTGAGCATTGCATTGTATCATATAGACTGTGATCTGTACCTACCACTCCCAGCTCAAGGAAGCCATTTCTAGCAAAGCAATGGTATTTGGCGGGTGGGGTATGTATGTGTGTGTGTGTCCCTAAACTTTCTTGGACATCAGGTACTTTGTGATCCCAGGAACAGTGTTGGAAGATATACTATAGTTGAGTCCCTGTCTCTCAGCTGTGTGCCTAAGGAAAGCCCCCTTGGGGACTCAGATAAGGGAGGGGTTATCGGGTCACCCACGTGGTTCCCTCTCAACTTGTAGGAAGCCTGTGGGACCCAAACATCACTGCTTGTAAGAAGAACGAGACGATGGTTGAAGTGAATTTTACAACCAGTTCCCTTGGAAATACATACAACGTTTTGATTCTACACGACATGAGCATGCCGTTGGGGTTTTCTCAAGTGCTGGAGGTACTTTCCCCTCCCCCCCCCCCTTATTACCACCCCACTCCCAACCTCTGGCTTCAAGAATCTTGACGTACAGACACTTCAGAATGCCTCAAATAGGTTTTCTTTCCAGAGAGCCTAGCGCTATCTGTTGGCCAAGCATGCTGGGCTGCTTTGATTGGTGTAGCAGAAAGAAGCCTCTGTAGGCATTCTGGAGACAAATCTAAAACCAACTAAAGACAGAAGTTCTAGGCTTCTGAAGGGAGCCCTTATTCGCATGGTCTGAAGCCTCAGAGGTCAGTTAGGAGCAGTGGCTGCGGCGTCACTGGCAGGCTGTGCACTCACTCGGGACTTTCAGCGCCTGACTGTGTTTCACTTATCTGCACCAGAATAAACTGACGCGGACGTCTGTAGCCATCCTGGTGGAAGGCAGCGAGAGTGAAGGTGCTGTGGTGCAGGTGAGGCTGGGGGAGGGG
Organism: Peromyscus maniculatus bairdii; assembly: GCF_049852395.1. NCBI lineage: Eukaryota > Metazoa > Chordata > Mammalia > Rodentia > Cricetidae > Peromyscus > Peromyscus maniculatus. The sequence continues at coordinate 3,842,376 of NC_134860.1, read as the reverse complement.
AGGGCCCCTGGAGAACCGTTTCCCCCACCGTGGGTGCTTTCTGTATGTGCACGTGTTCGTGGGAAGCCGGGGACTGGACCCAGGACTTCTTGAATGCTGGGTACGTGTTCAACAACTGACACATACTACCCTCTGAATGCATTTTAAGGATGGCAGGTCTCTCCCCAGTGGTCTCCATCAAGCCGTGTTGCCGGGGACTCCTCATTAGTCTATAGCGGTGAGATAAAACAGCTGACTATAGTTGGGGTGCCTTTTGTTTGGATTAGCAGCTGTTGACTTTCCAAAGTGCTTTTATTGCTATTTTATACTAAAGATCTTCAGAGTAAGTCTGAGATCGGACAGTCATTTTATTTCCCCAAGTCCTCAGTTTTAATTGAAAAGTGAAGCTGCAGAAGTCTGAAGCTGGAAGGCTGGAGTCCAGGTCAGTGTGTGAACTTAGGACAGTAACTGTTCATCTTCTGGGAGCCTCAGTTGGCCCGGTGGAAAGAGGAAGTTGGAAGAGTAGGTACTGTCAGGTCCCTGTAGTTTACGACACGGAGGGTCACAGTGCAGCGCAACCACACCCAAGAGCCGTTCTCCACTCCCTGGAACGTGAGGTGCTCAGGATGGCCCGGAAAGCAGACCCTGGCACACTGCAACTGCGCCTTTCCGGAAGTCATGGACTTTCCTAGTGCCAGGGAACTCACCTACTGTTGTCCTGGGGATAGATTTGTACGTTGATTAGGATGTAGCCGCCCTTTTAGATAAGGAAAACACTATGTCAGTAACAAGCCCAAAGGTCAAGGGCATTGCAGGTATTTGGGTCTGGAGTCACCAGACTGGGTTTGTGTGCTACAGTGTAAACAAGGGGAAAATGTTGATGACCATGCCAAGAGGTGAAAGCGTTAAAAAAAAAAAGTTTGTGTTGGAAGTGTGAACACTGCCGTGTGCTTCCCCTTTCCTCAGCTGACTCCGTATTTCCACACCTGTGCCCCTGACTGCATCCGACGCCAAGGGACAGTCGTGCCTTGTTCAGAGACAAGTCCTCCAGCTAACAGTAAGTACCAGTCATTGCCACAGGCTGAGCAGAGGCTCAGGACACACAGGGCCCCTTGGAGATGTAACAGGTTATACTGTGTCTGTGGGGAGCATTAAGAGGTCCCTGCCTGTGTACCCTGAACTGGTGTGACAGAACAATGTCTGTGCTACCCCAGAGATCTCATAACCAAGTACGAACAAAGGCTTTATTTATGAAGACACTATCTTTTCAAAAGCAGGATGTACAGAAGGGGTAAAAAGAGTGCAAAATGGTTGTTTAAAGTGCCACAGGGCTGTGGAAAGTTACTGAGAATAAAGGACTGTGTGAGTCCATGAGGAAGTGTGCGTTTCAAGGTATTCCCACTCTCTCTGAATCTTATTTGGTTAACAAATCAGGAATACTGGCACCCAAAGACGCCTCTCTGGTGCCTGAGAGTATGTTCTGGAAAATGTCTCTGGATTTAGAGATGCGTCAGTTTTTTGCTAACAATGGACAAATAAGACGTTCTGAAACTAGCCCATGGGTGGGGCCAAAAGATGAAAACAGCCAGACAGGCTTTGGATAGCTTGACTTCTATGTGGGCGCACTGCTGTGGGTGCATCATGTATGTAAGTTCATCCTGAGGAACAAAGATTCTTCAAACACAAAAAACACCATCAAACTCTGGTTACCTCTGAAAATGCTTATGTGCTTGAGGAATAGAGACCTGAGTTTGGAGAACGTCCCTTAATTCCCTGTTGAGGATCTAGGGAGAGGGCTGGGGAGATCACTCAATGGGGAGAATCACTGGCAACCTGGTGTGATCCCTGGAACCCATGGGGGATGTAGAGAACAACAAATGCCCTCATGATGTACACACACACACACACACACTCTGTGGCACATGTGTGCCTGCATTCACACATATCACAGTAATACTTTTATTTACTGGTTGTGAGCCTAGCCTTTAATGGCCGGGCTATCTCTCCAGCCCACAGTAATAGATTTTTTTTGATAGAGACCTGGATCCTGGGTAAGAACCCTTAGTCAGCACACTCCCTAAAGATCTTCTAGCCCTTGGTTTGAAAAGGTCTAAACTTTCACCAAGGAGAGTAAAAAAAACCTGTTTACAAGTAGAGAAGGAATGTAGCTTTGCGTGCTAAGGGTGACTGAGCTGTTTCCTGCAGAGAGAAGCATGCTGGGAGACTGGCTGCCACTCATCTCGGTGCTGCTGGTAGCTACATGGGTCCTGGCAGTTGGCATCTACCTAACCTGGAGGCAAGGTAAGGGTGGTCGCTCTGAAGATACGCTGAAATCCTCCCTGTCTGAAAGGGAAAGAGAGCTAGAGGTGGTAGCGTAAACCTGCACTCTTAGCCCTTGGGAGGAAGAGGAAGGGGGATCAGTTCAAGGACATCCTCAATTACTGTTCGAGGCCAGCTTGAGCTACGTGAGAACCTATCTCAAAAAACCAAAAAGGACCTCGTAGTGTACCCTGCGAGTTGCTTCTGTATCATGGCAGAAGATTAACTCCATGCTTTAAGCTAAGAAAGCCACAGTAACTTTCATCTCAGGAATTCCTGCATTTACAGGACGCTGTTGGCGCTGTGTTAGTTAGCTCTAGGGTTACAGTAGCTTTGTGCATCGTCTTGTTGCTTAGCATAGTGTGGGGCTTAACTTTACAGCAATGTGGAGAAACTCTACCACCTGCAGGTAGAAAATAGTACAAACCACAGAGCTGACCCAACTCCTGATAGGACATGTAGAGGTCACCTCTCTGCCAAAGTACAGAAGTTTTAACAGCTTGCTTCAAACCCGGTGCCCTCAAGCCTAAACAGCTGCTGTGAGTTTATCTGAATATACAGAGCTTGACTATGAAGTCTGATTTACCAATGGGAGCTTAGAAAGCCATCTTTTAAAATGCTGTTAAGATTTAAGCATCAGTGTTTCAGGTATTTGAAGGAACTATCAGGGCTGTTCTTCCTCTGGCAGGAACAAATCCTGATCTTGGCTGACATTGTCTGGTGGGGCTCATTTATTGGGGATGGTTTAGACTACTGGAAAGGCCTGCTTTTTGCTACTCAGTTAACAAAATTCCTCCCCACAGAAAGGAGCTCCAAGACTTCCTTTCCTACTACCAACATGCTGCTGCCCCTCATTAAGGTCCTGGTGGTTTACCCGTCAGAGATATGCTTCCCTCATACCGTCTGCCGCTTCACCGACTTCCTTCAAAACCACTGCAGAAGTGAGGTCATCCTCGAAAGATGGCAGACAAAGAAAATAGCCGAGATGGGTCCAGTGCAGTGGCTTGCCACCCAGAAGCAAGCGGCAGATAAAGTGGTCTTCCTTCTTTCCAGCGATGCCCACAGTCTCTGTGACAGTGCCTGCCGCCAGAACAAGGATGGGGCCAGGGAGAACTCTCAGGACCTCTTCCCTCTCGCCTTTAACCTTTTCTGTAGCGATTTCAGCACCCAGGCTCATCTGCGCAAATACCTGGTGGTCTACCTTGACGGGGCGGACATCCAGGGCGACTATAAGGCTCTGAGTGCCTGCCCCCAGTATCGGCTCATGAAGGACGCCACGGCTTTCCACACAGAACTGCTCCGAGCTGCACGAAACATGTCAATGAAGAAACGGTCACGAGCTTGCCATGGCGGCTGTTCCCTGTTGTAGTCCACCCAGGAGGAGGGAGACCCTGAAGCCCTCCTACTCTTACCAATTCCAGTGACAAAAAGCTTTGTGTGGACCCTGAAGCTTACTCTACAGGCTGCGTGGAGGGAGTACTGTATCACAAAACTTGCTTTAGAAATGGAGTTTGCAGAGTCAGAACTTGAGGCTAGTCACTAGCAGGCTTTATGCCTATAATACAGTTAGAGACATTAATGAATGGAAGGTAAATTCACAAAGCTCAATCACAATCACATTTCTACCCAAAGCCCAATAATGGTTCTCACTGCAAAGTAAACATTCTGGCAATGAAATAACAAGGCATTTCCCAGTCAGATGTCCCGTCTTGCACTGCTCATGCTCTGTGCTGTACGCAGGACTGTTTAGCCCTGTAACATTTTAATGTGTTAATGAATAATCCATTTGAGTCACTAATCCGGTAGTTCCCTAAGAGGAAAAGCCTATTACACACACAAGCTGGACACATTTCGCCTGACCAATGACCCAGTGTATGTGTTTTGTATGACCCACTGTACTGTGTGCTATTCTGTATAGCACCTTCCCTTGCCAAACTTCTGGACAGGCAACTTCTTATTTTTATTGTACAAGTGCTAGGAACTGAACCTAGGGTATTGTACGACTAGACAAATGCTCTGCCCCTCAAATGCATCCCAGCCCCTCACAGGGGACTTCCCAGTAAATATAAAAACTTAATCAGCCAGAAATGGTAGCACATACCTTTAATCCCAGCACTCAGGTGGCAGAGGCAGGAGGACTCCTGAGTTCAAGGCCAGCCAGAGATACATAGCAAGACTGTCCCAAACAGTCTTTTGCCCAATTACCCATCCACTGTTCTAGTTCCCAGAGTTCATGGTTATTACGTTTCCTGTTCAAGTCAAAACTAATTCACTGAAATTAGCTCTCTTCATATAATATATCTTTTTATAGTCGATTACTTTAAAAAACAACCAAGGGCTGGAGAGATGGCTCAGAGGTTTAGAGCACTGACTGCTCTTCCAGAGGTCCTGGGTTCAGTTCCCAGCACCCACATGGCAGTTTACAGATTAAATTCACATCTTAACTCCAGTTCCAGAAGGATCTGATACTGCTTTCTGGCTTCTAAAGGCACTCTATATACATTTAAAAAAATTATTGCACACACACATCAGTGTTTTGCTTGCATTATGTCTGTGTACCATGTGCATGCCTGGTACCTGAGGTCAGAAGATGGGGGTGGATGCCCTGGAACTGCAGTTATGGATAGGAGTGAACCACCGTGTGGATGCTGGGAATTAAATCAGCATCTTCTGCAAGAACAAATGCTCTTCCCTACTGAGCTCTCTCTCTACACCCCCTAATGTAAATAAATCTTATTTTAAAAAAAACACCAAAAAACCAGTACAAGCAGTAATAGTACACAGATCTGTAACATCTTGAGTCTTCTAGCTCTTGACTTTTTTTTTTTAAGGTTTAATTATATATACAATATTTTGCCTGCATGTATGCCTGCATGCCAGAAGAGGGTGCCAGATCCCATTACAGATGGTTGAGAGCCACCATGTGGTTGCTGGGAATTGAACTCAGGACCTCTGGAAGAACAGCCAGTACTCTTAACCTCTGAGCCATCTCTCCAGCCCACAGGCTCTTGACTTCAATGAAGCAGCTTTTTCTTAATGTAAAAACCACAGAAATTATCTACATTAGCATATGTATTTGTCTAGTAAGTCTTTGTACAGCATCATGTTTTGTAATGTGATCCAGTTTCAGGTAGTTGATGTTAAATGTTTGTAACTAGAGGCTGGGCATGGTGGCACATGTCTTTAATCCCAGGGCTCCAAGGCAGAGGCAGAGAAATCTCTGAGTTCGAAGTCAGTCTGGTCTACATAGTCCCAGAACAGCCAGAGCTACATAATTGAGAAACCTTGTTTAAAAACAAAAACAGGTTTGTAATTGATCAGGTATGGTGGCAAATACTTTAAAAAATATATTTTTAATTATATGTAGGTGTGTGTGTCTGCATGTGGGTATGTACATAGAGTATAAGTATCTACTCAGAAGAGGTCAAAGGCATCAAACCTCCTAGAGCTGGCGTTACAGATGGTTGTGAGCTGCCTGACGTGCTGGGAACTGAACTCGGGTCTTCTGGAAGAGCACTGAGTGCTCTTAAACACTGAGCCGTCTCCCAAGCCCCTGTGGTAAACATTTTAAGTAGCAGTGCTCTGGAGGGATGCGGGCAGAGCTGTGAGTTCCAGGATAGAGGGAACGTTTGTAACTGCACATTAGCCGCAAAGGTCTTGTTTTGGGGTGTGGCTTAGTGGCAGAGAATTTGTATATGATGTACAAGACCCTGGGTTCAATCTGCATCAATGTAAAAGGTCACATCATGCACTCTAATATGTCTTATGAATAAATGAAACCCAAAAGACGCATGAAGTGCGAACTCCCTGCATCCAGCTTCGTGAGCGCGACGGCTGAGGCCGCACTAGTGTGGCAAGGCTGTTACTTGGCAAGACAGCTGTTGATGCTTTACAAACACGAAGATGTGGATAGCTTCTGTCACAACCTGGACCAGAAACCACCTTCCTCTGAATCCACATCTACCGCTGTAAGAGATGCTCACGGGAGAATGATTACCGCAGATACGTCATGCTTCTGAAAGCACAGAGCCGATTGTAAACTCTGTTCCAGCAGCCCAGAAACATAAAATCATATTCTGTAAGTTAGGCCAAAAACATAAAAGGACAGATAATTTTCAAACTATATATTTTCAAAGTATATATCCAAATGGTATTACCAGGTCAACCCTTGCTACATCAGAGGACCCCCTCTCGGTTCTAACCACTGAGCTTCACCTGGTCACGCCTATAGTCCCGGCAATTCCTCCATCTTAGACTTCTACATTCCATGCCTATCTCCAGGTCTTATCTGTCCCTACTTTATCAGTCTCTCAATCCTCCCCAAGCCAATTCTGGTGGTAGAGCTGGGAGGAGCAGATATATAACGGCAGGCGTAGGCAATTCTGCTCTACCTGCCCTGCCTTCCCGGGTCTTGGCCCCAGGTTGCCTGCCCTGCCCTTGTCTACACCACGTCTTTTCTTTCCCTTGCTGCAGCTCAGAGGCTTCCTAAGGGCCACACTACCAGCAGTAGGGCTGGCTCTATTAGGTTCAACTTTTCTCCAGAATGTTCACAGATTGAAGTCAGCTGATCACAGTGAACTCCAAAAGCCTTTACGTGGTTCTTCAGGAAAAGGTCAACTAGAGGCTTAAAGATGAAGTTAGTTATGAATTACAGCAGCCACCTGCTTTCCGTGTACAAAGCAGGGTAACAACTCTAAATTAGATTGTTCTGTTGTTGGGTGGTTCTCTGTGGAGCCCTGGCTGTCCGAAACTTGCACTGCAGACCAGGCTGGCTTTGAACTCATGGAGATCGGCTTGCCGCTGCCTCCCGAGTGCTCGGATTAAAGGTGTTCTAAATTATTATTATTATTATTGTCGTTGTTGTTGTTGTTTTTTTTTTTTTTTTTCCCAGACAGGGTTTCTCTGTGTAGCTTTGTGCCTTTCCTGGAACTCGCTTTGTAGACCAGGCTGGCCTTGAACTCAGAGAGATCCGCCTGGCTCTGCCTCCCAAGTGCTGGGATTAAAGGCATGCACCACCACTGCCCGGCCTAAATTATTCTTAAATCCTGTCTGTTTAGCTTTAGGAAGGAAACAAGATTTCCTTTCCAGGTACTGTGTTGTTTCTATCCCTGCACCTACCCTAGAGGAAACAGTAACAAAACTAGCCAGCCCAGCCTTTAAATCCTAATCCCTGCCTCAGGAAACCTAGTTCTGAATGAGTACTTTGTAAATCAAACTTTTTTTTTGGAGGCGAGGATCGAACCCGGGGCCTTGTGCTTGTTAGGCAAGCGCTCTACCACTGAGCTAAATCCCCAACCCCAAAACTTTGTTTTTCTTTAAAAAAAAAAAAACAAAAAACAGAACACACACACACACACACACACACACACACACACACACACACACACACACACACACGGTGAAACAGAGAGCAACCCCAAACAGACCTCTTTAGATCCTAACTACTGCTAGAGAAAAGGGAAACCACCACAGCTGGTTCCTGCAGTCACACAGCACCCCATGTGGCTGCACCAGGACAGACCGCTGGACAGCAAGTTTTCCCATCAGGGAGGGTTGGGGTGGGGTGGGGTGGGGTGGGGTGGGGTGGGGTGGCAGTATGAAACCTTGACGAAAGGTTAAGAGAGTAAGTTCATATTTGTTCTTAATTATAATTTCAAATCAGTGTCATACTTTAACATAAAGGTAAATTCATTTAATTCTAGGAAAATTAAGCTTCAAAGTCAATAAATTAAAAGACATCTAGTCTTTCAGTAGTCCTCAATTAGAGACTTGGTTGAGGTCTTCACCACACAAAAGCAGCCCGCTCCCGTAACATCCGGACGCCAAAGCGCTGCCACTCCCGCTGGTAAATCCACAGTTCCTGAGTGGTGTCCAAGCACGCCAGCACTGCCCCTCCTTTCCACGCAATCAGCCGGGGATCCATGTCCTGGGCAAAAGAAAACGCCAGCCATTTCTGCAAAGGCAGCAGGGCACAGGACACCATTCTCTGCAGGAGGGTGGGGGCCCTGCTCAGTCAACAGCAGACAAATCAGGTTTTACATCTGTGTCAAACAACAGAAAATTGGCTGGTGTACCTCAGCTGTGGAGTTCTGCCTAACAGCTACAAGGCTCTGGGTTCAGTTCCAGCAGCACCACCAGTACAGAATACTGAACTAACGGACATACCCATCTCTGCTGCAGCTGACGAGAATTTCTCAGTTTTTGCTACTGAAGATGGCGCTCTCCACAAACAAGCTCTGCAGGCAGCCACACCAGGTACCAGCAGAGGAAGAAAGAAGCCCTCCCTCCAGAGAAAACATCACAACACTGCCAGGGGTCCAAACCCAGACAGGACCGATTTCTAAGCTCCTGGCTGTGTGTTTCTTTTCCAAGTAGTTCAAGCCAAAAAGAGGACCTTGAAGATCTCCAGCCCATGGACCAAAACCAGCTCCTTACTATGGCCAGAGACAGAAAAAGGGAACAGTTCTGGTCAAGCCAAGAGAGAAGCAACCTCCTGATCCACCTACAGTTTCTGTCCCGTAAAAGCCAAGCGGAGCAGGGACCAGAACAGGAAAGCCAGGCATGACAGCATACTCCTTAACCCCAACACTTGGGAGGCAGCAGCAGAAGGATCTGGAACTCAAGGTCTACACAATGAGTTTGAGTAAACCAAATCAGGGCTAGAGAGACGGCTCATGGGTGAATAACCACCCTTTCAGAGGACCCGGGTTCGGTTCCCAGCACCTATATGCCAGATCATAACCATCTATAATTTCATTTCCAGGAGATCTGATATCCTCTTTTGGCCTCTGCAGGCACCATGTACACACATGAGCGCAGACATACATGTAGACAAAACACTTAAACACATAACATAAAATCAATCTTTTTTTTTTAATTGAGGGAGGAGAGAGGAGGGGAGAGAAGGGGGCAGAGACCGGTCCCCCAGAGCGAAGGGAGAGAGGGAGCGAAGGGGAGGAGGGGGAGAGGGGGAGAGAGAGAGAGAGAGAGAGAGAGAGAGAGAGAGAGAGAGAGAGAGAGAGAGAGAGAGAGAGAGAGAAGGGGCAAAGTCTGCCTTTTATAAGGGAACGTAGGGAATGCACACAGGGAGATTATAAGAGGTGAGGAGTTAAAGGGGTAGCAGGTGAGGTGGGGATGAGGGCACCGTGTTCTCGAGACTGCTTCCTGCTGGCCTGGAGGACATCTTTGGGGGACCTGAGAAAACTTCAAATTCAGCTGTCAGCATGGAGCTTTCCGAGCAATCATCGGTGTTGGATGGAGAGACCCAGCGGTCTGTTCGGTGGGAAAGTAGGGCTGTGCAGGCGGGCGGTCCAGGTTCCCAGCACATCTCAGACTCCAGGAGAGCCGGTCCGAGGCACAGCACCACATGCTGTAGTTTTAAATGGCAGGAAGGAGTCACACCATACAACAGGGCCCGCGTGGGAGGTTTACTGAGGGGAGAGGAGAGGAGAGAAGGGAGGAGAGACCAGTCCCTGGGGACGAGAGTGAAGGAAGGAAGGAAGAGAGAGAGAGAGAGAGAGAGAGAGAGAGAGAGAGAGAGAGAGAGAAGAGAGGGAGAGGAGAGGGAGAGAGAGAGAGAGAGAAGAAGAAGAAGAAGAAGAAGAAGAAGAAGAAGAAGAAGAAGAAGAAGAAGAAGAAGAAGAAGAAGAAGAAAAGAGAAGAGAGGAGGAGAGGGGAAGAGAGGGGAGGGAAGGGAAGGGAGAGGAGGGGAGCCATAAAATCAATCTTAAAGAACAAAAACACCAAACCAAAAGAAATCGAACCCAGTCCAGAACTTCTGTCCTATTTGTGACCCTCTGAAAAGTAATTTTTTCATTTCTCCAAAACTCCCAGTCACAAGCCACTGACCGCCCCCTTAGATTTTACCTTCGACGAGCACTACAATTAGATGGAACCAACGCTGGTCTCATCTGAGCACTGTCCAACCTGCAACACGAAACAATGTACCTTAGGCCTTGTGATCACATCCACATTTTCAATAATCCTCCTGAACGAAGGTGGCATCTTGTTGAGAATTCTGTGCTGGAGAAATTCTTGAGCTTTATGGAACATCAACCCGCCTCCCACGACCAGGATAGAGCTGTACATCTTCTTCTTGGTATCATCAGACGCTGAAAAGGCAGTGACATTACCACTCACCACTTACTCACCTACATGGCCACGCCACCAGCTGTCACTCAGACAACCTGCCAGCCTCAAGGACCTCCCTGCACATCCACCTTCAACACCGCAGACAGGAGACCCGCTGCCCCCCCTCCCATCCCACTACTTCTAGAATTAGAACCAGACTTTTCAAGGAAGCCTACGGGGTCCCTGTGTGGTGCGGAACCTAGACTGCCTCTGGCCTTACCCTGGCTAACCGTGCTGGTTTTACATGCTCCCTCAGCCCAGAACGCCCCCGGCATTTAAATGTCAACCCTCCAGTCATCCTTCATATCTCTCATATGACTCAAGAAAGCCTAACTCCTCCAGAGGAGGACAAATTCTCATCATGTGTCTTAATCAGAAACCCAGCTGGGACTCTACAGTTCAACTCTGGCACCGACCAGAGTTGTGATTTCACGGTCTGTGTGACGATCGTGGTCACCAGCACTAGACTACATGGCAGTGCACGTGCTACGGGGCCGGGAGGCAACTGTACTACATCACTGCGCTCCCAGCCCCCGCCAAGGCAAGGCTGGAGTGGGCTTGAGGGTCTGTGAGAGAAAATGGTGCACCGCACACTCAGGACCACCGCTTCACTTAACGGCCCCCTCAGCTGTCTACTGGTCCACGGGGCGTGCTTACAGCAACAGTCTACACTGTGCAGGATGGCCTTGTCAAGGCCCAGGGCTTTTCCTTCAAACAGTGAGATGGCAGTTTTCCTGGACATCAGTGCCGTGAGGGCCTCCTCAGAGTCATTGCCGGCCATCAAACAGTCTCCCTGGGAAGAAGCCAAGTCCACCTCCTGGGGATGCAGTCTTTCTGGAAGATCCGAGGATTGGCCACGGAGATCCCCTTCGAATCCGATGGGTTTGGATGCAGACTTTCGGTCAGCGGTGGCTTTTGCAGACTGTCAATCAGTTAAAAGAGAACACAGTCAATGGTCCGAGCACAACACACCCTGCTGGTGCTCTCCCAGTGGATTCTATTTCCTCAGAACACCACAGGCAGAAGCCACCACAGCACACACACACACACCTGTACCCCTGCCCAGGAAGCCTGGGCACACAGGTTAGGATGCTCTGTCTGAGCCAAAGCAGGCTCTGGGCATGTGGGTGGGTTCCAGAACCTTACATCAGAGAGTGGGGTTTAAAACGGAAATGTCGATACCGACATACTTTCTCCCGCTAAACTGACTTTTCCCTGGAATATCTGAATGGGATTCACAGGCCAATGGCTGTGGTGGAATCCTTATTTTCAGATCCAATCTACCTCCTATCCTCTAGGACAGAACAAAGATGAACAAGTTTTCAACCCCTGGGCTCCATCATGAGCTGCTGATACCAGATCAGCAGTTAAGAACTATAGTTTATGTCTGTAAGCAGACACCAGATTACTGTGGCACCCCAATAAATAATTCAGCTGTATACCTACACTAAGACTTTCTATATTAAGTACAGAATCTTTAAAACTTTAAATAATTAAAATTTTACCAAAAATACTGCTAGATAAATATCCAGAAGTAGATAACGTAAGTAAATAATACGTGCCAAAGGCAAGTATCTTCACTGAATTAGTGGAATTCAGAAAACGGATTAGTAGCTGCTGAGTAAGAAAATATCTCAGCCAGATTTTGAACGGAGACTTCATTTCGTATGTAGCTCTGAAAACAGGACTAGGTCGGCCTGTGGGAGCTGCCCTGAAGCCGAGGACCGACGAACTCTGGGCAGAGTTCTCCTTTGGGAGGAAAGGTCCCTCCCACCAGAGCTGCTGCGCACCTGCTCTTGCTTGCTCTGTGTGGCCAGCAGGTAGTGCTCATCATGTGGATCCTCAGGATCTCCCTGGGATCTGTGCTGCAGAGTCGTCATTTTCTGTCCGACGATCCCAAAGGTTGCTGGGTAAAAGAGCGCCATTGGTGCCTGGGCATAAAAAGGAGAGTGCTTAGGGGAAGATGCTGTCGCCTAGGAAACGGTGGAGCTTCATTCTTCCCCAGACAAAAGCCACCACGCAGATGCTCCATGTCACCTCGAGCAACGTCCCGGGTGGGAAAGGGACTGTAACAGACCAGAAAACTCACCATCCAACCGGATGAATGGCATGGTGCCATGAGAGTCTCTCAGGGCAAATGCAAAGGGAGGGCCTTACAATCTGCTTCATGATTTCCTAGCAAGACCCGTGCCCATCTAAAAACCCACCATGTTCTGAATAACTAACAGAGGAGCCTGGGACTGGGGAGATGGCTCAGCAGGTAAGTGTACTCTTGCTCGGCAGAGGACCCCAGTTCGGTTCCCAGCATCGACAGTGGCAGCTCACTTCCACCTGTAACTCAGGCTCCAGAGTATCTGGTGCCTCTTCTGGACGCTGTGGGCACCTGCGCACACACATGCACATACCCATACAGATATGCACATACACGCCTAATTAAAATGCAATAAAAAAGAAGAGGGGCAGCCCTGTTCTAATCTGCATCTTAACAGGGGCCTCGCTGGCGTGGGGACTAACAGAGGCTCCACACATTCACAGTTCTCTCAGCTTCACTGAGCAGGGGCGGTTTTCCTTCTATCCGTGAACACATACACCTGCCTGGTTACCTGGAGCTTTTCATCTCCTAGTCGAAACTGGTAAAGCAGAGCAGGAGAATCTGGGTGCCGAATCTGAAACTCGTGGTCCTGAAGCCCAGAGATGTCCTGATTCCAGGAAAAGACGCTGTCAGTAAGAATGTAAGTAAACGCCTCAAATTATGCATAAGCCTCCCCATTAAATAAAACCCACACATAAAATGGCTCCCCCCACCTCAGAACCACTTACCATAAACTTTGTAAGAGTTCAACTGTACTTTGCCTCTCTCTTTAATTTCTGAAATCCCTGCCACCTGTCCTTTGTTTTATTCATTATTGACAGACATCAGTATGAATAAGGACTCAGTAAGAATATGTCCTCAATAGTTGGGGATATTTACAGTCTTGGATAAGATTCATAATTACATCACCTGAATAAAGTCTAAAACTGAGGCAATTCACCCACAGCAATGAATGACTAAATGCTGATAACCCATGATATAAAAGTGCACAGAGCCACATCTAATTCAACATCTGCACCTATCTCCTTACGTGTTACGTTCACTTCCCCTCAGCCGTTACCGTCGTCCTCTGGCGCGGTGGCCAGACCCCCATGGGCAGTACCTGCCTGACTCTCCTTACACAGCCCGAGAAAGTCTTCACCGCCCTGACCGGCCGAGCGCTCACACAGCTGAAGAGCCTCGACTTCCAGGCTGTGTCAGTGTGGGCGAACAGCGTGAGGCTGCTAAAGTCCTAAGTCCCCTTTAAATCTCTTACATTTTCCCTGGAACCAAAAATAATCAGCAATATTAATCTGTTCCTACCTGATCTAAATGACAAAACGTTTCTTTAAGGTGCTGCAAGAGGAGGCAGTCCATTTTGTTTGTCAGCTGACATTCTCTGTAAGGAAACCCCGCTCGCTGCATGAGCCAGTAGAAACACCTCGACACATCAGAGCCGCCATATGCCAGACAAAGCCTAACGTGAGGAGGAAAGGGGAAGACGGGCAGTTAATCTGTCAGTTAAGAAGGTACACAGCATGTTTTGAGAAATATCTATGATAAGGAAAGCAGATGTTCAGAACTCTAGAGAATTTAGACCTGAAAAACCTGGTTTGTTTCTCTGAGACTTGCTTACGAAGGCTCTGCTCTGAGGATGGGATGGACCACGCAAAGGACACGGAGCTAACTTACACAGCACTCACTACGGCGCTCAGAACTACCAACACGAGTGCAGGTTGAAAAGCTCCCTCAGCGCAAGGTCATCTGCATCACTTTAGCCTCGCTAGAACTCAGACCCTGGTCTCGCTGGACGCCCACGCAGACCGCATCTCATAGATCACTTCTGGTCTGTGATGATGTGAACAGACTGTGATAGAAGAGCAGTCAGCAGGGGGTGCCTCCTGGGAGCCTTACCGTGTGTTCCGATGAGACACCCCATCTTCCACACAGCACACGCTCGTTTTCTGGTCCCCGACATCGACAACACAGGTGCTGCTTAAGCCACTCCCAAAGGTGGCACACACGGACTCCTGATGGACCACAATCCCTGATGTTACAGAGAGCAGAGTGTCAGCAAATGACGCTCAGCAGCAGACACCAGGGGACACACCATCGACTCAGTCAGGGGCGCAGACATCTCTGGGCAAACACCCAAGGAACACCAGGCCATTCAGAACACACGCTTAAAGAAAGCAGTGAGCCCAATTAACTTTGTCATTGAGCTGGGCTGTGGTGGCGCACGCCTTTAATCCCAGCACTCGGGAGGCAGAGCCAGGCGATCTCTGTGAGTTCGAGGTCAGCCTGGTCTACAGAGCTAGTCCAGGACAGGCTCCAAAACTACAGAGAGAAACCCTGTCTTGAGAGACAAACAAACAAAAAACAAACAAACAAACAAACAAACAAACAAACAAAGGAAAGGCTGTTCTCAGCACCCATGTCTGATGGCCTGTAATGCCGGCTCCAGGGGATCTGATGCCCTCTTCTGGCCTCAGTGGGTACTGCATGCCTGTGCACACACTTTGTCATTGAAAAAGGACAGTGTACAGGGGCTTCCCCAGAACCGCAGGCGTACCTGAAAAGCCCATCTTCATCAGTATCATATGCACTAGCTCTTTCACGTGCTGTTTGTTGTAGATATCAGGGATTAACAGGATGCACCTATAATACTGGAGAGAAAGAAGAGTGAAAACCAGAAGAGAGTGTGAAGACCTATCTAGCCAAGTCCAATCCCATGCTACCCTCAGTGAGGCTGCCCTGCATAGGGGAAGCAGCTATGGCCACAGGCCCTGAGCAAAAGCTCAAACCTCTGTGCTGTCCTGCCTCTTGGTTTCAGGAGGAAACAGGAACAGCTAATTTCCCTTGACTCCTTAGACTCACTGTGAACTCGTGACATGGGAACCTATGGAGTTAATATGTCTGAGTGAGGCACAAAGAAAAGCCATGAACATGAGCAAGCTTGTGGCTTCAGACCAATACTCAGAGACCAAAGAAACAGGGGAGAGAAATCACTGGAGGAGAATTAAAGAACCCAAAAGTTGAGAATGCTTCCAGGACACTGTATCACATACACTCATCAAGAGCCTTACAGTCAACCTAAAGAACTGGGAATTTCCCCTCACCTTTAAATCTTTCAGTGGGATTTCCAAATACTTTTGTATTGCATGAGACCATATCACTTCAATATCTGCCAGGACAGCTGTCAGGGAGCCCCCAGGGCCTGGGTGGATATTCAATTGACCCCTTCTAATAGGCCAGTGAATATTGTAACAGTCCAGCGGGTTAACGTACAAGGCCTAGGAAAGGAAGAAGCACATCATTAGAACTGTCTCTAAGGTTTTCTGGACTCACTCAAAACTCAAAGGCCAGAAGTTAGTATTTTCTCAACACTCTAGATCCTGAGCATGGAGTATCTAACAACCCAGAGGGTCTGTGGAAATATCTGGGCCTCAAAAACAGGATCAAGGAGTGTTAGGAAATAATAGAGTGGATTGCAGGACGATCAGTTTCTTTCCATTTCTTTCATTGTTAAAGTTTCTTACCTCTTCTCCGACCAAATACTCAGGCTGGTGAGATGTGTTTGTCCATTTGTTTCCAGAACAGTGATCTAGAATGGCGGGTCGCATCTGCTTGTTGTAGGAGCGTGCCTGGGAGGAGAAGGCAGAAAACAAGCTGTCTTTCCGCAGGCAGAGGGTGGTGCAAGGGTCCCCTTGTCTCATCTCAAACACTGACACTCGTGGGGAAGTACTAACTGGTCCCCCGTCCCTCCACTCCTCCCTTTCTTCTTGGAAATTCTACCTTGTATTTGCATAATGACTTATGGAACATCTGCAAATCCCGCTGTGGCTAGGTGCCATAGCATTTTAGTGAGACACCACACATCCAGCAGCGGATCGGAGGGCTCACAATGGAGCTGAAACCTTCCGATGGCATACCCATAGGACATGGCACACAGCTTCACTCCTGTGGTGGTGCTGATGTAAGCAAGCTGCCAGCCACACAACAGTACAGCATGCACAACCACACACAATGTAGGCCACTGAAATAAGCAAGCGGGCTTCGGTATAAATTACTTATAGATGTGTTCCTTCTATTTATACATTTTTAAAAAGTTTAAAAAGGACCAGCCCTGAGGCAGGTTCTTCAGGAGGCAGGACAGAAAAAAGTAGTCACCGTAGGAACCGCCAGTTCCACACATATTATTGCCCATGAAGACATTCCCATGGGACAAGACAGTGATCTTGAAACTATGTTGGCTTGGGAGGGTGTGTGTGTCTTAGTTTTTAACAAAAAGTTTAAAAGTGAAACTAATTTATAATAATAAATAAAAATTTATAGAGTATGGATATGAAGAAAGACTTTTTACAGCTCCACAATGTTTGTTACTCACACCAATATTTTTAAGTGTTATTATGAAAGAATGCAGTTATAATACGCGGTGCGTCTTTGCATGCTGAGGTCAGAGGCGTGTCCTGTCTGGCAGCTAAGGATGCCCTATGCAGCTGAATGTCCTGGTGGGGTAAGGTCAACATCAAAACGGACACAAAATTCCTTCTGTGGTGCTGACAGTGGTGTGCACTATTGTGGACAGTGGTGCTGTTGGGAAAACATGTCTCACACACTAAATGACACATTAGTTTGGCTGTAGTTCCCAATTTCTAAAATGGCTTAGGTAATCCCTCCTAACTCCCTCAAATCTTAACTCCTGTAGCGTCATTAGTTTGAGTCTATGCTTTTTCACGATTTAATTCTTTGGATATGCATTTTTTCCAACACATCAAACAAACAAAACCCTTCACCAAAAAGGAAAATTAAACTTAATGTCCTCTGTTTATAAAGTCTACGATAGTAGACAGAAATGTCCTAGGCCTTCACAGGTCCTCACTGCTCATTTACTGACTCATCAGGAGTAAACTTCTAGCCACACAAATTTCGTTCTTAAGAAGTACCCTCGTACTGTACCTGTACTCTGGGGTTTTACTGTTTTTAGTTTGTTTGTTTTTTCTTTTTCAAAGACTTACTTATTTTACATGTATGAGTGTTTATTTTGCATATATGTATGTGTACCCATATACCTGCCTGATGTCCTCAGGAGGACAGAAAAGAAATCAGGTTCCCTGGAACTGGGGTTACAAAAGGTTTGTGAACCACCATGTGGGTGCTGGGAACTGAACATGAGTCCTCTGCGGGAGCAGTTGGTGCTCTTAACCATGGAACTAACTCTCCAACCCTCCTGTATGTTTTTTTTTTTTTGTTTTTTTTTTTTGAGACAGGGTTTCTCTGTGTAACAGCTCTGGCTGTCCTGGAACTCCCTTTGTAGACCAGGCTGGCCTTGAACTCACAGAGATCCACCTGCCTCTGCCTCCCCAGTGCTGGGATGAAAGGTGTATGCTACCACCATCTGGCCCTGCTCTATTTTTTTAAATGGTTACATATATGAACATCTTTGTGGTAAAACCACCTGCACTATGCAGCACAGTAACATACTATGCACATTTGGAGGCAGGAGCAATATGCTGCACTGTGAAACCTAGACGTGCAGGAGACACATTACCTAGGCTTCTGTCACAGACGCCACTGTACGGACAAGAAACTCCTCCAAGGTTATAAGACACATCCCCAACTAAATCAGTGGAAGTGGAGAAATAATAAATTTGAAGGAAAAGTTCACTAAACCTGTTCTGGTGACGCAGGGATTCGTCTTGTACCATTTGACATCTTTTTAGACCATATTGCCTGGTCCACCATTTTAAGGCCATTTTGTCTTTGTTCATTACTTTCAGGTTTCTGGAGAGAAAAATGAAAGATGATCATTATAAAATATTTAGTGAAAAGAGAAAATAACAAGGCATGTTACTAACTTAATCCATCAAAGGGTAGATTATCATCAACAAGTAGTATTTCTTTCTTTTTTTTTATTTTCAAGACAGAGTTTCTCTGTGTAGTTTTTGGTGCCTGTTCTGGAACTCACTCTGTAGACCAGGCTGGCCTCGAACTCACAGAGATCCACCTGGCTCTGCCTCCCGAGTGCTGGGATTAAAGGCGTGCACCACCACCACCCGGCCTTCAAGTAGTATTTCTTTCATTTTTGTTTATACATAATAACCCTAAGAATTCCAGAGCTGGGTGTGATAGTACATGGGAGCATCCAAGTACTGGAGAGGCTAAGATCTAGAGTTCAAGGCCAGCCTGGACTACAAGGGCAGATACTATTTCAAAATCAAACAAACAAATAAAATGTCAAAAACAGAACCCTGACCAAAGCCACTATCTTCGAAACCCTATAACCTCCAGGTGCCTTGTGACTGATATAAAATTTCCAGCACTATTCAAATTAACACCAGTCATGGTGGTGCACAGGAAGCAGAGGCTGGCAGATTTCTAGGAATTCAAGGCCAGCCTGGTCTATACAGTGAGTACCAAGTAAGCTGGGGCTACATTGTAAGACCCTGTCTCAGAAAAACAAAACAGTATTTCAGAGACTCTTGCCCTTCAAGATGGCTCAGTGGTTAAGAGCACATGCTGCTCTTCCTGAGGGCCTGAGTTTGATTCCCAGCACCCACATCAGGTGGCTGACAACTGTCTGTAACTCCAGCTCCAGGGGATCTCAGACCTCTGTGGGCACTTGCTGCTCTTCCTGAGGGCCTGAGTTCGATTCCCAGCACCCACATCAGGTGGCTTACAACTGTCTGTAACTCCAGCTCCAGGGGATCTCAGACCTCTGTGGGCACTTGCTGCTCTTCCTGAGGGCCTGAGTTCGATTCCCAGCACCCACATCAGGTGGCTTACAACTGTCTGTAACTCCAGCTCCAGGGGATCTCGGACCTCTGTGGGCACTTACATTCATGTGTACAAACTGCCCACACACATACTCATAATGAAAATAATGAAAATAAATCTCTGAAAATAGAAATCAGAGACTCTCCATACATCTATATAATGTTTATCTTTATGATTCTATAACAGTATAACGTTCCTTCATATATTTTTAATAAATCAAGAAGTGTTGTGAGTTATTATATATTATAAACTATTTTTGTGGGAGGCACCATTCCTTAGGCAGTGAGCCTGAACCGTCTGAGAGCAGAGAGAGTGCTGTGCACAGACAAGTGTGCATGCACTGTTTCTCGGTTGGCTCTCGACTACGGATGTGCCCAGCTGCTTCATGGCCCTGCCGCCCTGACGTCCCCACAATGATGGACTGCAACCTGAATTTGTGACCAAAATTAAATCCTTTCTCCCTCAGTTGCTTTTATTGGGGTATTTTATCACAGCAACAGGAAATGAAACTAACTCCGACAAAAATGACACTTGCAACCCTGAATGGTATTGTTTCTAAGAAGCACAACTCTGAAGATGTTTATTCAGGATTCACAGGTACACGTGGGTATCTAAGCCCTCCCGAGGAGACCGCCCTAGGCTGCCCCAGCTGCTCCTTGCTGACTCACGTTGAGCCCTTCCCGGAGGAGCCAATTGTCCTTGTACAGGGGCTGTCCCTGCTGCTTGTGTCTTCGTGCAATGACGTGAGGAATGCTGGCGGGAAGCGTATCTGTGGCGCGGCCGATTCTTAAAGTTGTGGAACCTGGGTGTATGACAACAATAAAGTTGCTCTGGATTTGCTGCAGACAGAAAACAAAACAAAACAAAAAACCGGATTGTGAATTCAGTAACACACAGGTTAACAGGCTAACGAACACACAGGTAACACATTATGTGCTGTTTCCTATAAGACTATGTTCTAGTTAGGGTT
Source organism: Peromyscus maniculatus bairdii (assembly GCF_049852395.1). Lineage (NCBI taxonomy): Eukaryota > Metazoa > Chordata > Mammalia > Rodentia > Cricetidae > Peromyscus > Peromyscus maniculatus. The sequence continues at coordinate 3,822,130 of NC_134860.1, read as the reverse complement.
ACTACTGCGGTGACGAAAGATCACGACAAAACCAATGTGGGGAGAAAAGGGCTTATTTGGTGGACACTTCATCCTCTATCACCGTTCGTCATCAGAGGAAGTCAGGACAGGAACTCAAACAAGGGCAGGAACCTGGAGGCAGGAGCTGACGATGCAGAGGCCATGGAGGGGTGCTTACTGACTTGCTCCTTCTGGCTTGCTTAACCTGTTTTCTTACAGACCCCAGCCCAGGGATGGCCCCACCCACAAGTGGCAGCTCCTCCTACATCAATCATTAAGAAAATGCTCTACAGCTTGCCTACACCCCGATCTTATAGAGATCCTTTCTTTCTTTCTTTCTTTCTTTCTTTCTTTCTTTCTTTCTTTCTTTCTTCCTTCCTTCCTTCCTTCCTTCCTTCCTTCCTTCCTTCCTTCCTTCCTTCCTTCCTTTCTTTCTTTCTTTCTTTCTTCCTTCCTTCCTTCCTTCCTTCCTTCCTTCCTTCCTTCCTTCCTTCCTTCCTTCCTTCCTTCCTTCCTTCCTTCTTTCCTTTCCTTTCCTTTCCTTTCCTTTCCTTTCTTTCTTTTCTTTTTTTTTTTTGGTTTTTCGAGACAGGGTTTCTCTGTGTTGCTTTGTGCCTTTCCTGGAACTCACTCTGTAGTCCAGGCTGGCCTCGAACTCAGAGAGATCCGCCTACCTCTGCCTCCTGAGTGCTGGAATTAAAGGTGTGTACCACCACCGCCTGACTAGAGATACTTTCTTAATTGAAGTTCCCTCCTCTCTGATGACTTAAGCTTATATCAAGTTGATGCACAATTAGCCAGCACAGACCATTAGGCTAAAAAGCATAAAAATAATTTAGTAAAGAGTTGAGAGACATCCCATTATATATGGCTCTTCTGAATGCAAATTCTTTTGTGTCACTTGCATACTCACAGTACACACTTCAATAAATTCTTGTCTGAATGAAACCCATATCCTCCAATGCAAATTAATATATAATTATTGAGCATTTATATGCCAGAAAATGTGGGTAGAATGGTAGCCAGGACCAAGTCTCTACTATCAGAGAACTTTCTGTTTACTAAGAAGTACAAGTAGATAAACAGAGTGGGAAGTGTAACGAAGACACCCGTAAACAGAAGAGGGAAGAGCCCAAGCCTACAGAGTTTAGGGGAGAAGCTCCAGGAGGCCTGGGGATTGGCTAAGTAAAAGAGCTCCTGGGGTGACCACTGCGATGATGATTGGCCAGGTGCCGGGGAAGGAAATACCGTAAGCACAGGATTATTGCTTCACAATGTCGGACCTAAGGCTTTCCTTGTCAACGACTTCAGCATGTGTCTGTCACCTGTGTTTGGGTCACCCTGTGTGCTATTCACCTCATCTGGCAAGATCCTGGGGTTAAAAGTCAGAGTCCACAACTCAGTCCTAGTAAGTAAGAAGAGAGGATGGACAAAAACTGATAATGCAGCACAAATCCAAAAGACCGGGGTGAAGGTCCGTAGTTCTCGCAGGAGAGAATTCAAGTTCTCTTGGGAAAACGTCTGCCCTCAAAGTTGTGGAGGCGTGCAAAGTTTCAGCAGAGAGGAAAAGAAGGACAGACTCTGGCAATGCCTTTGAAAGCAGGTCTGGAATGGACAGACAGACGGCTCAGTAGTTAAGAGGGAGTGTTGCTCTTGCAGAGAACCAGAGTTTGCCTCCCAGTACCACGTCAGGCAGCTCAATACCACTTACTCCAACTTTGGGGATCTGACGCCCTCTTCTAGACTCACGGGCACCTGCACTTACATGTGCACACGCCCCTCTAACCCCCTGCTGTGGAACAATCTTTGTAAATATGTATTACTCTCGTTGGTTAATAAAGGAGCTACCTGGCCTATAGCTGGGCAGGACAGCCAGACTAGGGGGACACTAAGAAGAAGGGCTGAGTCTGAGAAGTCTCGAGGAGACTCCATGAGACTCAGAGGAAGCAGGATGGGAAGTATGTAGATGAGGTAAAGGAGCCTTGGGGCAGCACATAGATTAATAGAAATGGGTTAATTTAAGTTATAAGAGCTAACTAAAAACAAGCCTAAGCTATTGGCCCAGCATTTATAATTAATATTAAGTCTCTGTGTGATTATTTGGGGAGTGGTTGGTGGGTCAGAGCTGATCGGTCCCCCCCCCCCCATGCATATAATTTTTTAGAATAATTCTTTAATTTTTTTTTTTTTCAAGACAGGGTTTCTCTGTGTAGCCCTGGCTGTCCTGGAACTCACCCTGTAGACCAGGATGACCCAAACTCACAGAGATCCACCTGCCTCTGCCTCCCAAGTGCTAGGATCAAAGGTGTGCGCCACCACAGCCAGCCTACTTCTTTTTTTAAGAAAGATTTTCTATTAAAAAGAAAGAAAACAGAATCATCTATCGAGAACCACAGTCCCAGCCCGACTCCTTGATACCTCCTTTCCCTTGCTCTAGCTGCAGGTCTTCTTTCAAAACACATACAATAAAGCCTGGAACTGCCTAATTCAGAACTGTTGTCCTTTCAGGCTATTCAATCCTCTCAACCCAGATTTCTTTTTTTAAAGACAGAGTCTAACTATGTAGCCAGGGCTAGACTAAAATGCACAAGCTCTACCTCCCAAGTCCCAAGTTCTGGGTTTACAGGCTTGTGCCACGGCCCGGCTTGAATCCAGACTTCTGTGGGTCACAAAGCTCGATGGCTCTGGAGTCTTCATCAGAGTGACTCTTTTTGTCTGCCATGTTCCTGCTCTCAGCTACACCTACCTCTTCCCTCCAGCGATGGATTAAATGTCACCAAGAGGAAGTTGACTGGTCCCTCCGTAATCGGATCTATAGCCTTCCTCCTTTTCATGACACTCTACATGACTACCGTCTGTCGTCCCACTCGACAATAAACCTCTAGTGAAGAGAAAAACTTCTGTCTTGTTGAGTACTCTATGCCAGCACATGGCAGCAGTCATGCATACCCTGAACGGTGTTGGCATCACTGTGCTATGGTGGACATCTGCCCAATTGACTGGGGAAAACAGGTAAGGCTACCCATCAGGGACACCTGGACCTCAAACACCCACAAGCTGCGGTACTACATGGATTATGAAACTCTAGAGAGCACAGTTTCCTGAAGTATAGACAATTATTTTTTAGTAATCACATAATGTATTAGGAGAGACACCTAGCAGTACATTCCACACATCAATTCCTGGATATTATTACTTAAGCTAAGATTGAGAAAAGCTGGTAAGGTATGGGAAAGTCAAAAGGTGGACTGGAGTGTAGAAAAAGGACCAAGCCCTCCATTCAGTGATGTGCTATAAATTTGGCCTGCCACTTGCTCTAATGAAGTTCCTACCTCATCAAGTTCTTGTGAGGATGCCAGAGTTAATCATGTAGCTTGGATGTAAGACTGGTAGCATCTAGGGAATGCTAATTGTTCAATCTGAAACCCAACATAAAACCTTAAACTTAGACGTACTTAAAACACTAAAACTTTTTTTTTTTTTTGGTCTTTTTCCCCCCATAACTCAACTGAGTGGCTCTCAAGTGTGAACTCTGTCGAAGAAAATGTTACAATACCAAAAGGTTGGACACACCCACGAGGCAAGAGTTAGCATCCCATTCCAAAATTCTCCGCTACCTTCAATGAAGAGACTAGGCTTGTGTGGATACCCAAAGGTCTGCAGTCTTTCTTAATTCTAAACGGCTGGGTCTCCCAGTCCTTTACATCCTCTCTAGGCCCAATTCTCTCAGGTAGTTAGTTCTCTTTTCCAGACTCCTCCATCTACAGCTTGCCTAGCTCTCTAACCTCACTCTAAATCTCTAGCCTCCCCCGACCCACCCCCCACGCCTCAACCTCTGCCTTCTCCCTGGCCAGCAGTTCATCCTTGTCAAGGCTGGAGGAAATACATTGTGTCCATTACCTCCCTTGGTCCTCTGAACTAGCTTATCCCACACCACTCTGCATTTTACAGCGGCCCTACCAGTTAGGTCATTTAACCCATGCATGGGAGAGGAAGAAGGCTCAGAAAAGGCCCACAGAAAATCCTGAGCACTTAATCCCTATTTCTTCTGGGAGCTGTGCACTGCCCCGGACCATTTCCCTATGGGAAAGTGTTTTCTTATCAGTGAATGAGAGTGTGTGCCATGTTACTCTAAATAAATGTTTTGACTTAAACTCGTTCTGTCTTTGACACACAAGCACTTAATGTCTATTTAAGGAAAAGCTACCTTCTCCCTGCTTTCAAATGGGAAATGACTTCCACTGTTTGACATTTGCGAACAAAGGCACAGGCCAAAGCTCTAACCATGCCTGAACAAGTATAGGCTGACGTCCCGAGAGCCGGGCTGGTGCTAAACTGTGACATCTTACAGCCCAGAGACCTCCAGGCTGTGCAACGCGGGCTTCGCGCGCTCAGCCGCCAGGCGTTGCCGTGCGCCGCGACACTTCGCACCCGGAACCAGGTTCAGGGGAGGGACCCCGAATCCTTCCGCCTACGCCCTGTCCCCCAACCCCGCCAGCAGCAGAGGCCCAGGCTAGCCGCGGTCTAACCAAGACCACCACCGCCCGCATCTCACCTCCTGCAGCGACTCGGGCACCAACGCCGGCACGATGGGTCGCTTCACGCCCCGCTGCTCCTTCTCCTTCTCCCCGCCCTTCTCCTTCCCGTTCTCCGCGTCCCCCTTCTCGGCTTGGGTCATCTCTGCTACCGCCGACCACCACCAGCCCCGGGGCTCAGGAACACCGCCCGCACAGCCAGCGGAGGAGAACCATCGCGCAGGCGCAGCTTCCCCAGGTTGCCCACAATCAAGATGGCCGCCACTGGCGTCGCTCCTAGAGAATTCTGGGAACTAGGGAATGACAGAGTTGGAGTTTTGATTTTCCATTGTTTTTGGTGATGGTGGGCAGAGAACCCAGGGGCTAATGAATGGTGAGCATGATCCTTTTACCCGTGAGCTACATCTTCAGTGTACTACTTTTTTTTTTCTTTTTAAATTTTCTTTTAGACAGGGACTCACTATCTCTGGCTAGCCTGGAACTTGCCATATAGACCAGGCTAGCTTCCAACTCTGAAATTAAAGGTGTGTGGCATCTCACCTAACCCTAATAAATTTTGAGCTATGGTGTGAGTCAGAGGTTAACTGGTCTCATTTAGACCCCGAAGGTCTTCATTCACAGGCACCATGATACTTTAAGTTCTTACAGTTTGCTGGTCCTGTTCAGTCTGGCCTATTGAGTTATTTGGGACTAGGTTTTTTTTTTTTTTTTTTTTTTTTTTTTTTTTTTTTTTTTTCCGAGACAGGGTTTCTCTGTGTAGCTTTGCACCTTTCCTGGATCTTTCTTACTTGGTAGCCCAGGCTGGCCTCAAACTCACAAAGATCCGCCTGGCTCTGCCTCCTGAGTGCTGGGATTAAAGGCATGTGCCACCACCACTTGGCCTGTAATTTTTTTGCCTGTGAACTTTCTCCCACACTAGAATGTAAGCTCCATGAGAAGTGTGCCACAGCCAGCCTCGGAATGTGGTGAGAAAACTAGGAGAAATTTATCTGAGCTGGGTGTGGGGGAGCACCCTGTAATCCCATGTGCCTGAGAAGGCAGCAGTATCTTGAGTTGAAGGTTAGCTTAGAGTTGAAGGTTACCTTGGACTGCATGAGACTGTCTCAGTAAACCAATAAATAAACAATAGATAAATAAATAAATAAATAAATAATAAATAAAAATAAATAAATAAAAATTAAAAGATCATTGTCCAGCATGGTCTACCCTTCTTGATGGTTTAAGTGAGAAAACATGATTCAAAGTCATAAAGCTACAGAATAAAGACAAGTTTCGAATACAGGGTATACAAGAGCAGTAGATCCTGTATTACATGCTACAGTAGTTCTCAAGCGCAGAACAGATCAGCTAAATTCAAGCTGCATGACTCTGGGCTAAGTCCTCAGAGAGGAAGCATGCACCTCAGCTGAGTCAGAAAGGCTCTTTAGGCCACAAGCACAAAGCAGCCACTGCTTACACTACGTCACCTACTAAGGCCCTGGTCTTACAATGAGGTGAAACTTAACCATGTTCCTGCCAGACCGCCACACTATCTGGGGAGCTGTTGGGCTCCAGCAAGCCCTCACAGGTTATCTGTATAATTTAAGAATCATCTACATACCTACTTTGTCAGAATTGAAAACGTAAAACATGTTGGCTGGAACTGAGTGGTCAAACTGTTCTTTATCTAACCTATAACCACTTTTCTTCTTTGAAATCTGCTGTCTTGTGATACTACATCCCCATTTCTTTCACAAGGAGATAGAGCTTTCACCTAAATATTTTGGTTTCAACACGTGTATGTTGGACATATACTGTAATTCATCTTTGTAATATTTCAGTGTCTGTTTCACAGGGTAAACCAAGCAAACGGTAATCCCTGCAATCTCAGTACTCCAGAGGCAGATGAAGGAAGATCTCAAGCCCCAGCTCAAGGCCAGCCTGGGCTATAGATGTCTTGGTTAGTGTTTGACAACTTAATCTAGAACCACCTGGGAAGAGGAATCTCAGTTGAGAAAATGCTTTTATCAGACAGCCTAAGACAAGACTGTAGGGTGTTTTCTTGATTGATGTGTGGGACCATTGTGGGTAGTGCCAGCCCTGAGATGGTGGACTTGGGGTATATATACAACAAACAGGCTAAGCAAGTATTGGGAACAAGCCAGTAAGTAGTGTTCCTCAGGGTCTCTGCCCTAACTTCCCTGATAATCAAGACAGTCTTTATCACAGCGGTAAAGAAGCCAGCTAAGGCTCTAAAAAAAAAAAAAAAAAATGGGGGTAGAGTAGGATGAACAGGGCTATTTAGGGAAAAACATGAAAGGGGTATCCAGATGGAACTGAAAGTAGGTAGGTAGGATCTTAAGCAATGGGATCAAATTCCTATTTGTCAAGATAGTGTAAAATCCGTGGTTTGAAGATTGGCCAGCATATAGCCAGTCATTTGAAGCTCAATTTTGTGGCCTTATAAATATCCTGGGGGCTGGAGAGATGGTTAAGAGCACTGACTGCTCTTCCAAAGGTCCTGAGTTCAATTCCCAGCAACCACCTGGTGGCTCACAACCATCTATAATGAGATCTGGTGCCCTCTTCTGGTGTAAAGGCATATATGCAGGCAGAACACTGCATACATAATAAAAGAGAGAGAGAGAGAGAGAGGGGGGGGGGGGGAGGGGAGGGGAGGGGAGGGGAGGGGAGGGGAGAGGAGAGAAAGAAAGAAGAATCCTTCTTTAGCCAGGCGGTGGTGGCGCATGCCTTTAATCCCAGCACTGGGGAGGCAGAGGCAGGTGAATCTCTGTGAGTTCCAGGCCAGCTTGGGCTACAAAGTGAGTTCCAGGAAAAGCACAAAACTACACAGAGAAACCCTGTCTTGAGGGAAAAAAAAATCCTGACATTTTATCTGGTAGTAGATCAGACAAGATGTATTCACAAAATAAATACATTAAAAACTAAAATTCAAAAGCAAACATGTTTAACTACTGAAATAATTATATTGTGGTTTATTTATAAATGAGAGCAAGATAACAATGAGCAGTATTTCAGAAGTTGAAAAAAAAAGGCAACATTAACAGGGATAAATACATTGGAGCCAGGTGGTGGTGGCACACACCTTTAATTCCAACACTTGGTAGGCAGAGGCAGGCAGATCTCTGAGTTCAAGGCCAGCCTGGTCTATAGAGCAAGTTCCAGGATGACCGGCAACACACAAAGAAACACTGTTTTGAAAATCCAAAAACCAAAACCAAACAAACAAAAAACCAGAACTAAATACATATCCTTTATTTCTTCCAGATCAAAGACTTGGGGTTTAATCATATAAAGATAAAGAATCAAGTTTTACAACCTAGAAATATTCACTTATTAAAACTATATTAATACTTTAAGTAAACTATACAAAAAAGATAAGGAGACAAACATGTCCATTTATCTAACTGCATGTCAGTCAGGCCAGATCCTGCAGAGGGAGTTCCCAGCATGACCTCATTTATCTGTGAGGACACAGAGCAGTCCTTGTTTAGACATACACCATCTTGTCCTGCGTAGGCCGTTCTTCACCTCTTCTTGATGGTTTCCTTCTACACATGTGCATGTCTAGTTGTCTGCTCCGCAGAGCAGACGTTTACCTAAAAGAGGTTCAAATGATTAGCTCCTGCTTATTCAACACTCTCTCTCTCTCTCTCTCTCTCTCTCTCTCTCTCTCTCTCTCTCTCTCTCTCTCTCTCTCTCTCATACACGCCAACACAGAGTTCCTGAGGGTGGGGACAGTGAAGGGGCTGGCAGCCAGGGAAGTCCAGAGGAAAGGATGGGAGAAAAAGAGGAAAAAAATACAACTCTTCCCTCAACTGATACTCCAATAACAGAGTCAGTGACTGTGTAAGAATTAAGACGTATCTTTCTAAGTGTATAATACACAACTTCTAGAGACGGCTTGGCAGTTAAGAGCACTTGCTGCTCTTGCAACGTACAAGAGTTGGGTGTCCAGCACCCATCTGGGTGGTTTACCACGGTGGGCAACTCCCGTTCCAGCAGGACTCAACTCTTTTCTGATCTCCATGGGCACCCATGCACACATGCAGATACAAACACCAACTGCAGGGGACCCAGTGCCCTCTTCTGGCCTCCTCTGGTACCATGCACACATTCAGTGCACTTACATACATGCAAGAAAAACACTCAAACACAAAATAAGAATAAACGTTAAAAAAAAAACCCTACAACTTGTTTTCCTAAACAAAATATTCCTAAGGAGACATTTTCAAATAAAGTCCTACAAAATAATTTCAGATTTTAAGTTACCTTCCTCATCCACCAGCCATTGGAGGAGGGCTGGGGCCTTGAAGATGACTGATTCGACCCATTCTTCTTCGTGGAGGGTTTCCTGGTGGCCTAATGAAAGAGAAAGCATCTACTATTCGGTAAACCAGCTTTAGTTGGTTCTCTTTTTTAGGGAGCGTCTTGCTATGTAGTCCTGCTTAGCCTGTAATTTGTTATATAGACCAAGCTGGTCTTGAACTTGGATTCTGTCTGCCTCTGCCTCCCAAGAGCTGGGATTAAAGGTGTGCACCTCCACATCTGGCCAATTGGTTCCTTTTATTAAGCACTCAACTACACCCTTTTCAATAAACAGGAAAATGAGCCTGGTAGCATCTAACTGTAATCTCAGCACTTGGGAGGCTGAGGCAGGAAGATTATCAGAGGTTCAAGGCCAGCCTAGGAAATGACCAGGTCAACATTGCTGCAAAGCAAAACCCTATCTAAAAAAACAAAACCAAACAAAGCACACACCCTTGTTAAAAGAGCAACTACCATGTACATTGATGTGATAGGTAATCTTGGCTGCCAACTTGACACACCTGGGAAGATGGAACCTCAACTGAGTAATTACCTCCATCAGATTGGCCCCCAGGGCATGTTTGTGATGCATTTTGATTGCTAATCACTAATAGCCCACTGTAGATGGAGCCACTCCTGAACAGGTGGGCCTGGGCTGCATGGTGAAGGTAGCTAAGCAAGCTGGATGAAGCAAGTCAAAAACCAGCTTTTCTCTCTCCATGGTCTCTGCTTCAGTACCTGTTTCTACTTCCCTGGATGACGGACTGTAACCTGAAAGCTGAAATCAACTTTTCTTGCCCAAGTTGCTTGTGGTCAATGCTTTCTCACAGCAACGGAGAAGCGAACTCTAAATCAGGAATCAAAAATCCTTGACTTTTAATTTACAGTAACTTGTTAATTTTGTGAAATGGGGTTTAATCTTTTAATTTCTACAAGCCTATCTAAAATATCAAAATGAGGACACAAAGGTAAAGACGTATCAGTAAGAAAGGCTGCACATACCCTCTTCCATCATCATATCTGGAATCAGATGAGCTTCCATAGCCTCTTCTTTTTTTCACGTCTTGCTGAAGCAGAGTTTTGAAACTGAAACAAAGCAGAAACAACAGAGGTATCACTTTGACACCATCAAATATATTCCCATGGTCTTCATTATCATCTCTGAGGTGACGAACCCGACTTATTAGCTTACGCCTACACTTCATGCTGGACATACCTGGCCAGACAACATCTAGCATAAGTATGTGTCTAAACAGGATGTGCCATGCATGTTCTATGCCAAAGCCACCTGTCCCCATACTTCTCATCTGCTAGCAACTCCTCAGACAGCATGAAACCAGAGTCCTCACTGGTTTCATTCTTCCGGTTTTCAACATAATCTATTTTTACAGTATCTTACAGTCATCACCCTCCACTAACTTCTTCTGTTTTCACAGTGTCTTACATTCACTATGCCTGCAGTTCCTCTGCCAGCAGCCTACCTGACATCACTTTGGGGAGGAAAGAGATGAGGATATTATAGTCAGAGGCACAAAACTTCTCAGAATTAAAAAAAAAATGCAATTTTCTTTCTTTCCTTTTTTCCCGCCTGTTTTCTTCTTCTTTTCCCCCTAAAGACAAGGTCTTACTATGTGTCTAGTCCTGGCTGGCCTTGAACACTGTCGTCTCTGCCTTCTGAAGGCTGGGATTAAATGTATATGCCACCACACCTAGCCCGATTTTCTAAGTTCTTAGAAGGCGGTGTTAACTCAGGCAAAACAACAGACAATACATATAGTTAGGTGACATTTTTAAGTCATTAAATTTTGCACTGGTCAGTTTAAGTTAGGGACTTTTCTTGTCCCTTCTTGGGTAACTTCCTCCATGACACTCACCCCACTATCCCCTGCAATAGAAAAACATTTACTGATATGCTGGTCTCAGTTAGGGTTACTCTCGCTGCGCTGAAACACTGACCAAAAGCAAATGGGAAGGAAAGGGTTTATTTGGCTTACACTTCTACATCGTACTCCATCACTGAAGGAAATCAGGACAGGAACTGAAGCAGGGCAGGAACCTGGAGGCAGGAGCTGACGCCCAAGCCATGGAGGGGTGCTGCTTACTGGCTTGTCCAGCCTGCTTTCTTATAGAACCTAAGGGTGTCCCCATCCACAGTGGGCTGGGCCCTCCCATATCATTCACTAATTAAGAAAATGCCCTACAGGCCTGCCTATAGCCTGATCTTATGGAGGCACTTTCTCAATTGATAACTTTCAGAAAACTCTAGCTTGTGTCAAGTTGAGATAAAACTAGTCAGTACAGCACCTAAATGAAGGAAGGGACTATTCTCCCACACCTACTCATTACAACTTTCTAATCAAGAGACATTCAAACACAGGACAAGTAAGACTTGTTAGTGACTGACTGGTAATTTTGATAAAAACAGTCTGTAAAAGACAAAAGACAAAAAACAAAGCAAAACAAATCAACCCTCATTTAATAAAGAACTGCTTGGTATGACTGAAAAGTTTAAATTTTTGTCTCTTCTATTCATTAAGAGTTCAGACTCAGGAGTGGTGGCACAGTCCTATAATTCAACATTTAGGAGGCCAAGGCAGGAAGACTACAATGAATTCTGGGCCAACTCTGACTCTGTACGTAATGTAACACTAACCCAGTTAAATAATAGGGCTATTTAGCAGCACTTTGTCTCAAAGCCAAAACAAAAACCCAAGAAAAGAAAAGAAGTCTGACAGCAGAACGGACAGGTCTGGCGATAAGCTGGCATGGTCACCACAAAGGTTCAGGCAGTCAAGCTCTCTAATCCAACATTGTATTTATAATTGTAAGAGGCTTAATCTTACTCTGTAAAGCTATTTAAATAATTGCAATTAGGTACTTCTGCTTCCTTGTGCAGTGGACTGTGGTAACTACAGAGACTCACAGCTGGTCAAAGTGTAGAGAATAAGGCTATGGAATGCTCAGCCATGAGTGAATATCTACATCACACAATCTCCCCAAAAGCTCAGGGAGCAACATGGAAAAGGGGAGGAAAGATTCTAAGAGCAAGAGGTCGGAAGAACTGGGACAAAAGAGCGTCTCCTAGACATGTTGCACTTACGAATTCTTCGAAGCTGTGGGTGCTTATACAGAATCAAGCCAGTCAATGGTGGAGCGGGAACATAAGCCTGTACTCCTAACTGAAGAGCTATGGACAGCTGATGATTGCTAAAGGGAGGGGGAGTCAGTGTTCTTTATGGGTGTGGTCCTAGACAAGCTCCAGGGGATGTGCCCACACCCATCTGGCCAGCAGTAAATATACTTAGTGGGTCATAAAAAAGAGAAGCAAGGGTATGAGGTAGGAGGGGGCATGTGGATGGCATGGGCGGGTGGGGGGAGGGTGGAGAGGAAGAGGGGGTGAATATGATCAAAATACATTGTATACATGTATGAAATTCTCAAAGATAATCATCATAATATAATGTAATTTGATTAGCTTAAGTATAAATGCAACTAACTAAATGCTTTTATACTTACAAAAAAACCACAAATTCTGCTATTCCCCAGAAGAAATCTGTTATAAAAGACAATCTCCATGGGGACTGATTCCGGCTGTCCAATACTTGTCCTATAGGGAGAAATAAATAAATAAATGAATAAATAAATAAACAAACAAATAGAGCGGCACAGTCCACAACTTGGCATTGCATTTAATCAATAAGCTTGGGTTTTAATTTGCCCACTATTTCAAAACAGTCATGAGAGGTCCAGTATGAGCGAAGTAAAATTCTGAGATCTAGAGTTCATTCCTTTGGCAATGTGTCTCTAGCATGACATTTACCATTTTGAGTGCACAGTTGTATAAGCACATCCACAAACATCACCACTGCCTACCTCCAAAACGACTTTGTTTTCCCCACTTGAATTCGACCCAGTCAACTTTGACTTCCCGTTACTTCTTCTCTGTAACCCTTGGCAACCACCAACCTACTTTTTGCCTCTGTAAATTACTGTAGAATCTCACACAAAAGGAATTAAGCCATTTCCATGTTTTGTGATTAGCTTGTTTCACTTAGCATAATTTGGGGTTTAGCTACATGACAGCCTATCGAAGTTCCTTTCCTTTAAAAAGAGTGGTCAGTATTCATATGTATTCATATATATATATATATATATATATATATATATATATATATATATATATATATTGTCCCTTCACCTGTCAAAGGACATTTCAATCTTCTATTATGAATCATGCCACTATGAGCATGAATGTACAAACATCTGTTTATTCGCGCATTTTGAAGAAAATCAGTGGGTTGGATGAAATGCTTATACTGCTTCTATTTCTTCTTTCCTTGTGAGACAGAGCCCAGCTAGGCAGCCCTGGCTAGCCGTGAACTCAGAGAGGTGCCTGCCTGCCTCCAGAGTGAGGGACGAAAGGTGTGGCAGCACCCGTTTTCTTAAAGGAGTTCAGAGAATCGCCCCCCCCCCAAGTCTCTCACCTGCACAAAAGGTTATTAGATATACAGACCTTCAGAACCAGTCATTGTGATAAAATTCTTATACAAAGAGTTTATATGGTCCAAGCACTGAAAAGAAGCTAACTTGTTCTTTATTAAAATACCCAGTATTTTCTGTAACGCTGTGCTCTTGGTCAAATGATAGACTCTGCAGTAACCACCTGTCCTCTCCATGATCTGAAGGGCTTTGCAGTTCCCCTCCATCCCTCTCTCAGGGTTATCTTTCTTTCTTTAACCAGCTCACTTCCAGTTATTCCCTTGGATTTAATCTCTCACGAAGCAGAGAAGAAGAGGCTGACAGTCAATGGGTGAGTGACGAACTCTGCTGCGTTGGCTTCTGAGGAAAATCATCCCCGAGCTACCCAGCATACTGGATTGGGATAAAGGTGTCATCTGGAGGTAAGAACCATCTATGAAGTACTGATAAGTTACGGTCCTAAGACGATGGATCCAATTGTAGCCTATCAATTATCCCTTTGTGATTCTAAAGAACTAACTACCTATCCACCATTCTACATGGCTCTTTGCACTCTCTTTCCTAAATTCTAAAGGCAGAACCTTTACAACTCCGTGTCCCCAGAGGGTAATAATATGCTTGAATAAAGCTACGAAAGTTGTTAAGTAAAGTCCTAACATGACACACATTACAACACTCTACATACTCTACAATAATTAAACTTTATGTAATTATTTAATACTGCATGAAGCTAGTAACCTCAACCACAAGTAATAAATTAAAATCTGTAAGCACCCAAAACTAAGCTGCAACGTTGATGCTCCCTTTAAACCCCATCACAGCACCTATCCCAAAGCTTTGCCATCTGGAGGTGGAATTCTGAAAAGCCCAAAATTCAAAGTGCTCCCAGCCAAAAGACGTTTCCCCGATACCTTCATCTCTGGAGATACACAGATGAATCAAATACAACCACACCTACTTCCAGGGACGCAAGATGGGCTTCTAGGATTGCACCAAGGATTTTCACCTACGTCACACAGGTTCTGGCACTGATGTGGCTCAGTCAGGCAGCACCTCTTCTAAGTTTCCTTGTGAACTGTCTTTCTCAGATTTCCTATTTGACAGACTTGCTCCCCCACGTTCTTTCAAACTGGGGCAAAATCTTGGGCTTGGAACTAGCTACACTCAAGTTCCAAGGGGAGGAAACCTACCAGAACTTTTGTTTTGCCTGGCATGGTAGTACGGTCCTTTAATCCCAGCACTCGGAAGACAGGGAGAGGCAGGAGGATCTCTATGAATTAGCAGCCAGCCTGATGTACACAGTGAGTCCCAGGGCAGACACAACTACAAAGTGAGACCCTGTTTCAAAAAATGTTCGTGTTCGTGCTGGGTTCTGCCTTGCTGTTGTTATTTTACACATTACAGAGGCAGTATTACCCATTACTATCAGGGCGGCTCCTGCACATCGGCGCCCAGTGGCCAGATGGGCAAGAGGTCATACTGGAGCCAGCCTGAGTTTGAATTCGAGCGAAGTCATATGCTGCCTGCCTTTGTGATCAGGAACGAGCCATGCAATCTATCTGCGTCTCGGTCTGCATCCGGAGAACCGGGGTAGGGAATCACCAGCCGAACAGGACAGTGAAAAGATGACGGAGACGGTGGGCAGGGGCTGCGGGGACCGTGGCCCAACACAAAAGCGCTCGGCGCGCACTGTCACTGCCGGGAGAGGCTACCCGCGCCCGCGGAGATCACACTCGCAAACCCCAAGTCGGAATTCGCTGTCAGGAGAGGCCTCGGTGGAGGCCAGCGCGGCTCCGGGGTCGGGGGCCTGGGATGCGCCTCGGGTGCCGCCGCCTTCGCTTGCGACTCCTCCCGGCCCTGGGGAGCGGATGTCGGGGAGGAGGCCGCCCTAAGCTCCGACCCGGCGAGCGAGGGCCGAAGGAGCACAGGGTAAGGGCCCTCACTCACCGTTCGAGATGTAAACCATCTTCCCTCCGGCCGCCCGCTCCCAGACGACTGGGCAGACCGGCCCCCTGCAGCCTCCGTAGCTCGTCTCCCGCCCCGCCCCACGTCACCGGCCGCTAACAGAAGACCGGAGAGAGGTGGGTGGCGCTCATTGGCTGCTGGGAGACAAGTCCCGCCTCCCGCCCCGCCCTCACGTCACCGGCCGCTAACAGAAGACCCGAGAGAGCTGGGTGGAGCTCATTGGCTGCTGGGAGACAAGTCCCGCCTCCCGCACGTCACCGGCCGCTAACAGAAGACCGGAGAGAGGTGGGTGGCGCTCATTGGCTGCTGGGAGACAAGTCCCGCCCCCACGTCCCGCCCCGTCACGGAAGTAACTTCCGCTGGCGTGGAGGCTGTTCCCGGCAGGGGGCCGGATATGACGTGTAGGAGCCGCTTTCTTTGAATGGCTTTTTTTTTTTCTTCCTAACTTGTTTCCGGTTTGATTGGTGGCGTCTTTGATGCCACGGCCCCACCGGCCGGAAGTCGCTTTCTGGTTGGTTGGTGAGCGCGGGTTTCGGGCGAGCAGGGCTGTCTGTCCGTCGGGTGGGAAGTTCGCTGGCGGCGGCGCGTCCCTTAGCTGTGCAGATGTCTCTGTTTCCGGGCGTGGAAGGGCTGACAGGCCCCGAGGTGGTGGCGCATCAGTGTTCCCGCCCTGCGGTCACAGGACGAGGCTTTTAAAACAGGGTCTCACGCTGTAGTCCTGGCCTGAAGCTCACCAAGATCAGCCTGCCTCTCTACCTCTGCCTCCCGAGTGTAGGAATTAAAGGCGTGCCCCGCCACACCCGGCTTTTTTTTATTTTTTATTTTTTTGAGATGGTATCTATGTAGTCCAGGCTGCCCTGGAACTCCCTTTGTAGACCAGGCCTTTAATCCCAGTGCTCGTGAGACAGAGGCAGGTGGGATCTTCATTAGTTCAAGAGGTGGCATTGCTGTTTTGCTTTTGTTTTTTTCGGGACAAGATTTCTCTGTGTAGCCCAGCAGTCCTAGAACTTGCTCTGTAGGCCAGGCTGGCCTCGAACTCAGTCTGCCTCAGAAAGTAAACACCCCCCCCCCCCCCCGCCCAGCTAAGAAGTGGGGTTTATTAATAGCTCTAATGAGGCAGCTAGGAAAAAGGGTATCAACTGCAGAGTAACAGTTTCCTCTGCTTCCCAGCATGGCAGGAGTGACATATGCATTAGAAGGCGGGTCTTGGGCATTCAGTAAACCTGAGCGGTACTCCTCGCCGCTCCAGCTCTTAGACTATACTTCTATAAGCATGCCAGTCTGGTTCAACAGACCTTTGTACCTGGCTGTTCTTTCTACGGTAGAGAACTAATGTCCTCCCTGCCCCTTGCTGTATTTTGTTTTTCTGTTTAGTTCTCAAACTCCATGTTGTTTGTGGAAGAACCCTATCCCCTTCCTTAAAAGGAAAAAAGTAAGTTTTGGAACCAATTAGGCTTGACCAACGTTAGTTAAGAAAGCATTGAAAACTGAGCAGGGTAGTACACGCTTTTAGTCCCAGTGCTCAGGAAGCCAAGGCAGGTCAGTCCCTCTGAGTTGAGCCTGGTCCACAGAGTGAGACCCATCTAAAGCAAAGGTATGTTAAGTGAGGTGTGGTGGCATATGCCTGTACATGAGTACAGTCTGTGCTCCATAGTGACAGCCTGTCTGGGCAAACAAAACAGTATATTCTAATAACTAGAACCGACAACGATTTTTAAAGACATGTTTTGAGAGGAAGCATCCCCGCCTCTCCCAAACCTTGTATAATAGGACAGGACAATCAATATCCTTCACTTCATTTGAGACTGTTGTAGTCAAATGTTAGAGCATCATTTTTGCTAAAATACTGAAGAGAGGAGGTTATTTTTCCTCCGTGGTGTGTGTGTGTGTGTGTGTGTGTGTGTGTGTGTGTGTGTGTGTGAGAGAGAGAGAGAGAGAGAGAGAGAGAGAGAGAGAGAGAGAGAGAGAGAGAGCCAGGGAGGTGTGCTTGTGGAGCCCAGAGGCTGATGGGTGTTTTTCTGTTGCTTTTCCACCTTATTTTTTGAGATACTGTCCTCACTGAACATGGAACTGGCCATTGGGCTAGAGAGCTCTGGCCACCTGCCTGTCTCATCCTCCAGAACTAGGGTTACAGATGTGTACAACCACTCCTGGCTTTTATGTGGGTGCTGGGAATCTAAATTCAGGCCTTTGTATCTGTCTCCCAGTCACTTTACCCACTCAGCCTGCTCCCCAACCTGGTCAGTGATTTTTCTCCAGGGCCTTTCCAGTCCTGAGCTAGATCAGGTCTCTTTTGCTTCCTGTACTCTGGTTGCCTTCTGAGTTTTGCCTTACTTAAGCAGTTTTGCAAACTGCGACAAGAATGACTTATTTTACAAACATCTGTCTTTAGCTTAAAACCTGTTGGCCACTAAAATTGTAGTGATTTCCTGTTGCTCTTCCAGTCTAGGCTCTTTTCATTATCTACTGTTATACCAGGGTCTGTCCATTTGATGGCCACTCTGGCTTCCTGCCACACATTCCCACCCAAACTACACTCCTCCGGTAGTGTTTTTCTTTTCTTTTTTTTTTTTTTAAGCTTTGTGAATGCCTCAAGACTTTTCATTTTCCCGAACTTGCGCATGCCTTTTCTTTCTGTGACACTTTAACTGATTCCTTGCCCATTCAGTGTCTTTCATTCTTTGGCTGTCAGCCCAAGTGTCAACATTTCAGAGTGTCCTTCCTTGACTGTTCATCTCTGGTCATCTATTCATAGTTCTTATAACAGTATGAAATTATTAACCTGATGATTTAGTTTTGTGGCTTCCCTAATAAAATGTTAAGGAATCGGGAACCCTGTCTGTCTTGTGCCCTTGAACAAGGTGTGGTGGTGGGCACTTGCCATTTGAGCACTTGGAAGGCTTAGGCAGGGGTATCGTGAGTTGCGGGCAGCCTGAATTACATTGTAAGTTCTAGGCTAGAAGTTGGCACAGAGTGAGATCTTGTCTCTACAAACAGCACCAGTGGCCACACAAAGACGGGAGCAAACACTGGGATCTGACTCCCAGACCCTCCCTCTTCATTCCTCTGTTTAGATTTCGTTCCCAAGTCTTAATGCAGCCTTTTGCTGATGAACTATCCCGAGCCTCACTTCATTCACGTTCATGTGACTTCCAGCAGCTGGTTTGGTACAGCTTTACAGATTTCCCGCTCACTAGCCTTTCTGACCACCACTTGCCAAATAACCCCTGGTCTGTTGTTGCATTTCTTGCTATAGCTTCGATCTTTTGCTCTGATTTCTAATTCCTCAGCAGACCCTTCATTTTCCCGAATTCCGGCTTATGTGCATGTGGTTTCTCTTGATGAGAACGTTCCCTCCCTGTTAAAAGTTTAATCCAGGGCTGGAGAGACGGTTCGGGCTTGAAAGCACTGACTGCTTTCAGATGACCCGGGTCTACTCCCCATAAGTTTTCCCTCAACTTGCAAAGCCTTTCACAATTTGTTACTTCGTTTGATGGGAATATGTCTGTCTTGCTTTGAAGAACTGATTAAGCTTAAAAACTTTTTAAAAATTGTGTATGGGCATTTTGTCTCTGTATAAGTCTGTGGATCACTTGCATACTGGAGGCCAGAAGAGGGCGTCAGATCCCCTGGAACTGGAGTCACAGATGGTTGTGAGCTGCCGTGTGACTGCTGGGAACGGAACCCTGGTTATCTGAAAGACCAATGAGACTGCCTCAAAACCAGAAAAGTAAATAAATAAAGTATCTTATTAAAATAATTTTATCTTTTTACATCTTGATGTGAATACTAGGAAAATTTAAATCACACATGTGGCTCACATTCACGGTTTCCAGTAGATCCCTGCTATACATGACTGGTCTTCTAGAACGGCATTGTTGGGCTGGCACGGAAAAGGTGAAGTGGGATAAGGTAAAAAGACCAGTCATTAGACACTGATTTGTTTAGTGACTTACTTAAAGCACTGCTTGTACTGCCTGTTTGCCAGCCGTGACCTCACTTGCTACCTGGAGCAGAGTGACCTGGAGAAGTAGCTGGAAGAGGTTGTTGTTTGTCCCTGACCACCTGCCGGCTGCCGTGTACATCTCTGTAAAATGATGCTTGCTTGCTTGTTCACTCGCCTTGTGGCTTTAGAGGATAACACGAGAATGCAAACGACACGGTACGGTGGCCTTTCAGGAACTAGCTTGTGGGCCGCTGGTGGAGTCTCTTCTACTCTCATTGGTGTGTATTATAGAAAGATACCCACAACAAAGGCACTCAGAAAATGTTTGTTGAGTGGATGGATGGGGGCACAGTCTGTGCATATTTATTGATTCAATTATCACATAAACAGTAATGTTTGTGTAACAGCCTGTGCCAGACAGTATTCTGAAAGTGTTTTTATGTGTTAATTCATTTAAATCTCAGTGCTAATAAGGGGGTTCTCTTATTCACTTTACAGATAAGGAAACCAAGTCATAAGGACCTCATGCAGAGTTTCTTAAGATACAGACTCTGTGTCCTGTAGTCTAACTCTCCATACAAGTGGAGATACTACACTGAGATATAGTCAACCATAGTGTTCTTGTTATAGAAAGGTAAATCTTTTCTAGAAACTATTTGAATGTATCTCACGTTTCTCAAAGTTGCAGAACCGCTATTCAGTTTTTCTCTTCTAGACACCCTAGAAAAACCCTTCTGAATGTCTCTTAAGTGGGTTAACTTCTGATCTCTGCAGGATCCCCTGGCCAGGGAGCCAGGTCCTTCAGAATGGTAGCTAGAGCAGGCAAGTTCACTACCTTGCACCCATGTCAGGTGGCTCCTAGCCACCTATGACGACAGCTCCAAGAGATCTAATGCCCTGTTCTGACCTCTGTGTCACCCCAACACCATGGCATTCACATCAACAAAATAAAAATAATCTTAAATATCTATTAACTTGTTGGCTCTGTGGCGGTTGATATTGATAGTCAATTTGATGGGCTTTGGAACCACCGTGGAAACAAATCTCTGGGCATGCCTGTGAGGGGTTGTTAAGTTAGGCTGGTTGAGTGGGAAGACTCCCCCTAAATGTGGCAGTACCATTCCATGGGCAGGAGACCCAGACTGAAGGAAAGGGGAAAGCAGGCTGAGCATAGGCGTTCCTCTGCTCCTTGACTGCGGTCGCAATGAGTACAGATGCAGCTGCCTACAGCTCCTGAAGTTGACTCCCTCCCAGGGACAGACCGTGTCCTGTAATGGGAGGGACAACAGACCCTTCCTTTGCTTTTGTCCCAACAGTGAGGTAACTAACTAATGCAAGTTTCGTTCTAAAGGAGAAATAACCACTCAGATGGTAATTTGTAACCTTTTACATCCATCTAGTTTTAACTATCCCACTGACTAATGCAAACTCTAATAGTGGTAAATGGGATGTACTGGCCTTAGTTTTCACAGTAAAACCATTAGAGATGTAAGTATTGAATTTTTTTTTTTTTTCCAAAATTGTGTTCTGTAGTCCTCAAATGCTTTCCAAGCCAAGTGCGAAGGCTCAAGCATGTAATCCCAGCTACACTGAATCCTGTTTTCATTTTGTCTGGGAGGTAGAGGCAGAGGAATTGCCATGAACCTCAGGCCAATGTGGAATGCAATATAAGACCTTGCTTTTTTTTTTTTAAACTTTATATTCCTAATTATGAAGTACAAGAGGAGTATATATTTCATTAGCATGTCATGGACCTCAATATATCATCAATCTTTATATTTAATAAAGTAGAGTACAGATTATGTGCTGTATGACTTCAAGTACAATAGTTTTTACTACTTTTATTAATACGCTGACTCGGTACAGTACATTCTATGGTTCTTGTATCTTGTGTTGTTTTTCTCTAACACCTATAGTAATATTGAAATAAAAAGATGCAGTGCATACATCATGCTGTCCCTGCAACAAGATTCCAAGGATTGACTCCGTGCCTTAGTGAGGCTGGCATGGCACTGCTTAACAAGTCCTGCTGGACAGTAGGACTCACTGACAGGTAAATTCTAGGATATTCTCTCAGAACTATTATTTATTTATTTATTTATTTATTTATTTATTTATTTATGTGTGTGTACATGCCACTTCATGCATGTGGAGATAAGAGGACAATTTTTGGGAACTGGTTCTTTTCTATCATGTGGATCCAGGGAATCCAACTCAGGAAAAAAGGCTTGGTGTCAAAAGCCCTTGTTCTTGGAGCCATCTTGCTCCTTCATACTTTTTTTTTTTTTGTTTTTGTTTTTGTTTTTCAAGACAGGTTTTCTCTGTGTTGTTTTGGTGCCTTTACTGGAACTCGCTTTGTAGACCAGGCTGGCCTCGAACTCACAGAGATCCGCCTGCCTCTGCCTCCCGAGTGCTGGGATTAAAGGTGTGTGCCACTACTGCCCGGCTTCCTTCATACTTTTTTGAGGTAGGGTCCTCCTGTGTAACTTCAGGCTAGCTTCAGACTCACACTCTTCCCACCTCTACCTCTCAGTGCTGGGAGAACAGGTGTGTGCCACTGCATCCAGATAAACTGATTCTTTGTTTTGAGATGAGATCACACCATTTAGCCCAGGCTGGTCCTCCTTCTTCATCCTCCTGGGTGCTACACTTACTGTTGCCACCAAGCCTGGATTCTCTTGAACGTTGGCCAAGCATTTCCTCATAGCTCTTTAATTTTTAAAAGCCACCTTTCTCGTGTTGTTCAGGTCCTTTTAGCTGTCCTCTGAAGGAGAGTTAGTACATATTACTTAATCCTCTTTGACAAAAGTGGAAGATGTTACATGTATTTTCCAAATCAACATAGTAGATTAGGTCTTAGATCATCAGATACTGCTTGGGTTCAACCTTTAAAAATGATGTTGTCTATGTGTAGACAGAACAACTCCTGTCTTCTTGTGTAGTCTGATGGGTGAATGTCTTTCTGTACACTGTGAATTTGTGTTGCTCTGATTGGTTGATAAATAAAGCTGTTTGACCAATAGTGAGGCAGAATAGGGTTAGGCAGGACATTCTAACTAGAGAGGAGGAAGTTGAAAGGCAGAACAGAGTCAGGAGATGCTGCCAGCCGCCGCTGTAAGAAGTAAGATGTAAAGTACCGGTAAGCCACAAGCCACATGGCAACTTATAGATTAATAAAAATGGGTTCATTTAAGATATAAGAACAGATAGCAAGAGGCCTGCCATGGCCATGTAGTTTATAAGTAATATAAGTCTCTGTGTGTTTACTTGGGTCTGAGTGGCTGGGGCCCAGGTGGGACTGGGGAAAACTCCAGCTACAGTAGTCAGCACACATTATTACTTATGAGCAGAAAAGAGTTTGAATAGTGGGTGATTTAAAAACACATTTATTGGGCTGGAGAGATGGCTCAGAGGTTAAGAACACTGGATGTTCTTCCAGAGGTCCTGAGTTCAATTCCCAGCACCCATATGGTGGCTCACAACCATCTGAAATGAGATCTGGCTCCCTCTTCTGGCCTGCAGGGACACATGCAAACAGAACACTGTATACATAATAAATAAATAAATCTTTTAGAAAACCACATTTATCTTGCAGCAAAGGTTCTACTTTTAATCGGTTCATGACTGAACAGATAAATAGAACCTTATTTTCTTTTTCTTTTTTTTTTGTTTTTTTCAAGACAGGGTTTCTCTGTGTAGCTTTGCGCCTTTCCTGGGACTCACTTGGTAGTCCAGGTTGGCCTTGAACTCACAGAGATATGCCTGGCTCTGCCTCCTGAGTGCTGGGATTAAAGGCGTGTGCCTTCCCTGTACCCTCCAAGTCCACATTAACATCTCATCCCTACAGTTGCCTCTGTCTGGTATGTTGTTACAGCATCAAACATAGTAATTATCACCCAAGTCAGAGATGGGTCTGACCTTGAGAAAACCATCGTCTGCCTTCAGGAGTAATTCATCTCCTTTGCTGTAGAACCCCATCTTGGTTTCAATGGGAAGTCCAAAGCTGAAATTGAAACTGGAATCTGGCAGCTGAAGAAGTGTTGCTTGATAGTCTTTCATTTTCCTTGAATGTATTTAGGTACTCCTTAGTGGCACTCCATCTTTCAAGTTCAGACAGATATTTCACAAGTATGCTGGGGACCGTATGTGCTGAACAGCGGAGAGGCAAGGGGAGATGCTGGTAGTTTCCTCGGGTCCTGACCTGTCTGGTCTCTCATCCTCTGCCGTGCAGCCCTGGCTGCAGGGGAGAGAGCAGGTGTGTGGCGAGCAGAAGAGTCTGGCGTGCTAGACAGCTGTGCTCAGACTCCTGTTGGAGGGAGGTGACAGCACAAACAGTTCACACTGGGATTTGGTAGGCTTAGCAGGAATTAGGGATCCATCTCCGGGGCTGTTCCACATGGGGAAGCCACCCAGAATTTGCCTCTTGTCATTCCAGTCAGGTCACTGTTAGAAACACAAGGCTCCAGAGAAATCATGCTGCATTACATGTTTCACCACAACCTTTGGAAATGTTCATATCTTTAACCCAGTGTTTTCAAGTTTGGGATTTAGTTTAAAGAAACAATGAGGAATGTTCAGAGAGATTTGTGTGCAAGGATATTTTTCCTGGTTCTGTTAGAAACAATAAAAACAAGTTGTAGTTCATTAGATAGTAGAGAATTAAATTTTGGAATATAGTAGCATCCTATACATTAAAATAATGGAAAATCATTAACATTCAATTAAAGAGAGTGAATACACAACATACACAACATACACAACAACATATGCAATATAGAAATGCAAAAACATATATTTGTACAGAAATATATTAATAGGGTGACATAGAAGCTGTAAGTTTTCCTTTCTGTGTGTGTTTTTTTAGTTTACAATTTTCCACGACAAACATGCTTTCCTTTTATAGTTAGAAATAAATAATACTTTTTGTTGAAAGTTGTGCTTGTTAAAAACTGAGAGTTCATCCTAATGGTGTGAATAACTCTTTAAACTATTTCTGTCTGGCATTAATGAGATGGCTCAGCAAATAAATGTGCTTAGTGCCAAGCCTGAGACCCAAGTTCCATGGCCAGGACCCACAGATAGAACCCACCAACACGTTATCTACACCACATGCAATGCGGGGAAGTTCAGTGGTGCACATCTGTCAGAGATAACCTTGCGGATTTGATTCTTCCCTTCCACCTTTATGGGGATCCCAGGGCTGAACGCAAGGCACTATGCTTGCTCAATAAGCACCTGTACCCCGCTGAGCTATCTCACCAGCCCCATAACTAAGTAAATTTTTGTGACTCTTCCATCATCTGATCAAGAAAAAAATATTTAAAAATTTTACTTTTATTTTGTATGTGTGTGTACTCACATGCTAATTTTTGTAATTAGATTTACTAAGTTGTTAACTTTTTGAGTATATTCAAAAGGCAGTTTTAATTCATAAGGTACTCTCTAGCTATGCCTTGTTGCATTTGTGCCTGTTAGTATACATGTGGCTCGTCACTTGAGTTAGTTACATCAATGGTTTTTGGTTTTCCTAAGTAAAATTGTGTTTAGTAAGAATGAAGAATATATAGCTTTAAATTCCTTGTTGATAAGGTAAAAAGACTTGAACACTGATAAAGTGAGGTCTAATCCATTCAAATTTTGCGAATGATCTATTGGCAATGTTGCAGAGACAGTCATTTTCAGTATATTTCCCTATTCTAGGGTTCTATCATATTGCTGAATTTTAAAAAAGAGCTAAAATAGGTCTATGGACTGACTAGCCCCTTTTTTTGGGTAGCAGACTGTTGAACAGTAGAATCACCTCATCAATATTTTGACCATACTTGAAAAATGACCTATAAATCAAGAAAATTTATGAATTTGGATGATAAATAACCAAAACAAACACATCCTCAAAACAAAACAGACCTCTGTGGTTTATCTAACCTGCTGCCTTTGAAAGAATTTAGGTGTAAGAGGCTGTATCTTTTTGACAGGAAACATATTAGAATACAAATCAGTGATTGTTGCCTTCTCTGGAAGGTACTCTGAAATAGAAAGCATGATGAAATCATGAAAATAGGAAATCTCTTTAAGTTTAAATACAACAAAATACAAGAAGAATTGCCTTCTAAAAGATAATGGGCATGAGTACAGAGAATTTCCAAACACACACACACACACACACACACACGCACGCACGCACGCACGCACGCACGCACACATACACACGCACACACGATTCAAAGAGCATCAACGTAGTCATGAAACATCATGGGTAAGGATTTCTATGGTTGGTTCCTTCAGCTTTTTCCACCGAGTCCATCTCCCTACCATATGTGCAAGGCCTAAGGATCTACAGGGGCCCAGGGAAGCTGAGGAGATAGTCTACATAGTAGCCAGGAATATTCTATGAGCAACTTATTTTCCCTAACTCAGACCCTTGAAAAATAGCATTTCAGCTTTATGGATGAATACACTGTTTTTAAAACTACAATTCAGTAAAGGAAATGGTTTTCCTTGATTCTCTGAGCAATTTGGAGCTTCCTAAGGGCTTTCTTTGTTGCTCTGATAATGGTCGGGTGTGTGTGTGTGTGTGTGTGTGTATAATTTATTACCTTTCCATTTTTAACAATTGTCGAATCCAGGAAAGAGGGAGCTTCAAGGTTTTGGCATGTTGGTTTTTGCTCTAGATCTTAGAGATCCATTCAATAGCCCATCCATCTTGCTTTGAATAACTTTCACAGGGTCTTAACTGTGTGCATGTCATTATGCAAGACAGTGGACAAATAACAGGTAGCTAATGTCTATTTAGCACAAATTACGTCTCAGATATTATTCTAAACCATTTCCGTAGGCAGCATTGTGTGGAACAATGTGAATTATAAGTCGTGATGAGTAATTTCATCTGTGTCCCCTCCACTCCTTTCCATGTGTTCAGTGGTTTAGTTCTTCCACACTTCTGAATGAAAGCTTGGGCAAGCACCACAGCTTCTTCGTCTTTTCTTGGGCCGCACATTTTATGTCAGTCTAATAATTAGAATAGCTAGTACTGAATCAGAGCTAAAACTCCTAGTCCCTTAGGCAGGAGTGGGTGACGCTCCCCACTTTGTCCCTGCTCTGTCCCTGGGTTTTATCTCCTGTAGCTTACGATGTACAGTGGCTTCTTGTTCTGGGAGTGGAGGGAAAGCTTGGTCGACCACAGTAGCCCTAACCTCTGATGCTTAGAATCTAAGTTTTGTGTTCTTTTAATTTGAGCTGGGTGAAGGGAGGGGATTCTCTTATTTGCTAGGGATTGATCACAAATATCACCCGCGCTAAGGCCCAAAGATCCATCGCTCATCCTGACTCTGGCAAGCTCATAGCTCCTCCTTCCTCCTGGCAATCTTGAAACTTTCCCCCATTTTCTTCTCGTTTGCTTTTGCTGTGCCAAGCAGCCTTCTTGATAGGACGTGCCCAGTGCCAGTTTTCCCTCAACTTTTGCTCAGCATTCTGGGAATGTAAACCAATTTAGCTCTCTTCTTTTCTTCTCAGTATACAGAAGCTACCTAGGGCTAGCAGGCTTCCTCTGTCAGAGAAAGGGGATCTGGCCAGTAGCTCTAGTTTGCCAATTAGGCTATTGAGGAGCAAAGGATTTTGTCTGTGCGTGCGTGTTTATTATTTACTTAAAGTAATATTGTATTAACTATTTGATAATTTCCTATGATATATAAGGGTTTTTTTTTTTTTTCTCATATTCACCCTCAGCGCCTCCCAGGTCCAGCCCCACCTCCTTACCCATCCAACTTCATGTTTGTTTGTTTTTTTAACCCATCGAGTCCCATTTAGAGCTGAGTATTCTGATACTATTATTACTATTTTTTAAATATTTGTTTTTATTTAACATGTATAAATAGAGTGCTTGCATGTATGTCTTGTATTGTGTGTGTGTGTGTGTGTGTGTGTGTGTGTGTGTGTGTGTGTGTGTGTTTGTGGTGCCTGAAGAAGCCAGAAGAGGGTATTGGATGACCTGGAACTGGAGTTACAGACCCAAGGGTGCTGGGAGTCAAACCAGGGTCCTCTGGAAGAACAGTCAGTGCTCCTAACCACTGGGGCATCTCTCTGGCCCCTATTGTGATTGTGTGTGTGGACACTTGTACATGTGCTGAGCAGTCTGATATTATGATTTTTATTTGTTTGTGTGCACACGTGCACATACCATGCATGCCCTGATGCATATGTAGAGGTCAGAACTGAACATTTGAGAGCTGATTCTCTCCTACTTTGGGTTCTGAAGATTGTACGCAGGTTGTCCAGTTTTCTGGGTAACTACTTGTACCTGTTGAGCCATCTCGACAGCCCTGGGTGTTGCTTTTTTTAAGCTTGATCTAGCTTAGAACCCACTATGTGGCCCACAGGCTGGCCTCATACTCAAAGCACTCCTTTGTCTCAGCTTCCAAAGTGCCAGGGTTCTAGGTGTGAGCCATCATGCCTGGCTAGCAATGGATTTTATATGCATTCTTTGGACAGAGCAGAGTAGATTCTGCCTTGTATTGCTGTAAGAAACCACTCTGACCCAAAGGAATATAGTCTGTCATCCAGGGATGCCAGGACAGGGGCTCAAAGCAAGACTCTGAATGCAGGAACTGAAGGAGAGCCCGTGAGAGAACCCTGCTTTACTGGTTTGCCCCCTCTGGCTTGCTTAGCTATCTTTCTTACACAGCCCAAGCCCACCTGCCTAGGGATGGCACTGCCCACAGTGGGCTGGGCCCTCCTACATCAATTAGCAATCAAGAAAATGCTTCGCAGACATAGCCACATGCCAGTCTGATCTGGGCAGTTCTTCAGTTGAGGTTCTCTCTCCCCAGGTGACCTTAGGTTTGTGTCACGTTGTCAAGTGAAGCTATGACAGTTCACAATGAAACTCTACCGGATATCACAGGTAGATGGCCAGTGTGGGGATAACATATCGGGGTTTGGAATCCTGGTGATTCATTGCCCCAGGGCTTGGTCTTTCCATACTCTTCAGCCATAAGGTAGTCCTGGCTTTCCTTCTTTCCTTTCTTTTCTCCTTTCCTCCACGCCATCTCCTCATTTCCTCCCTGCCTTCCTCCACCCTTTCTCTTTATTGGTATATTAGTATTTTTTCTGGACAAGCTCTTACTGTGTAGCTCAGGTTGTTCTAAAATTCATGATCCTCCTGCCTCTGCCAGCTGTGTATCAGGATTATGACATGTGCCACCACGGCTAGCTTCTACCTTTTACTCAGAGAAATGTATCATGAAGTTGTCATTTTTGAAGAGTTTTTAATGGGAATTACTAACAGGAGGTGAGGGGTTACTCACAGGGGCAGTAACAACTCAGAAGCCACAACAACAACAACAACAACAACAACAACAACAACACTACCCGAGCCGCACCGCTGAAAGCCGCCCTCCAACGCAGGTGGCAGGGCATTGAAGGTGCAACCCCGAGCTCTGCCAGCTCGCACATGGCTGACAGTGGGAGAGTCTCCCCTTTGCATCTTGGTTGCTCAGAGTCTCCTCCACTGGAAACTGTTACTCCTATAACGCTAGGGAGAGGCCTCTGAGAATCTTACTAGTTTTCATCTTCCTAGACACCAGATGTGTGGTGTTTTATTTGCCTCCAGGGTCTCATGAATCTCCCCCTCTATCCTGGAGGAAACTGCCATACAACACTTCCTACATATAGATGTCAAATCAAGAATTTTAAATACATTCAAATAGCCAAAGGAAACAATGTCTACAGGAGTAAAGAATGATTCTCCATAAATAACAATACCAGTGAAAGAAGTTATTTTGCGATGCCATGGCACTGAACACCTTTAATTCTTGAACACACTTGAGAAACTGAGGCAGAAGGACTGTATCTGAACTACATAGCAAGACCTTGTCTCAAGTAAGAAGAGTAGAGCGAACATAAGGAGAGAGCTGGGGAAATGGAGGAACTGTCTGCACAAGCAGGAGGCCCCGAGCTTGAGCCCCGTGTGAAGAAGCTAAGCACACTGTGTCTGTAATCCCAGTGTGGGAGAGGAGGACAAAGGATTCCCTGGGTGTTGCTGGTCAGCCAGCCAGGCCTAATCAGTGATGTCCAGATTCCATGAGACACTGACTATACCCAGAGAGGGGGGCAGGAAGGGGGAGAGAGGAGGGGAACCAATAAAAAAAACACTGGACTGAAAACTATGGAGGCTAAAATGAAAATTTACTTGTGTGGCTCAGTAGCCAACCTAAGCAGGTAGAAAAAAGTATCATAAACTTAAAGTTTGGTAAACTGAGTGTGTTAGTTAGGATTTCAATAGCTGTGAATAGACACCCTGACCATGACAACTCTTCTAAAGGAAAACATGTAATTGAGGTGGCTTACAGTTCAGAGGTTTAGTCTGTTGTCATCATGATAGGACAGGGCAGTGTGCAAGCAGGCATGATGCTGGAGAAAGAGCTGAGAGTCCTACATCTTGATCAACAGGCAACAGGAAGTGAACTGAACTAGGTGTAGCTTAAGCATTGGAGATCTCAAAGCCTGCCCCTACAGTGACACACTGTTGTAGAATATTATTTTAAGATGTGTTTTTTGTTTATACTGTGGAATATCTGTTTAATGATGCAAAGATGTGTTGTATTTTTTTATGTTGCATTTGTTTAACTCTGTGAAGCTGTGTTACTGTGCCTGTCTAAAACACCTGATGGTCTAATCAAGAGTGAAATGGCCAATAGCGAGGCAGGAGAAAGGGTAGGCAGGGCTGGTGGACAGAGAGAATAAATAGAAGGGGAAATCTGGGAGGAGAAGAAAAAAGGAGAGAACAAGGAGAGGAGGATGCTAGGGGCCAGCCACCCAGCCACAGAGCCAGCCACAGCGTAAGAGTGAAAGTAAGATCTACAGAAGTAAGAGAAAGTTAAAAGCCCAGAGGCAAAAGGTAGCTGGGATAATTTAAAGTTAAAAAAAGCTGGAAAGCAACAAGCCAAGCTAAGGCTAGGTACTTATAATTAAGAATAAGCCTTCATGTTTAACTTATTTGGGGGCTGGGTGGTGGGACCCCCAAAAAAGCAAAATCAAACAACAACACACTTCTTCCAACAAGGCCACACCTCCTAATAGTGCCACTCCCTGTGAACATATGGGGGCCAAATACATTCAAACGACCACTTGAGATTACCCAATACAAATAACAGAAAAATCATGCTGGTACCTTGATCTTGGACTCCTAGCCAGACCCATGGAACTGTCAGAAATAATAGTTGTTTAAGGAAAAAAAGAAAGAAAAAAAATAAAGAAAAGGGGTGGGGGTGGGAGCACTGTCAACTGTGCCAAACTGTGCAAACCTATGTATAATGGAAGTCTTGGGGGAAGAAAGAGACAACAAATCCCAAAATTGAAGAAAAACATTCTATCATCTCCAATAAGATAAAGACAAGGAGGTCCACACCTGGATACATGTCATTCAGCAAAGTAGTGGTGGAGAAAATGTACAGGTTCAAATGCCTACATTTGAAAAATGGGAAAAAAAGGCTGGGTGTAACGGCACCAGTAATCCCAGCACCTCAGAGATGGAGGTAGAGTGGTCAGATGTCCAAAGCCAGTCTTGGCTACATAGTAAGTTCGAGTACAGCCTGTGCTATGTGAGATCCCTGTCTTTAAAAAAGAAGGAAGAGAGGAAGACTTCAAACTAACAACCTAACCTTCCACTTTAAGACGCTAGAGAGGCCTGGGGATGTAGCTCAGTGGTAGAGTGCTTGCCTAGTGTGGATTCCTAGCACAAAACAAACAAACAAACAAACAAAAAACAAAAAAAACACGAGAAAAAGAAACTAAAGGATAGAATGAAATTAAAACAGGTATGTAAAGAAATTAAATAGAACAGAAAAAAAAATAAAGAAGGAGAATGAAACCTGGACTCAGTTCTCTAAAAAATTAACCAATTTTTCATAAACCTTCAGTAACCCTGACTAAGGCAAGCAGGGCAGCGGGGAGGAAGTCATCTTGATGTTGAGGCATGGGATCAAGAATTTGAGGCCAGCTTGAGTTACAGAGACTCTGTTTCAACAGAATTATACCAAGTGCTATGATTGCCAGTGGGATTTATCCTAGAAATGCAAGTTTCGTTTGCCATCCTGTGCTTTCAATGAGAATGGCTCCCCTAGGCTCATGTGTTTGAATGCTTGGTCCCCAGTTGGTGGAACTCTTTGGGAAGGATTAGGAGGTGTGCTCTTGTTGGAGGAGGTGTGTCACAAGGACAGGCTTTGGAGTTTCAAAAGCCCACACTACTCCCAGTTAGCTCTCTCTGCTTCATGCTTTTGAATCAAGATGTAAACTCTCAGCTGCTGTTCCAGTGCTGTGCCTGCCTGCTGCCATGCTCCTGCCGTGATGGTCATGGACTCACCCTATGAGGCAGTAAACCCAAATAAACCCTTTCTTCTATACGTTGCATTGGTCATTGTGTCTTATCACAGCGACAGAAAAGTAACTAAGGCATACCTTAAGTCAATGTAATATTAATGACAAAAGGGACAAAATTATACCATCACCCTAATGATTGCAGAAATGGATGTTGCTGAATCCAACATCCTTTCATGATGAAAAGAAAAGGCTGTCAATCAAGGGACACATGTGTTTAGAATATATGAGTAATTAAAATAGCAAAGCAAGTAATCCAGTTTCAAATGGGCAATGGTCTGAATAAGCATTTCTTCAAAGAAGATATAGAGTAGGGCTGGAGAGAGGTCTCAGCAGTTAAGAACACTGGCTGCTTTTTCAGAGAACCTGGGTTCATTCTGAAGCCCACACATGGCCACTCACAACTGTCTATAGTTGCAGGGCATCAGACACCCTCTTCTGGCCTCCCCGGGCACTGCATGCAAGTGACACATAGACATACATACTGACAAAACACCCAAACTAATAAAATAATATTTTTTTAAACAAGATATACAGATGGCTATGGCCAATAAGCACAGTATTTTGGCATCACTGGTTATAATGAAAATGTATCTACACCATGGCAAGACAGCAGTTCTCATTCGTTAGGAAGCCTGTAATAACAAGATAAATAATAGCAATTACTGGCACAGATTTAGAACACTTTATCCCCAGCCAGGGCTACAAAAATTTAAAAATTATTTGTTGTAGTTGAATTATATTCATCCCCATAAATGGATAAAGGAATTATTTATTTGGGGGCAGGGTCTTAAGATGGGTCCAGGCTAAAGAAGTCTTCAAGTCCTGCCTCAGCCTCCTGAGTTCTGGGAGTACAGATGTGTGTGCAACCAACCCCATGAACTCATATGCTTTTTTTTTTCCCCCCCGAGGGGGTTTCTCTGTGTAGCTTTGGAGCCTGTCCTGGAACTCACTCTGTAGACCAGGCTGGCCTCGAACTCACAGAGATCCACCTGCCTCTGCCTCCCGAGTGCTGGGATTAAAGGCGTGCGCCACCACGCCCGGCGCTCCTTGGCATTGTTATAAAAAGCCCTTTTGAATAAAGTTCTGGGCTAGTGGGTTTTGACCCAGGCCTTCCCGAGGCTATTCTGTGTTTCTGTCTTTCCCTTCATTGGCTAGGTATCTCTATCTAAATATTTCCCATCTCTCCCTGGTCAAGAGTACCCTGGTTGTAAAAGTGGGGCCTGGTCCCCCACACCCAGTGTGATCCTTTGCCTTGGGTCATGAGAGCCTTGATACTTCAGCAGGAAGCCAGGGGCTCAGATCTGTGTCTATTATGCCAGATTCTCAGAATGTGACCATAAATAGAGATAGGGTCTTTACTGAGTTCACCATCTTAAAGTCAAATCAGGGGGAGATTGAACCCTGATTTAAGTCCTGATGAAAGAGGAGATTTGGACACAGAGACATGCTTAGAGGAAGACAGTGCAAAGCAACACAGTGATAAAACAGCGAGCTACAGGCCTAGGAGAGGGCCCCGGATGGATTCAGCCCTTGGGCAAGCAACACTGCCCTACCTTAACTCTTGGAACTATGAAACAATGGATTTCTGTTGATTAACACAATCTAGATTGTGTGACAGCTGTTACAACAGCCCTACCTAAGCAGACCAGCACATTGTTCTTATAATTTTTAAAATAAACTAGCTGACTCTTTCAACTAAGTTACAGAAATTGGAGGTTTTAAGAATGGCTCCCATGGGCTCATACATTTGAATGCATAATCCTCAGGGAGTGTCACTTCTTAGAAGGATTAGGAGCTGTGGCCATGTTGGAGGAAGTGTGCCACAGCAGGTGGCCTATGAGGTTCAAGGGCCCAAGTCAGGCCCCGGGTCTCTCCCTGCTGCCTCATGATCAGGATGTAGACCTCTCAGCCACCCCTCCAGCACCGTGGCTGCCTGCATGATGATAATGGATTAAACCAATGAAACTGTAAGCCAGCCCCAATTAAGTGTTTTCCTTTATAAGAGATGTTGTGGTCATGGTGTCTCTTCATAGCAGTAGAACACTGACTAAGATAGAAAGATTTTGTGAATATTTTTACTCTGCCACTTTTGAAGTTCACAGGCGTTTACAGGTTATTTCTCTGTCACACATCTAAATGGAATTCTG
Source organism: Peromyscus maniculatus bairdii (assembly GCF_049852395.1). Taxonomy (NCBI): domain Eukaryota; kingdom Metazoa; phylum Chordata; class Mammalia; order Rodentia; family Cricetidae; genus Peromyscus; species Peromyscus maniculatus. The sequence goes on along the minus strand of NC_134860.1, from coordinate 3,788,375 downwards.
ATTCCATGGGCCGAGGAAACAAACATTACACTTGCCTCATTTCTTCCCATTATCCAAAAATGAGTCCTGAGATGCAACGCTCTCAGCTACGTTTCCCCTTTCATAAGCCTTGCTGAAAGGAAAAAGCTCACTTTTGATGTCAGTCTACTTAAGGCTTATGAAAAGTTTCCAGGCATATGTGCTTCAGGATTCTCAACAGAACCACCTGCAGCAGGGATGCCTTGCCGACTGCCAACTGGCTGCTGAACACTGCTAGATTGGAAAATGCCTGATTTGAAAGGAACTGGATATTATCAGTCCTTTCCAGAATATCAAAGTTGTAGGGTATACTGCTCACAAACTACAATGACTGCCTAGGAAAGCATCCTCAGAGTGGCAGCCCATGCAGCCTGCTGAATTTTGATCATCTTTACCAATCTGTTATGGAATCATTTGATTTTTGAAACTGGCTTCTTACATTTCATGGCCTGTGGGATAATTTGCATAGACAAAATGCAACCTTCCAGCTTCCAGACTGTGGATCTCACTATGTTTGGTTGTTGTTAAATTGTGTGTGTGTGTGTGTGTGTTACCATAATCCTCAGAGCAGAATTGACATGCAGGCTTGGAGGAAATGAGCTGATTACCACTTGTGTTGGGAACCTAACGAAATCTAAAATCACCTGGCAAATAAGCCTTTGAGCACATCTCTGAGGGATTCTCTTAGTGATGCTGGTTGATGCAGGAAGACCCAGATCAATTGTGAGAGGAACTGTTGTCTGAACACGGGACCCTGGGTGGGGTAATGGGGAGAGAGGCCTGTGTAGCACACATGCATTCATTGCTCTCTTCCTGTGGATGTGATGTGAGCAGCTGCTCTAAGCTCCCGCCGTCCTGATGTCTCTACTGTGACAGACTATCTTAACTATGAGCCCAAATAAGCCCTGTTTCCTTTATGGTGGTGCTGCCAGGCTATGTTTTTTTTTTTTTTTTTTTTTTTTTTTTTATATCACAGCAACAGGAAAGAAATTAAGACACTGCTGATGGTAAAGTTGATGTTGTCAATGACAACAGTGGGTTTTCAAGTTTCCAACTGCCAAGGTCTTTGATGGAATTGGGCTCTTAGGAGACTTTTGGGATATCCAGGCCTATATTTAAAGTAACTCGGAGATTCTCTGTGTGTCTGTGAGGATGAGAGTGCATGGGCTCGTCATAGCCTCACAAATGAATTAAGACTTATCAAAGATGCAGAGCTTGCAATTTTCACGTGGTGAGTAGAACTAACCCTTACCTTGGATGAATCCTTCAGACAATGTGCAGCAGAGATGATGTGGGATGAGAATCTGCCTCACGTGTAAGGTGAGTGACCAGAGGGACAAAAACAGGTTGATGTTTCTTGGGAGGGTATGAGCTGACGTAGGCAGATCAAGCAGCTTTATGCTTTACCCTGCATGCTTCATTTTGTTTTGGTTTGTTGGCTTTTTGTTTTGGTTTTCCTAAGACAACGTCTCTCCATAGATCTGCCTGTCTCTGCCTCCCCAGAGTTGAGATTAATGTTGTGTGCTCCCACAACTGGTGGGAATACAATTTAAACACTGAACTTCATGGAACAGCCTGTGGAGAGACTGTCATTTCATTGGATTATTAAATGATGAATTGTTGAAGAAGAAACAGGAATAATTGTCCTCTTCTCTAAGTCACCCTGATACCACAAGGAAATGGATCTCCAGTGGTCACATCATGCTGTCCCTCAGTACGCCTGTGCAGATTGCTAACGTTTGGGGGTTGGGCTTGAAGGCTAGAAGAAGGGAAGCGTCACGGTGTATGAAGAAGAGAATTTAAGACTGGGTATGGGGGTGATTGCCAGTAATTTGGGCATTTGGGAGGTTAATCAGGAGTTAAAAGCCAGCCCATGCTACATATCAGATTTGAGGCCAACTTGAAATACTTGAGACCCTGTATGAAAACAAACAAACCAAACAAAAAGCCTAAATGATAAAAATAAGAGAATTTTGTAATAGAGAATATTTGATTTAGTGGCCACATAGCATATTCTTCAGATGATTGATGTTTAAACATCAAAACTGGTAAATACCTTTTCTGTTGGAAACATTTACAAATTGCATAGTATGCCTTAACAGTATGGGGCATGAATGCAGTACAGTGTATACAACTTAACCTTGTTAACTAGTTAATCATTATAAATTCCCATTATTGTTCTGTGCTAGAATATTAGATAACATAACTTGGAAGGCTCTTGTAACGAACACTTTCTACTGTATGTGATCCTGTTCAAAACAGTTTCCGCACATGGACTAACTGTTCTGTAGCAGTTCTTTCTCTGTCCCACCAGCCAGCTCCCAAAGAACAACACAGAGACTTCTTATTAATTATGAAAGCTTAGTCTTAGTTAAGGCTTGTTTCTAAGTAGCACTTGTAACTTAAATTAACCCATTTCTATTCATCTCCATGCTGCCACATGGTTTGTGGACTTGACCTCTCCCCCTGCATGTCCTGCTTCCTCTGTGTCTGGCTGGTGATCCCCCCTCTTCTTCCCAGAGCTCTCTCTGTCCAGAAGTCCTGCCTATACCTCCTGTTTAGCTATTGGCTGTTTAGCTTTTTATTAAATCAATCACAGTGACATATCTTTACACAGTGTAATAAAATATCTCACAACACTGTTTTAACAATGCGTATATGTATATACATGTGTGTGTATATATATATATAAATGTATGTATATAAACTAACTGTATAACATATTTGAATCTACCTTAGCGATGCTTTTGTTCACTGGGGTGTGCCAACCCATGCCCCCGGGCTATAAAGTGTCCTTTCATTCACACTGCTGATGCTATCCTGCCCATTAGTCACTTAGCAGGCATCTCTCGTTCTCAGATTGACTGACACAGCGCTACAGTGCTCATGTGCAAGTGACTCTCACCTCCAAAGAACAAGAGTAGAAATGGGATCCTGCAGTTTAGGTATGCCAAAGAAAAGTGGTAGCGTGCTTCCCTTGGGCGAAGGATGAAAGTTCCCAACTTTCCTGTTCTCCACCCGTGAAACTGCAGGAGGAAAGAGAAACCGTGCTAGTTCTGCAGTCACACTGCAGACTGCAGAGTTTATGGCAACAGTGTAAGCTAGTCATCCAGCTCCCCTCCTGTGGTCATGGGGGACCCTGTCACCTCACATCACAAGAATGTGAGTGCAGCACACCAAGATGTTCTTGTCACAGCATCTTGCTGGAGCTGTTCTACTATATTATTAGTTGTTAATCTCTTACAGTACCTGTTTGCTTTCGTTTTTGTTTTGAGACAGGTCTTGATATATAAGACTGTGACTTGCTACTTACACCAGCCTGGTTTCAAACCGGTGATCTTTTGCTTTAGCCTCAGAGTGCTAAGATTAGAGGCATGTATCATCACACCTGGCTAGGTTACAGTGCCCTATTTAAAAGCTTTATTAGCACGCCTTTAATCCCAGCACTCGGGAGGCAGAGGCAGGCGGATCTCTGTGAGTTCGAGGCCAGCCTGGGCTACAGAGTGAGTTCTAGGAAAGGCACCAAAGCTACACAGAGAAACCCTGTCTCAAAAAACCAAATAAGGGATTTAGCTCAGTGGTAGAGCACTTGCCTAGCAAGCGCAAGGCCCTCGGTCTGATCCTCAGCTAAAACAAACAAACAAACAAACAAACAACAAAAACCAAATAAATAAATAAAATAAAAAATAAAAACCTCATTATATGTATGCACACATAGAAAAAACACAATATGTGGAGGGCTCAGCAATGTCTGCAGTTTCAAGTTCTGGGATTGCAGGTAGGTACCACTGCACCTGGCTCCGTGAATGTACTTTCAATATAACATTTAAAGTACTTTTCTAGGTAGCAAATTGTTACAAGTCCAATTACAAAAAATAGTTAAGTCAATTGTTTTTCCCATGGGGGGAAAAATCTAAGCAGCCATTTAAAATATATACAAATGTCTGTGGTGACCAGGCCCATGATGCCAGAGGCTGAGGTAGAACTTAGGCCAGTGCTGACCAAGCAACAGACCTTCCTTCCATGTTGGAAATGCCCCATGTATGTGCTGTGCGGCATGGCAGCGAGCAGCTGCATGTAACTACTGAGCAGTCATTAAGGGCCCGTGTGACTGTGAAATGGAAGCTTTAGTCTTTAAGGTTAGTTAAGCAGACTCACGTGCCAGGGGGCGGGGGTGGGGTGGGGTGGCTACAGCTTTGAATATTGCAGCAGCTGCTAACATTAACAGAACTTTTGCTGTGGGTGGATTTAAATCTACTGCTTTGATGTTTATCTTCCTCTTGTTCCCGCTCTGTATCTTCACCCACTATGTTGACCTGTCTATCTTTTTGGTGAAAATATTAATTACTAATTAATATTATAATACTCACATGATAGTAGCTAGTTACCCACTGACAGCACAATGAAATTGCTTACAGACAATAATTAATATGGAGAAAATAAAATAATCCAAAATACTATATAAAAATAGGTAATGTATAAGAGAAAAAAAACCTTAAAAACTCATTGAATAAGTAAAAGAATTAAGAGTAGAGAAAACAAATATATCAGTGGTAACAGATTTATTGAGGCTGGATGTCCCTATTAAAACACAAAGATTGTAAAATTGGATAAAACATTTAAGCCTAACCAGTGGACTCACCAGAGAGCATCTAATCATCCAATACACACCAAGTGTTATCAGGTAGGGACACTTCGGAGCCTGGTGCCCAGCGTCATTAAATAGGGAAATTACACAGCTCCATAGCTGCTTGGTCAGCTCCGGCTAGCTGGTCAGACTCTAGTCCTCCCCACCGTAAAGAGGAGTTTACCGTAAGCCCCACCTTGAACTTCCGGTGGGGTTTCTCCTAGACTTCACCCTAGGCACACTTTTTTCTTCCTGTGTGTATTTTAATGTGTGACAGAACTTTTCACTCTAATAAACCCAGCAGGCGCAGACAGTTTCCCTGACTTCTGTAAATCCTCCTAGTGAGTCAGAGGTTGAGTCTGGTCTTGGGGACGTCAGCACCTGTAATTCTTGTCGGCCCTGTCCAGGTAGGACACACTGGATTGACTTCAGAGTATGTTAACGGTGCCACCCTCATCCCTACTGCGAATTAAGAGCCCCAGCGCCAGTTCCTGCTCTTGCAGGTTTTGACGTTAGGAAGGAAGCCTCTCCCCTTTGCTGTAGGTCTGCACTGGCCACCCCTCTGCCATCACATTCTGTTTGATGTGAGAGGTGAAGAAAACATTGGATAAATTTCCCCAGGTCACAGTCATCTTCTCACGCAAATCTCTTTCTTACCTTTGCAATATTATTATTTGCACACCTTTTAGAATCAAAGTGTAATTTTCATTTGCTTTATACCTATATCTGCATTGTTTTGTGCATATGTGAATGCATATGTATGTTTTTGCTTTCGGGATTATTATGATATACTTTCCTAACTTTGTGTTCACTCTGAGTTAATATTGTACTGCTTCACTTAAATATAGTTCTATGTGTATATTATAAATTTCATTCATTGGAAAATGTTACATCATTTTTGCTGTAAGTCACCACTTTCAAGAGGAGAAACCAGCCTTCTGTATTTGCTATTTGCTATCATCTATTCTTTCCCGAGTCTCAGTTTGTCCTCTGTCCAGAAACACCTTACTTCTTGATAAAAATGTCTATTGGCCTCTGAAGTGTCTGACTGAGAAATGGAGAAATGAGCAGACTCTAAGTGTGGGAAACAGTCAACCTCACCTGCCCTCGGCCTGAGCTTATGTCCCCCTTCACCTCAGGCCACTGATGTGTGATAGTTTGAGGGCAAGGAACAAATGTAACCCCGGATTATCTGGTTCCAAGGTATCTGACCTCAGTCCCAGAAGTGTGGCAGAAACAAAGCAGTTATTCTGACACGTTCGGGTATTTAACCATACACATTCCCACCCTCTGAATTATTTGTTTTAACTACAAACCTTTTAAAAAATGTCCCCACTCTTACCCCAGGTGAACCACATCCCTGTCTCCAGGGTGAAGTTTGCTTTACGAACCTCTTCACCTGGCTGTTCATTTGTCTACCAACGATAATCCTTTATGATGATTCAGCTATAGTAAAGCACTTTTCTGGGCTGTCTAAGTTGTTCTAGAACTCCCAAACTGAAGAGACAGCTGTGGGAACCATCTAGATGTAGCAGCAGTTAGAAGTAACTGTGGTGACCCGGGACTAGGGACTAGTACGAGAACCTGGGCCGGCTTGCACAATGGGGCCCCTACCTTGTGGGCCTGCTGCTAACTGCATTAACTGTCAGGACTGAGTTGGGTTGGAGGATGCTCAGCTGCTGTTGGCGAGTTGGAGTAGCACTTGGGAAACCACCCGGCATCTGCCGTCACAGAGAAAGCAATTTGGGAGTGGCAAAGTGTCTCACATTCCTCTGACTTCTGTCCCATCTCTCCCGGGCCAGACTCTATCTCCCACAGCTGCCTTTGCCCCATCCCCATCGGGATCGCCGTGCCAGGGGCTCCAGATCCGTCGGACTCGGTCTAGTACACAAACTTTCTTTCAGATTCTCGAGTAGTCAGTTTCTCCCAACCTTAGCTCGCCTTTCTTCCTCAGAACGTTGGCAAAGCTCACAGCAGCGCCCAGGTATGGCGAGCTGCAGAGGCTTTCCGACTTCCAAAAGGAAAGAGTTACAAGAGGGTAGCACATTGACGCGTGGAGCAGGGGCCTCTCAAGGGGCAGCCAAACCTCCTCCAATTCCCTGGAGTCAGACCTGGCCGGTCCACTGTGTACCACCGTGGCTAGTCCTGCCGCTTCTTCCCTTAAACGAAATAGTTATCCGTGACCTGATTGGCCCTCAGGCTTCTGTTTAGACCTAAAATTGCCATTTCCACAGGGGCATGTGTTGTAGATACAATAGGGTTTATTTAACTTCTCACATCTCTGCTTTACTAAGGTCACAAATCCAAAACTGATGTCAGCAGAGGAGGAGATGGGAGAACAATTGGAAACTGGAACTGGTGGCCCTGAGGAGCAGTTTCTGTTAACTTCCATAGCTCCTTCTTGTGCGTGCTACCTCCATATTGGCCACTAGGTGGCACCATAGTACACAATAATGAGAAAGAATGATTGACAAGGTGCTGTAAGTAAAGTTGCTAGACCAGAGACTGGCTGTAAATTGGGTGTAATTAGGTTATTTAATAAGCTGTATCTTTCAGATAGGGCAATCTTGGAGCTGGAGAGGTGGCTCAGTGAGTGGTTAAGAGCACTTGCTCTTTTGTGGAGGACCTGGGTTTGGTTCCCGGCACTCACTCCGGGTGGCTGAAAACCTACTGTAACTCCAGTCCCAGGGGATCCAACACCCTCTTTTTGTCTCTGTGTGCACCTGAATGCACATAGTGCATATACAGACAAGTAAGCACACACATAAAATAAAAATAAATCTTTTACAAAAGATATGACAATCTTCTGTAGTCATGCTAGACAGTAAGTAACCTTGTTCCTTCCTCAAACAAAGAGAAGCTTAAAGTGGCCGACTGTATCAGTAACAACCTTGCTGGACTAAATCAGCTGAGGATGTGCCTAGTCCTGGATCTCATCCTTCAGGATATTAAATCTCTTTGTTGAGAAGATGGATTACTGCCAGATCCTTTTATCGCTAGGGCTGAGCTCTTGCAGCGCTTGGGGATTAGACATGAGCCGTCTCTCCCCTCAGTGCCTTCACGTCCTTTTCAATCATTCTCCTGTGAGGCCCAGATAAGATGCCAGAGATAACGGAGGGACAAATGGGGCCCCCTCGGCAGCATCTCCTTCCTGGTACCCAGCGGCCAAACTGTCCTGGTGATAAAATACAAGATCTTCTTGGCTCCCCCCTCATCCTCAGCAGGTCCACATGTTTTCTGCCCCATGTTCAATCCCATTCAGGATGGGGGTTACTCAGTGGGCAGCAAAGCTCAGCTAGTGCAGTGTGCCAGGATGAGTGATGCTGAGAGATGCCTGGTGAATGGTACCGAAATTTAACACCATTTAACTGTACTGGGCTACAGACCTACTGCATGCCGCATCCAGCTTCCTGAGGATAACAAAGTAACATCCAACAGTCAGCAAGCTCAGAATTCATGTCTGGTATTATGGTTTTGTAGAGACTAGATGCCATGCATGCACACTCATCCTTTTGGTGTAAAGTTGACAGTTTCATTTCAGCTGTGTCTGAGTTGGCTGTGGAAATGTCTGGGGAGTTTGTAAGTTCTCAAAGAGGGAACTGGGAATTAGCTACCATCATTAGCATCCAGCAGCATTTATAAGACATTTATTTGTGCCTAACACAGCATGAGTATCATGCATAGAACGCTTCCCCACATCTTCTTCTAAGTAGGAACATAGGCTGTGCTACAGCTTCTGAGGTTAAGGGTACACACCTCTTAGGGGACATTTACATTGTCATTGCCATAGCCATCATGGTACCTGGCAACATAACATCCCAAAAAATAAAGGCAGAATTTCATTAAAGTAAAAGTTGTACTTTTCAGTTTTGGACGTTTAGTAAATAGTCAGTTACTGGGAAATTTCCCTTTTTGGTGAAAATACAATTTTGAAATCATGAGTTAGACTTGAAAGTTGTCCTTTTTGTCAGCAATCCCATCTCAGACCGTGCAGTTAAGCAGTTAGAGTCTTAGAAACACCTGGATCAAATCTAGACACTCACAAATGAGAGTGACAGAGATCACACACTCCAAGTGTGAACAGTCTGTGAAGGGGACAGAGCAACATCTATCAACCACACACAGTGCTTTAACCAGCAATCCCATGTCTACATTGTTATCAGATTTACTTTCAAATAAGAAAACTTATCTATAGACTGAGCCATTCACTGTGGCATCGTTTGTAACAGCCAAAGCCTAGATACAACTTGAGTGTCCAGCTGAGAAATGAAATCTCAAAAGGAACAAGGAATCTCAAGGTGCTAGAAGGGAAGGATCTCTAGGTCCCAGGAACAGGGCAAGGCACAGAAATGTGCGAATATAAGCAATAGGTGTGCCCTCCCTCTCCATTATCATATGTATCATGTATATATATATATATATATATATATATATATATATATGTATGCCTTTCCTCTCCATTATTGTATATGTCATGTATATATGTATGTATGTATGTATGCCCTCTCCATTATTGTATGTCTCATGTATATATGTATGTACGTATGCCCTCCCTCTCCATTATTGTATATGTCATGTATATATGTATGTATGTATGCCTTCCCTCTCCATTATCATATGTATCATGTATATATATGTATGTATGTACATGTATTTTTCTGCTTGCTTTTTCAATAAGGAAGCTCTGTAAAGCTACCTTAGAAACAAACAACTTTGCTTGACTACAGGGAGAGACACTAAGTAGCATGGGCAGGAATAGAGAAGACTTGTTGGGTACCTTTTGAATTTGTGTTTATGGATATGTGTTTGTGGGGGGGGCAAATGATGATGTCAGATGTCAGGCATCTCCTACAATCACTTTCCCTTTTATTTATCTATTTATTTAGAGACAGGGTATCTCACTGAACCTGGAGCTTGCTGATTTGACTAGACTGTCTGGCAGCAAGTTTCAGGGGTCTTTCATCTTTACATCCGGTATTATAGGCATGTATGACCACACCTGTTTTTTTTTATTGTTTGTTTGCTTTTAACATCAAGATTGGATTCAGATCCCTTGCTTTGTTTACTGAATAAATCATTGTCCCAGCTTCTCCTTGTAAATGTTGAACCACATAAATGTATTTACCTATTCAAGCAACAACAGTAAAAATCATTACTAAAACCCAGATCCCCCAACAAACAAAACAAAACTTCACAAAAAGCTAAATGATTCCAAATTTACAAACATCACTCTAACAGTCTAAACTGTGATGATTTCATGGTGTTGCCAATTTGGGGTCATTTCCCTTTGGCATTTTTGTAACTTTGTAGTAGGATCATTTTGATTGACAAGACTCTGCAAGGTTAGGATGAACCCTTGTGTTAAACTACAGTCTTGTCATTAATACTTCTTTGTGTCCCATCTCCCATTTTAATAACCGATAAACCCTACTTGTGAGGGTTATTGAGAAGACTCCATGAGTCCACACCTGTAAAGTATCGAGTGAAAGGCTCAAAAAGAGCACAACAGAATGGACAGCCCACCTTGCTGACAGCCATTGTGAAACCCATGCGCTACAGAGCTGTAATGGTCAGGAAGGGAATAGATGGACAGCTGTTGACACACAGTAGGCACGAAATGAATATCAGTTCCCTCACAGCCCTGCTTACTGGACTTCCTGGGTCCCCCAGGGCTCTGTCTTTGAGAGACTGCCGTACTTTTCCAGAGAGCATGTGAGCTCTCCGTTTTAGTCTGCAGGTGGACCCATCGAGCTGCTGTGGGCTGGTTCAGGCATTTTAAGGAAGGATTCTGTTTGACTCTATTATTTTCATGTCAGTTTCTAGGGTTTATCTAAATAAACATTTCTCTATTCTTTTTGTTGGCATTTATGTGGATTAAGTGACGGCAGGGGGAGTACAGTGTGCTGTGAAATGTAGCATCTACTCTAAGCCTTCCGAGTCAGCGGAGGAACGTTGCGAGGTGGTTCTCTGGATAACTCTTAGAAAAAGAGAAACAACCCTCCGAATAAAAAGCCAACATGTTTAAAATGGGTGTGTGTGTGGGGGGGTCACACCTCACAAGCTTTAACTTCTTTGGGAGAATTAACATGGCCTGCTCTAGTTAGGATTAAACCCCAAACCTGGATGATTTCAAGCCCCAACCTTTGCATCTCCCCTCAGGCAAATCATCGCGAAACAAAATGCATAAGCCTTAAGCAGACATTGATTATAGGAAATGATTTTCTAGGTGAGAGGGAACTGCCATTCCCTTTTCTGTTTTTGTTTGGTTTGGCTTTGTGTCTATGTAGCCAAAGCTAGCTTTGAAATCATGATCCTCAAGTCCCCCAGTGCTGGGATTACAGGTGCTGCGACACTCAGCTAATGCTTCGGTTTCTATGTGCATTGGTCCTCACATGCATCACTTATGAACAGTTCTTATATTAGCCCCATGAGCTAGACCATCTTCCTCTTTCAGATAAGGGAGACAATCCTTGGAGAAGTTATGTTGGCTAACATTACAGAGCAAACAGGGAAGAAGGAAGGCATTTGAGCAGTCTGCCTCTTCCTCTAGCATCCAGACGTAGTCCAGTAAGAAAAGACCTTCCGTCTTCTCTTGTGTTTCTCTCCATCTCTGCTGGAGTATGAGTTCAGGGGCCTTGGAACCTCTCAGAGATTTCTTCCTATTGGTCAAGTATCACGTGACTAAAAATTTAAAAAGGCTTTCTTATTGCGGTTGTTTATGCACGTCTTTACATGCTGAGGTACCAGTGCTCAAGGTCTGGGGAGAGATTGCATGGTGGTTGGACTCGAGCATGGCCATTCCTGAGCTTTGGGAGTCAAGAGAGTTAGGCAGCTACCAAAAAGCCAGGAGGGTGGAGTTCTTCTGTAGGTAGGGTCACTGAGTGTCTGCCGTGTGCCAGGCATGGTACTGAACACACCCCAGGGAACATTCGGCTTAACCATCACGACCCCTCTGCATGGGGAAGCCACCACTACTTTACTTCACATATGAGAAATGTAGACTCTGAGAAGGTCAGCCAGTCACTTCATCCAAGGTCCCGTAGCCAGTAAGAGCCAGAGTCATGTTTCAGGGCTAGCCACTTTGGTTTGGGAACTTATACCTTGTCACTTGGCCCGGTGACCCTGATACCCATTGAATTACCCACCCTTGTATTGCCAGGCAGGCTGTTCTCTGTGCAAATGCACTAACATGCATACTGTAAACAAAAATGGGTGACTTGGTCATGATTCTCTCTCGACAACCTGCTCTGAGTGCCTTTTCCTTCCTCCCTTCCCTCTCGAAGCATCCTTCTGGCGAAGCTAGGCAGACCGAGCAATGAACCAGGGCGGCTTCGCCTCCCTATTCAAGACACACACATGCCAGAGCTTTTAAATGACCCCCCAGACAGCCAGATCCCGATCAGCAAAGGGAGAAAAACAAAGGATTTTCTTGGCTGTGTTTTGTAGCTTCCATTAGCTTAACTGTCATCAAGAACAATGCTGACTCAGGGTCTGAATGATCTCTTTCTCTGCTTGGGTTCTTGCCTTTGGCTGGCTGCCATTCTCTGCACACCACAAGGCATGAAGACAGGTCTCCACCTCATCTGTCTCTCAGCAAGGAGATAGATAGCATGCATTCTGGCACGGGGAGCAATATAGCTTATTGCTTGGGAGGGTGAATCCAAGTCCTGGCTCCGACACTGCAGGGCTGTGTCCTTGAGCACATTCCTTCATCAAAGTCTTGTCTTTCTTCGTCTATCAGCTACATACTCCGAGGTTGCCTCCGAGGGATGACTGTGGTCAGGGTCCATAAGACAGGCAGGGACAATGCTCAGGGTAGCATGCAGCAATGATCCTAAGCTGGGTGGTATAGATTTCTATACTTGAGCTTTCTTTGACTTCATGGTGTCATGGTGGTGTTGTGCTACATGGTAAGATGCCCTTGAGTGCTCCACCCTGGACATATGTAGCAGGAATCTTAGAAGGTCTTATTAATAAAATCAAACCTGGGGCCAGTTATTGGGGTGAATGCTGGAAGATCAGAGAAACAGAACAAGCCACAGCTACCTCACCTTGCCAATTTCTCAGCTGATCCTGTTTCCTCAGACTGGAAGCCTCTGAGTCCTTATCCAAATGAATCTCAGCTGAACTGCTGCTAGAAGCCTAAAAGCTTAACCAGCCAAATGCTTCTAGTTTCTGGTCCTCACACATTATATACCTTTCTGCTATCTGCCATCACTCCCTGAGATTAAAGGCTCACTTCTTGGGATTAAAGGCGAGTGTCACCATGCCTGGCTGTTTCCAATGTGGCCTTGTACTCACAGAGATACAGAGTGATTTCTACCCCTGGAATGCTAGGATTAAAGGTGTGAGTGCCACCATTTTCTAGCCTCTGCATCTAGTGGCTGTTCTGTCTCTGACCCCAGATAAGTATATTAGAGTGCACAGTATTTTGGGGAACACAATACCACCACAGACATACATATTTCACTATTCAGGGCCTGGGGAACCCTGGGGATCTGTGAGCTGCTAGGCTTCTTGGCACCAAAGCATAGACCTCCCTTTCTCAAATGTTCAGATTATGTGTAGGAGACTGATCCTCCTCTCCGTCATGATGTGGTCAAGGGTACTTCTCAGAATCTGTCAGTGCTCTGCCTTGGTTTTCTGTCTTCCCTTCTTTGCCATGTCCCCCTTGGTACCAAGCCCATGCGGTTTTCACCCACGCAGGGGAGGGCAACTATTGGCTGGCTAAGCCATCTCCTGCCACACACTTTTCTTCTACAGTGTTTAGGTATGCACATGCATAACACACAGGTGGAAGTCAGAGGACAACTGAGGGCCGGTTCTCTCCTTCCGCCGGGGGTCTCCTGGGTCAGACCGAGGGTGTCAGTCAGATCTGGGGCCGGTTCTCTCCTTCCGCGGGGGTCTTCCTGGGTCAGACTGATGGTGTCACATCTGGGGCCGGTTCTCTCCTTCCGCGGGGGTCTTCCTGGGTCAGACTGAGGGTGTCAGATCTGGGGCCGGTTCTCTCCTTCCGCGGGGGTCTTCCTGGGTCAGACCGAGGGTGTCAGTCAGATCTGGGGCCGGTTCTCTCCTTCCGCGGGGGTCTTTCTGGGTCAGACTGAGGGTGTCAGATCTGGGGCTGGCTCTCTCCTTCCGCCGGGGGTCTTTCTGGGTCAGACTCAGGGTGTCAGATCTGGGGCTGGCTCTCTCCTTCCGCCGGGGGTCTTTCTGGGTCAGATTGAGGGTGTCAGTCAGATCTGGGGCCGGTTCTCTCCTTCCGCCGGGGTCTTCCTGGGTCAGATTGAGGGTGTCAGTCAGATCTGGGGCCGGTTCTCTCCTTCCGCCGGGGGTCTTCCTGGGTCAGATTGAGGGTGTCAGTCAGATCTGGGGCTGGCTCTCTCCTTCCGCGGGGGTCTTCCTGGGTCAGACTCAGGGTGTCAGATCTGGGGCCGGTTCTCTCCTTCCGCCGGGGGTCTTCCTGGGTCAGATTGAGGGTGTCAGTCAGATCTGGGGCCGGTTCTCTCCTTCCGCCGGGGGTCTTCCTGGGTCAGATTGAGGGTGTCAGTCAGATCTGGGGCTGGCTCTCTCCTTCCGCCGGGGTCTCCTGGGTCAGACTCGGGGTGTCAGATCTGTGTAGGAAGTGCTTTCCCCGGCTGAGCCATCTCACCAGCCTCAAGTTTACTCTCTTTTTATCCTGCCTTCTTCTTTTCACTTTTAAAATTACTATTACTGTTAGTTAATACTCGAAATGATGGGTTTCATTATGGCACTGCCATGCGTATGTATCCGGGACTCCTGCCACACGTGTTTACCGGTCTAAGGAGAGGCTTGGGTTCAAAAGCCCAGCAGCGGCACGTTCTGCTGTTCGTTCTGCTGTTTCAGAAGCATCCTGTCAGTCTCTTGGGTTCACTTCCCAAGTCAAGGCTTTGGTGGTCTCGCCGGCCTCTACCCACGTGGCTATCCTTAAGTAGGTGCTGCAGGGGACTGTGAGTGTCTCTGTCTCTAACGCGTGTCTGCCTGGCATGCATTAGGTGTTGCGTCCACGCTTGCTGAATGTCTCCCCTGAGAGACGGTCTGTTCTAACTACCAAGTGTGATTTTTTTTAAAGGATTTTTTTGATGCAGTTTTACACACAAAAGAGATTATTTAGAATTAACTTACATTTTAAAATTAGCCTTTCATTTATTATGAGGCTTAGGTTTAGGGTTAAATTTGTATATCTTAAGGCTTTTAAGTTAAATTATACATATTTTGTTTATAAGTCCAGCAAGTTCCAGCAATCTCATTTAAGGGGAATTTGATTAATGTTTGGTCCCATTTACAAATTTGGTCAAATTTCTTTTAAACTGCCTTTATGAATTCAATAGATTCAATTTCTTTTTAAGTATTATACTTGTCTTACTTAAAGACATTCTGAATATTTAAGTAACTTGTATAACTTTATTATGTTAAGTTTATAAATATATAAACTTATATATGTTTAGTTTTTAAAAATATTAAGTTCTGTATTAGACTTAATAAGATTTAAACTAAGAAAAAAACCTACAAGTTTAAATCAATTATACATGTAAAATTAGGATGTCAAGCTGATAACTTTTTTTTTAGGTTAAGTTCTCATAAATGTCATAAATACATAAAATGCCAAGGTTTCACAGACTTAATGACTGTAGTTATGTGTTATTATACCCAGAGTCCCCCAAAGACCATCAAGGAACCAAATCTGATGCAAAAGCAGAGTCTTTTTATTGTTTTGAGTTAACTCGGGCCTCTCTGTCCATCTGATGCAGCATCAGCAGCATCAGCATCAGCATCAGCATCAGCATCAGCATCAGCATCAGCAGAGCAGGAGAGACCCGGAGTAGCAATGGGGCAGGGTTTTTATAGGGGGTAAAGCGTGTGTGTGTGTGTGTGTGTGTGTGTGTGTGTGTGTGTGTGTGTTAGGGGGTGGGAGTTGTAGGGGTCTACAGACTACACAGGAACAGACTCATGATTGGTTTATGCGAGTGGCAATCATGTTAGTAACTTTTAATCGGCTAGGGTTAGTTGGGGGGTTACAGTTATCCATTTTGGGGCAGGCCTGGACAAGTCCCAGGCTTTGTCCTTGAGCTGTCATGGAGGCTGGCTGGCCTAGCACGAACTGACTGTGGGGGCTGGCTCGGTGGCCCAGGCTTGGTGCGTCCTATCTCCCTGTCCCTGCTGGCAGGGGCATCAGTGATTGAGACTGCTTGCTCAAGTCTCAGGAACCTGAAATTGAGGCCTGATCTCTGAGAGAAGACTGAGCAGCCTGTTATGCCATCTGCTTGGTCCTTTCAGCACTCAGGAGGCTGAGGCAGGAGGATCTGGATTTTGAGACCAGAGTGGACTACAAAATTAGACCAAAACCTCAAAAACCAAATGAATCTAAAATGGAAGACTCCAAATCCCTCCCCCAAACAAACCTAGTCCTTGAAAATATGAATACTACACATTTTAGATTATTAAACAGTCCTATGCTTGTTTTCTAAAACATTCTAAGTTAAAAGCTGCCGATACACTAGGAAAGCTGCTGTGGATCCCGAATAACCTTCCTCCTCTTTTCTTTTTCTCCTCTGTTCATTTGTTCTCCCAACCAACTTGATGACATCCCAGTCAAGTCTTTGCGGCCAGCAGCTTGCAGGACCGCGTACATGACTGTCCTCTTCGGATTTCTGCTCAGATGCTCCCGGAGGTCTTAGCCATAAACTCTCAATTCTTATGTGAAATGTATTTCCAAATATGTTTTTCTCTTTAGACCAATGCAGATGAACAGAATTACTGAAAACAGAACATCCCCTGCTTGTGTGGAGACCCCATCAGAGATCGCGGATGATTGCGCACAAGTCCGGTGCTCTCTTCCTTGAAACATTGTTGCACGGAGATCCTAATGACCACTGGGTGTTTTGATTACCACAAGTAGTCAGAACTTAGATCTGGAAATATGTACGAAGAGTTTAAAACCAGGAAGATTTCTTGGAGATTGCCTGTTTCAGCTTATTTAGAAAACCCTGATTGCTGGGTTATACCATTTCCCCCCTCCTAAGGGTGAGCCGAGTTGATGGAATTAGCGTTCTTTCTCTTTTTTCTTTAATTGAAGAAAGTTTTCATGTAATCTATCGTGATCAGTTTCCTCTCCCCCAACTCCTCCTGCATGTTCCCACTCCCCACCCACCCAATGCCACACCCTTTCTCTCTCTTTAGAAAATAAGTAAACAAAACAAACCAACCAGAATTTAAAAAAAGAAAGAAGAAACACACATATACACAAACCCCATAAAAATGCAAAACCAAGAAGCATAATATCCGAGCAAAAGACCAGCAATGAAAAAAAAAAAAAAAAAAAAAGGCCCAAACAAAGCCGTAGGAGACAAAGTCTTTAAGAACACCATTGAGTTAATTTTGTGCTGGCTGTGGGCCTTAACCTTAAGTGTGGTTAATATACCCTAGTAAGAGTCCACTGGAGAAAACCAATTTTCCTTTTATAGGCAGTTAGCAGCTTCATGGTAGGGGTGGGAGCCTGTGTCCACTTACCCCCTCAGCCTGGTCTACAGATCAAGTTCCGGGACAGTCATGCCGACAGAGTGAGGTCCTATCTCAAAAGAAAAAAAATCTTTGCTAAGAGAAATACTAAAAGATTAAAAAAAGTAAGTGGGGCAAGGAAGCGTCAGTATTATTAACATGCCAGCTCTCTTTGTATTGATCTAAAGATAAAATAGACAATGAAATATCTATCAGAATCCCAGCAGGCTTGCTCTCAGAATTAAAAAAAGAAAAGAAAGTAAAATGGCCCAGCTCAGGTGGGTGGGCAGCAGACAATGACCAGAGGCCTGCCTGCCGCCATGACGAGCAAATATGTGGTGAAATGGGAGAGAAAGAGAAGCAGAATGGTTCATGTGCTTTGGAGAAGAGGCAGAACTGGAGACGCGACAGTGGTGAGGGACAGGCAGATGTGGATGGCTGCACTGCCTCCTGAGGCCATGTGACGTCTGGGCCAGTGTTGCCTCCAGGGGCCATGTCTGGGTCTATGGCCCTACCACAGCCAGGGGCTGTCTTGATGCTATGTGGATATCCGTGGTGTGGGCCGCCACCGGAGGCCATGTGATTGATGTCCAGGCCTGAGCTGCTGCCAGAGTCCATGTCTGGGTCCATGGACTATGTTACTACCAAAGGCCATGTGGTTGCCTATGGTCTGGACTGCTGCCTAGAGCTGAGCTGGTCCCACCCCTCACGGGAGAGCTGGCTCTGGTGGCCTGGATGTAGGAGAGAAGGCCCGGCTCCTCAGTGGTTACCACATGTGGGGAAGCTGCCCCTGCCCCTTGCAGCTGCATCAGGCAGAGCGGGTGTTGGGCACAGGAGCGGTGACCCTGATGGCATGAGCGTGGGAGAACTGGCCTTGCCCCTTACCTGAGTGGTGGAGGGTGGGGTGCGTGGTGGTGAGTGGGTGGGGTCCCGTGGGGGTCCCTGGTGGAGGCCTGGACTGACCAACTCAGCCACCACCCAGGCCCACATCCAGGACTTTATGTTGGCCCATCCCAACATCTACCCCATCTATGACCTGCTTCAGTGTGTGAAGGGACTGGTCCTGTAGAACCATAGCCACAGGGTCTCCATGACTTGGGGCAGCAGCAGGATGTCCCAGAGAAGTCTCAGTGAGGGTCCAGCATTGATGGTGCAGCAGAAGCCAGAGGCCCTGAACCAGACCAACAACTCACTGCAATGAACGTTTGCTAGTACAGCTGTTTGGGCAAAATGGTCTACAGTGTGACACCAACTGTATGCAGCTCCCGAGGCCACTCTGACAAATGACTATGTGATGAAGAGGTGGGAAAGGCTGAGGAGCGGAGTGGGTTTATTTCGTTTTATTCTTTTTCTTTTCTTTTGTGGGGAGGCTACAAAGGTGGAGGGAGTGGGAAATGCGTGGGCTTGGGGTGCATGGTGTGAGAGTTCCCAAAAATCAATTAAAATTATATTAAATTTTAAAAAGGCAAAAATAGTTCAATTGAAAAGACAAGAAACAGACGGAAAGGATATAGTTGTAAAACACACCCAGTGAAAGAGTGTAAAGAGTTTGCATAGAGCAATTATAACCTATAGTTTATAAGAAGATAAAGACTCAAGTGGGCAAAAGACAGATTTTTTTCAGCAAAAAACAAAAAATGATGTGTGTGTGTGTGTGTGTGTGTGTGTGTGTGTGTGTGTGAAGAGTGAAAGAAGAGGTCCCACATTATTGGTCATTAGGGAAATGTAATTTAAAGACATGATGAGATAACGTTCCACACTCCTCAAGTGGCTCTGGAAAATAAGGCAGACAATGAGAACTCTTGTTGAAGAAGTGGAGAAGCAGACACTCCATACATTGCCTCCACAAATGCAACATAGTGTAGCCACTTTGGAATACTTTGCAGTGTCTCAAAAAAAATTAAAAATTTCTGTATAACATTCCCATTTCACTCTAAGGTAGAGAGAAATGAAAGCGTAATTGCAAGAAAGACTTAGCCAGAAATACTCATAACAGTGTTATTTATAGTATCCCAAGACTAGAACAATCCAAATGTCCATGGACTGGTGAGTAGGTAGAGAAGAAAACACTGGTATGTCCATACAATGGAGTACCAGTAGTCAGTGAAGAAGGATGGACTGCTGACATGCTGGGTCCAGGATGAATCTCAAAAACACACTAAGTTATAAAAGCAAGTTTTACAAGATACTACAGAGCTATGATTTTATTTTATGAAATGCTCAGGAAAAACAAACTTACAGAGACAAGAAGTAGATCAATTGCTCCCTGGGGTAAAAATATGAGAATAAATTAACTATGAATGGGCATGAAGGATTCAGTTGGAGGGATAGAAATGCCTGGAGCTGGTTTGTGGTTATAGTTGCAGCACTGGACAATGTTAACTAAAAGTTATTGAATTACACATTTGACTTAATAGTTCCAAAATATACATCAGTAAGGTGTTAAAAAAAAAAAAAAGGCCTGTGGCCCTGGAAAGACATCTTAACTATTCCATGCTTTAGTTTATTTACTTGTAAAATGAAGATGAGAATGTTTTCCTCATGGGTGCATTGGGTCCTATTATATAAGATAGTAGGTACCTACCACTGGAAATTAGAATGCCTGACACATTGGTTTGAATGAGAATGGCCCCCATAGGATCATATGTTTAAATACTTGGTCCCCAGTTGGTGGAACTCTTTGGGAAGGAGTAGGAGGTGTGGCCTTGTTGAAGGAGGTGTGTCTGGGCACAGGCTTTGAGGTTTCAGAAGATAATAAGTCTTGTCCCTTGACTCCTTGTTTATGTTACTTAATAATATGTTCTTGTAATCCTCATGGTGGTAGAGAACTTTCTTTCTCTAGTAGCATGGTACTTGCTTGTGTGGATTCGCTGTGGTTTCTTTGGACAGATTCCTGGTGATGAATGGTGATGCTTCCAGTATCTGGCAGCTATTCATGATGCCACAGTTCATGGCCTTGGAGATGCAGTAAATTTCATATATATTAACTTATATAAACAACCCAGTACTGTTTGTGAAGCAATTCCATTTTGGAGCACCTATTGGTTTAAAGCTCTGAAGTTATTCATTTGCTCAGGCTACTAAATTTCTGTGGGAACAAGTCTTTGGTAGTAACCATAGTTTATTAATCATCTTACGTCAATATCAAATTATTTAATACCTACAACCAAACTGACAAACACGTATGATTCCCATGATATTTGCTGGCCTCTGAGAAGCGAGCACTGAAAGGTTTACTGATGTGTTTCAGTGTGCTGATGAGAGATTTCACAAAGAACTCAGCTGCTCAGAGTTCCAGCAGGAGCCAGACAAAATTCAGTTTGGGTGGAGTCAAGCCTTTGGCTTCCTGCTTGCCACAGGACACCAGCAGAGCCCAGCCCTAGATAACTCCATTCTTGCTAGTAGTGGGCAATTTTCATGGCAGCTGTTGGATTTGGGGGGCAAACCTTGGAAAGATGGAAGATTTCCTCATCTATAATTTTAAGGTAATAAGAATCCTTACTTATAAGGATTATTTTGAATGTTAAGTGCAGGAAGAGACACACAGAAAATGCTTATCCCCATGCCTGGCCTATGGTCAGGATTTATAAGCTATAGCTACTACTGTTATTAATATTTTGGAGAAGTTCAGGATCAAATTTCCATCTTTTTCAGGCCTTCATTTTCTTTATTTATGCCTCCTACCCTTGCAGAAAGGAAAGCAATTTGATATGTGGAATTGAAAGCCGACAGATTTACCTACGATTTCATGCTAGGCCATCACAGCTTATGTTTGTTGTTTATAGGAAAAAGAATCTTTTGTTCATTTTGATTCCCCTCAACACAGCTCAATTTCTTATCTGACAATTTGTATTGGTCATTAAGGCAGCCCCAGAAAACTACCTATCCATTTCCTGAATTGAGACTTTTTAATCTTAAAAAAGTCTCCCATAAGTTTTGGACATTTTATTTTTAAATGGAGCACCTTATAGTGCGTTACATTTACTCCCCAAGCTGACATTAGGCCACATTCTTGTGTCTGTTCTCTTGTGCCGATTTAACGTACTTTCAAATTCTTAAAATGTTTTTAATAACGGCTTCAAAATTGCAAGTGCTGCTTTTTAAATGTGTTGGCCACTCTGTGAAGACGAGGAAGAAGGAGAGGAAGGATGCCTGAGACTTGCAGTTTTTATGTCTTTCTCTAGTGCTCTAATGCTTCAGCTACACCAGCTTGTAGGAAGAAAAAAGTCGAGTCACACCAGCAGCCAGTTTGGCTGTGGGAATGACCGGAGCCAGGCACATGGTCACCACAGCGTGGCGGGAACTTGACTTCCTTGTGGTGTTTATTTAATAATTTAACTTGATCATTGAGAAAACTGTGTTCTCAGGAAAAATGCTCTTGAGTGGAGAAGTATGATCTTCCTGTTTTCTGAGGCCCAGGGAATTCTGTTGGCTGGTGGGAGCGCCCACCCTCTGCAGCATGCTCCAGACCCAGAGCAGGGAAACCCCACATGCCAATGGCGCTGCTGCGTCTTTCCACACCCATACTCTTCCTCCTCACCCAGTTTAGCAAAGTTAGTTCAGTGCCTGAACGTGACCTCAGAAATCCTTTGGAAAGATTCACTTTAGTAGTCAGCTGTTATATGTCAATAAAGACAGGCAGATCTCTGTGAGTTTGAGGCCAGCCTGGTCTACAGAGAGAGTTCCAGGACAGCCAGGGCTGTTACACAGAGAATCCTGTCTTGAAAGAAAAAAAAAAAAGAATAGCGTTAATGTTTGTTTGTTTGGGTACTAGGGACTGAATGCCAGGCCTTACAAATGCTAGGCAAGTGTCTCACCACTGAACTGTAGCGTTGGCCCTCCATATTCTTTTTATATTTGAGACAGGAACTACTAAGCTTCCTGGGCTTTGACCTTGCTCTAGAGCCCAGGAAGGCCTCTTTCTCAGCCCTTTGAGTAGCTGGATTACAGACCCTACAAAAGAATGTGTTTTGAAAAAGATTTTACTTCTCAGATTGTAGACGAATTTCTAAACGGTCTTATTAAATAAGAAACACAGAGCCAAATACAGAGTTAAAAGCCCAAGAGATCAGAGCACTAGCGAAGAACCAGGACTACCTTTAGCTTACCACTCACTGCCATCCTTCCTCTGAGAGAGAGACCTATTCCTGTGTGACCTGTCTTTTTATTCCCTTTCTGTTCTGCCTTCTCATTGGCTCTAAACCCAACCACATGACTTCCTGTCTGTTCTGTCCTGTCACTGGCTGTCTATATAGACCTCCAGGTCTCTATAGTTGGTACTGGGATTAAAGATTCAAGTCACCGCTTGGCTGTGTCCTTGACCACACAGAGACTCTGCCTGCCATGTGATCAGATTAAGGGTATGTGCCATCACCGCTGGACTTCTGCTAAATGGCTGTGATCTCTGCTCTCCAGGCAACTTTATTTATTAACATACAAATAAAATCACATTTCAGCACAGATAGAATATCTCCATATGGGACTGTTGTCTCAGGATGATGTGGGCTGTTTGGATAACTAAATGTGGTATGTCTGGTGGACACGTAGCACCGCCTGACCCATACTTGTGAAATAGCCAGCACTTATGCAAAAACACGCCAGCAAGTGTGAACGTGTCCAAAACTTCTCTTTGAAATAGATTCCTCGCTGGTCTTCGGTGTGTGCGGCCCTACTGGCATATATGGAGTTGTTTTCCGCCTCGTCAAAATTCATCCCCATCTCCCAGTGTTAGGGCAGATGGAGAGATCCGTGGCCCAGCATCGTTGGGAGGGCTGCTCACTGCAGCTGAGCTGTTTTATAACGCGGGTTCATTTAGCAAGGAAGGGGGCCTAGATCTGATGTGATGCCATGTAGCCCCCACGTTTAAACACCTCAGATCCATCTCTGGCAACACAGTCAAGGCAAGCATTTGGGAGCTGTGGAAGGGAGTTCTCCTTTCTTCCAGCACTGCCGGTATTATTGCACAATTTGCAACAACTGGCCGCGCCCTCAACCAGACACCAGGGACCAGGACCTCCTGGACTGAGTCCCCTTCGAAGTGCCCTTCTAGGTTTCTTCTGATGAAGACAGAAACAGAGGTGGGAGGAGAAGGAGGAGGGAGAGATACTCCTTTATCTCAAGCCGATTGCCTAAGACTCTTTTTGGTGACAGTTTTCACTGGAACAACTTTGATGTAATGTTATTTAGCCTATAGAGAAAAAAAAATCATGAAAAGAATCAGTATAAGCCCAGTGTGGTGGCACATGCCTTTAATTCCAGCATGCAGGAGGCTGAGGCTGGAGGATAATGATTTCCAGGCTAGCCTGAGCTACATAGTAAAACCCTTTCTCCAAACAAAGACGAACAAAAAACCCACTGTAAATCAGCAATGACATGCAAAGAGAAGATGGTTTTTTAAAGGGTGTGTGTGTGTGTACTACTTTCAGATGCTTGCTTTCTTGATCCCCATTGTGATTCCTGGTTCCATCCTGTCTTGGCAGGTCACTTCAATGCTAGCAACAACCAGCACTCTGATTTGCCGCTGGGTGAATGCATATACTGCCTCTTCCTGAATTTAAGACGTAGGAATAGCTGTGGCCCAGCGGGTCCGTGTATGGGTACACTCAGTATTCTGTCTTCATCCTTCTGCAAAGTCTGCCCTGCCAGCTCCTTCTCTTGTTTGTGGTCCCCTAAGGTGTCCTGGCAGTCCAAGGCTGAAGCCAACACCCCAATTTGCAGTTTCCAGGACAGCTCAATTCCTTAGGCAGTGAAGGTCATGTAATGACTACCTAATTTATTCTCTTTTATTCTGAAAATTAGGGAAGTTGTTATTAAATTCTTTGCAACAGGATTTTTGATCCAAACTGTCTCTTAATCTTGTGTTTGATAAATAATAAATGGCTCACTGCTCACCAAAATGTGCAGTACTCAATGATTACTAATGCCTCATTTGCATAGGAAATTAATATTCCATATGGCTGGCCCAATCATTTAGGCCTATCCCAACACGGGGAGGCAAATTAATTAGAGAAGTTTGAGTTGCAAACTATTGAGTCACTATCAGGAAAGACCTAGAAGTTCAGGTTCTGGGCAAGATGGCAAGAATATGAAGCAGTAGAGGAGCAAATCAGAGTAAGAAACAGTAGGCTTGATCTCCAAGAGAGAAATGGAAGAGCTCCGGAGGGCCCGGAGGAGGCCAGAACAGTGCTTTCATGCTCTCCTGGGAGTCCTGAAGGCTTGGCAACAAGGGGCAAGTGTTTGGTCTGGGTGCTGACCTCAAAATAGGAAATATGTTCTGAGTATTAGTTTCCATGAAGATCGCCCCACCATTCAATGACAATCATTTCATCCTCACTCATGAATATTTATTAGATCCCTACGGTACATATACCACTGTGCCCAGAACACCTGTGTTACAGACTTCTAATTATTGTTAGGAATACAGTAAAGAAAAGAAAAATTTAACTCTTTCTTAATATGCAGTTGGTTTTAGACGCCACGTACAGACCAGTGGTGGTTTGACATAGTGTCAGCACGAGTCATGTAACCAAAAGGTTGTTCCTCGGGATCTCTGGTCCATCCTCCATCATGATCAGTACCTTGTCAACAGGCAAAGAACATAACGTCATACAAAAGCTTTCTTTTTGATACTGAGGATTGGACGGCGGCATCACACATGCTAAGCACTTATTCCGCTAAGTTATTCCATTAGAGCTCAAGGATCCCCTGACTATTGTTTTTTTGAGACAGGGTTTCTTTGTGTAGCTCTGGCTGTCAGCTGTCCTGGAACTCACTCTGTAGACCAGGCTGGCCTCAAACTCACAGAGATCCACCTGCTTCTGCCTCCTGAGTGCTGGAATTAAAGGCATGCGCAATTACTGCCTTTTTTTTTTTAAAAAAAATGTAGACCAGGATGGCCTTGACCTAACAGGGGTCTGCCTGTCTGTCTCTAGAGTGCTGTTATGAAAGTCATGTACCACCATGGTCAGCTCAAAGTTCACTTTTATCAAAGCAACGATATAAAGATTAGCATTTTCTCCTTATCATCTTTCAGGAGACCTTTATACATAATTTAAGAATCGAGTCTGATGGCTTACAAGTGTCAGAAGCACTCCAGCTTGGGTGTTATGTCCTTCAGTGAGGAGGGTATTATTTCCCTTCTTTCTATGGTGGTACTGAAGTGGGTACTTCTAGTTCATAGAAGGGCTTTATATCGATTAAGCTCGACAATCTGTGTTGTGGTAAAAATAGCCCAACTGGCTTAGCATAACAACAGTTCAGATATCACTCGTGCTGAGCCTGCTTTAAGGCAGAGTAGGTCGCCAAAGCAGCCGTCCTTTTCCATTGACCCACCGTTCCAGGAACTGCTGTTCATACCCCATATCCTTGCTAACATACTCACCTGTGGCCACTGTGGCAAGAGAAGGGAGGGCGGGCTGAAGGCTGAATTCCCATTAGATGCTCATTGATGAAACAGAGAGGGTCTACGCACTTCCAGTCTCCCAGCACCTGGCTACCGTCAAGGCGGAGGAGGAGCTTAGAAATGGAGCCTGCTGATCTTTCAGCTTTCACCCTGATATCTGACTCCAGGTTTTTATTATTAAGGCCAATTAGAATTCTCGCCACATATAGACATAGCAGAGAGACAAGCATTTGGTTCAGTAAAGAACTCTTGAAGATTGGTTCAAAGAGAGTCCCTAAAGGCCGTCAGTAGTAGACACCCAGGCAGACAGGTTCCAACTATCATTTATATATTACCAAATCTGGGTGGACAAGGGTTCTTTTCTATTATTTGATAAATTCTGCATTGAACAGAATTAGAAAATACCCGAAAATACCCTAAAGATTTTCTTTTCTTTCTTTCTTTCTTTTTTTTTTTCTTTTTGGTTTTTCAAGACAGGGTTTCTCTGTGTAGTTTTGGTGCCTGTCCTGGGTCTCGCTCTGTAGCCCAGGCTGGCCTCGAACTCACAGAGATCCGCCTGCCTCTGCCTCCCGAGTGCTGGGATTAAAGGTGTGCGCCACCTTTTTTTTTTTTTTTGTCTATGCCGTTCTCGGGCTTCCTACCCCAGTTGATCCTCAGGAGTTACACTCTACTTGTTTGTTTATCATGCGTAGCTGCTTTGCAATGGTTACGGCAAAGGACACCTAGTACTATTTTTTTTTTTTTTTTCAGAGACAGAGTCTCATGCAGTCCAGGCTGGCCACTAACTTGCTATATAGCTTGAATTTCTGGTTTTCCTGCCTCTGTAGTTTTGGGGTTACAGGCATGTGTCACCACACCCGATTTTATACAATGCTAGATATCAAACCCAGAGCTTCCTGAACGCTAGGCAGTCTACCAACTGAGCGGAACCCCCAAACCTACTTAGCTCTACCATTGATCTTTTTTCATTTCCACCATTTTCCAACCAGGAGTTATGGGGGGGCCTCCATGCATTATAAGAAGGGGGAGAAACTAGGGCAAAGGCACCGAAGGAGGAGAGACACGGCCTGAAAGGGTGGCGTGTGCTGTAGCAGATGTGGAGCGAGCCCGTGTGGGATGAACTGGGTCACAGATTCGGCCCTAGCTTTCTAGCAATTCACAGGGTAAAATTATCAGTCCCACGACAAGTCATGGTCAGAACCAGAACAGTAATTTCTGGAATCTAGATCAGAGACAAACTTCCCCCAGTTGTCTCTATACAGAGGACCCTTGTAAACTTAGGGGCTGTGTTCTCAGTACCCTTCCTGAAGATGACAAGTTTCTCAGCTACACAATTGGGTATAACTTGTGGCATCATTCCCTAGTAGAATTTAGCCAACCTACATGGCGGTGGTGGTCTGTTTCTCTGTGTGTCGGTGGTTGAACCGAGGAACAGGTAAAGAGTATCTAGAACCAGGTCTCGTGATGCTTGCCTGTAATCCCAGAATTCAGGATGCAGAGGCAAGGAGGATGGAGCGTTTCAGGCCACCCTGGGCTGAATAGTAGGACAGTGTCTCAGAAGTTTTAGAACCAAACCAAATCTTAAAAAGTATCTAAAAGATACTACAGGGTAGACACACCCCCGTCCATACACATCCTTGCTCTGCTGGGGCCCTTCAGGAGTTTAGCTTGTGTTTAGTCGAAGGATACAAGGAAAGTGGATGGCACTTGCAGAGTTTCTGAGTCTGGGAAAGAAAGAGCGTCATTCTTTCTTTTCACATTAGGGAGCCCTGAAAGAAGTGCAAAGGTCTATGTATACATAGTTAGTGGAGTGTATGTGTGTGCAGGTGGTGGTGGTGGTGGTGGTGGTGTGTGTGTCGGGCTGCTGCGGGGGAGGGAAGGGTTCTCTTCCAGCAGCTCAAGCCTATTAGGGTGCTTTGACCAGGGGAGTCAGTGGGCAGAGAGTTTGTCCTCCGTGTGTTGAGGAAATCGATGGAGGCCCTGTGAATAGGGCTGGTTGGGGCACCCCAGTTGTCAGTGAAGATCGGAGGTACCAGTGGCCTGCTGCTGCCCATGCGCAGGCCTCCTCCAAGGCCCTAGATGTTCATCTGGTGATCTGACATGTAAACAGAAATACTCATGCTACCCTCCACCGGCTTTGCACCATCCTCTCCCTGAATCTAGTTTTGGGAAGTTTGGGAAAGCCTCCAGTATCCAGCAGTAGCTACTCAGGTTGTTGGAGTACCATTCCCCTGGTACAGTTTTGGCAGGAAAAGGAAATAGCGAACACATGTTCTTCCAAGAGCACTCCAGTTGATTCTCTGTGCAGCAGTCACCGGGTCTTTTTAAAACATAGACCTCATCGTGTCACCTCCCCTGTGAAAACCCTTCTGTGATTTCCCAAGCTCTTCAGCACAAAGCTGTAGGTTTGTGGGATGGCTAAATAAGACTCTTAGATTTTATTATTGTCGTGATTATTACTGTTATGACTAGGCGGGCCTTCCCCGTGCCGTGTAGCCGAGGGTTATCTCTGAACTCTCCTGCCTCTACTTCCCGAGTGTTATTATTATAGGCGTGCTTCACTGGAGCTGTTTTTATGCCGTGCTGGGGATTGCACTTAGGTTTTCATGCAGGTTGGGCAAGTGCCTAACCAACTGAGCTAGGCCGTACGAGACTATTTCAGATTTGAGGCAAGGTCTCCCTAAACTGCTGTAACTCCTGATCCCTTTGCCTCAGTCGCCCGACTGGCGGAGACGGCAGCCTTGCCGCATCCACTTTGCTCTGCCATCTCCTCCTCCCCCTCTCCCCTGCTCCTCCACTTGTCCACACTTCTTAGTCCCTGGAGCTTCCAGTCTCCTCTCTCTCCTCCTGAATGCCCAGACACAGACCATCCCTTCTTCTTTAGCAAGCTGATTTCCACGCTGTCTTCTGTCAGGCCGGCCCTCATGGACTCTGCTTTGGGCTAGAGCCCAGGCATCAGTCTCTCCACGGAGTGGTTCTGGTCCCTCGGGTGGCATGAAGCTGGCAGTCTCGGTCTTCACTTTCTCCAAGTGTGCTGTGATGCTGGGGAAAGGGCAGCTGTGGCAATAACGCCACACACTGGTGGTTTAAGGCAATAGATTTCTTTCTCACCGAAGACGCCAGTGCAGGGCCCCTAGGAACTAGGGAGACATCTCTACAGGGTAACTCAAAGCACCATACTCTTTTTTTTTTTTTAAAGATTTATTTATTTATTTATTTATTTATTTATTTATTTATTTATTTATTTATTTATTATGTATACAGTGTTTTGTCTGCATGTATTCCTGCACACCAGAAGAGGGCACCAGATCTCATTACAGATGGTTGTGAGCCACCATGTGGTTGCTGGGAATTGAACTCAGGACCTTTGGAAGAGCAGCAAGTGTTCTTAACTGCTGAGCCATCTCTCCAGCCCTAAAGCCCCATAGTCGTTCCAGGGTCCTTCTTTCATCCTCTAAGGCCTCCGAGTTCAACACCAACCCAGGGCCAAAGAAGAAAGATGCTAGAAGGCATGTCCACTCCTCACTGCCTTGATGCCAGTCGTGACACAGGAGGAGCACAGATTTTGGTGGGCAGACTGCTCTTATAGTTGTCCACGACTCAGACTCTGATCCTGGGGAAAGGAACTGACCGAAGCATTGCTCACTGCTACACCCATTTGGCCAGCTCCACACCTGGCACCTTGATCCATTTGGGTGGAGGAAGGAGATGGTCACTGTGGAGGAGGGCAATTCACCCCCCTCCTGACCCTCCCTCCTCCCCACTCTGTGCAGTGGTGGAGAGAGGGCCACAGCAGGTAAGCTAGCTTTCCTTGCCTCTGCTGCCAGCCAGCCCCCTGGAATAGGTATCCGTTCCTTCCACAGATTAAAGCATCCATCGTGGGCGGATGGGCTCTGTAACCACAGGTGCCCTTCAAGGCGTGAGCCTCTTCCTGCTCGATGGGGCCTTCTGATTACACTTGTTACTGGTATTTTATGGGGCAGAGAGAAAAATGTGCTGCTTCGATGACTGGCATTATAGCTCCGCTACACATCTGGCACCTGCCTCTGAGTCCGAGGAAGTGGGTGGTGGGCGCGTCTTTCCCTTTCCATTCGGCAGCCGTGTGTGTGTGTGTGTGTGTGTGTGTGTGTGTGTGTGTGTGTGTGTGTGTGAAGTGTCTCTCCAGCAGTCATCCCTGAGTGTGAGTGCTGGTATACAACAGTAGGAAACCAATCGCCCACCAGACAGTCAGGGTAGAAAAATAAAAAATGACCAGGCACGGTGTATAATCGGCTGATGAGCCTGGAGAAACCGAGTTCAGCGTCTTAAGCAGCATGGACTAGTTCTGAAAATCCCCAGTTTGAAGACTCTGGCCTGTTTTGTTAACATTTGGGGCCACGTCTTTCTTTTCCCTCCTCTGTGATGCCTTCAGCTCGGGGCCCTGCAGACCACGTAGATGGTAGCCTAGCCATGCTCCTGCTCTCCACTGCAGCTTCTGTCTTCAGGAGAGCCAGGGCGGGGAAGAATGGTCCGGCTCCAGGCTATGCACATCTCGGCAGAAATGAAGGGATTCTAAAGAGACACTGCTACTGTTAGCTAGCAGACTACCGAGACGATGGTCCCCAGGGAAGTGGAATTTCCTCGGAAATCTCATGCCAGAAGAGCGAAGAGGCTGGAGCCCGGTGCCAGTCAGAGGAGGAACTTGTCTTCCAGAGAGAGATTTCACACAGTTCTGACAACTTGTCAGAACACCCTGCAGGAGAGACTGGAGCCAGAGGAACACTAATGGGTGGAACGCTACCTTTACCAAACTGCTTAGTTATACAATACACACCCTTGCCTTCTGCTCGGACCCCAGAGATGGATGTGTGTGTGTGTGTGTGTGTGTGTGTGTGTGTGTGTGTGTGTGTGTGTGTGTGTGTGGTAAGGGGTGGGTCCTGGGCCCCTTTGTGGTCCTTCCCGATGTGACCGCACTGGAGTCGCCCCCACTTTCCACTCCCGTTTACCTGTCCGATTGATTGAGGATGAGTGTGGCTGAGCCTTGCTTGTGAGGACTGACTGCTAGGGCCCAGGATGTGCCCCTGAGGCTGGCAGTTCATCACCCTGCTCGTTCGTGGTTTAAGCCAGTTCTGTGGAATTGCGGGGTTCACTGACCCGCTCAAGCCCTCAGCTGGGGTATGACCATGTCAGGCCTTCTCAGGCTCCCATGACTTTGAACCTCAGAGAGGCCCAGGCTGCCCCACTCCTTCCCTGATCCTCTTCTCCAATCAGTGAGCAATGTGCCACTAACAAGGAAGGACACCAGCCCTTATGGATGCTGACTGGGTGCCCAGCATGTTTGGAGTCCTACATAAGGATGGGCTCATTTTATCTTCACGTCTTTTCTATGACGTGGGCCCTAATATCACCGTTTTAGGTAGAGGGAAATAAAGGCAGAGAGGGTTAAGTCCTGCAGAGTAAAGGCCACAGGACTGAACATGGCTCCCAGCATGCTCCTTGTGACCTCTGCCACACAGTAGAGGGTGGTTCTTCTTCAAAAATCGGGTCAGCCGTTTAAGTCACAGTGGCTTTCTGATGTCATTTAAAGTGTAAACCATGGCTGGATGTGTCTGCGTAGGCCTGTAATACTAGCACTATGGAGGTGGAGGCAGCAGGAAGATTGTGAGTTCAAGGACAGCCTATGAAGTGAGACCGTGTGTGTGTGTGTGTGTGTGTGTGTGTGTGTGTGTGTGTGTGTGTGTGTGTGTGGTGGTAAACAGGAAGTGTATATGATCAGAATTAAAAGCAGAAACCTTCACTTTCTGTTCTTCACTAGAGGCAACAGTTCAATAACATCATAGTGTGGTACTTCCAAGCCCTTTTCCGGTTTTTATGAAGCCATAACAGTTTCTACGCGATGAAGAGCAGGACATCGGTGTTTCCTCAGACCAGTGCAGTCATTTGATTCGTGTCCTAGTCAAGCACAGACATCTCACTGAAATGTGGTCACTTGGGATCATACCACATGATGATGCAGTAGCCATCTTAGATCCTAAGTATGCTCGATGGTGTTTGCTATGACATTGACAATTCATTTTCAGACTCTATCCCTGCCACTAGCTGACAAGTGACTGTATTTTGCATGAAAGCTCCATCTCTGAACCAGACCCTTGGCTGAACCTAGAACCCGGTGAGGTCTTCCCCAGCCTCCTTAGCTTAGTCCATTCCCTCCCCTTCTCTCCAGCCCTTTGCTTTCCTTTTTTTAGTTTGGGTTGGTGGCTCTCAGTCTTGAAAAGGATGTGAGTACCAATAAATTAATTCTACTCCACACCCTGGGGTGGCTAATTAGCATATGAAGAGTCCTAATCTGCAATCCCTAGGCCTGGTTAATAAGCGTAGGAAGATTAGAGGTAATTTTTGACTGGAGACATTAGTGTGGTTGCAGAATGCAGGGTGGATTTGGCCGGATTCCGTGCTAAGTGGAATAAAAGCTCTCTTGTCAACAAAGCAGGAAAAAGTGCTTTTTAAAGATCCCCCAATACAGCATGTTTTCCTTTCTTTTTCTCTCTTAACCGGGTACTTGGGTTTGGAGGTGGTTTGTCCCCCAAAGGTTCTTGTGCAAGAGGCTGGGTCCCTAATGTGGCAGGGTGGAGGTGTCTTAACGTTTGGGGCTCAGGGGAGGTCATTCCTCATAGAGACTCCACCCTCACTAGGGGACTAATTCTGGTCTCCCAGGACTAGGTCAGGTAAGGGAGCGGCAGATCTTATACAGACGGCAGTCCTGGTCTCTCACCTGGTCTCTTGCTTCCTGCCTCACCATGTGATCCTTCTCTTCCACGTGTATCCATTTCGTCCCCGGTACCTACCATCTACCATATCTTGACACAGATGGAAAGACTTCGCCATATGCCAGACAGATGAAGCCTCCTCACTCAGCCTCCAAAACTGTAAGCTAAGCAGATCTCTTGTCTTTATAAAGTATCTGGCATCAGATAGTCTATTATCACAACATGAAATAGATTAAGAGACGTCCCAGTGTTTTAAAATTTTCTCCCTAACCACAGTGGAGGAAGGTCAGGGGAACTAGGGCTGATCTGGAACACAGAGACTGGCTCCTTTAAGAAGGGCTGCTCTGGGTTGGACTCCCACTTCTACGCCCCTCCCACCTCAGCCCCACCCGGTGGGTTCTGATTGCGGTTCTAACAAAGTCTGAAGTTTCCTTCTCTCTTCTCTCCTGCCTGGTGCTTCTCTGTAACTGTTGCTTTCACTCAGTCTGCAGTCCTCGGGATCCAGCAACTGATACTTTTTGTCAGGCCCCCTCTGGTCTCTGCTTTCACACCCAGGCGGCTGCTGCTTTAGCGGCCCTTGCCTCAGATCTCCAGCTGTCATTCTCGGTCAGCTGCCATTTCACTTTCTGGTCTGAGTGGGTCATCTTTCCAGTACCTACAATCCAATGTCCATCCCACAGGACACATTTGGCAGTACCTCTGGACAGCCACCCCTCACCAGGAACAGTGTGGTGAAGGCAGATGCTCTCAAGCTCTCAAGTGGAAGTTTGGAGGTCCTGTTTTGTGACTCGGTTGTCTCACAGAGCCCAGCAGCTTCTGGGTTCCTCTCCTGCCGGTTGTTGGTCCAATCAATCATGACAAGCAGGGAGGCAAATACGTCAGGGCAGGTATCTATTCTTTCCGTAGACAGATTCCCCAGCCCATGGGGGTAGATGACTCCAAGAATATTGTAACCTCTGAACTGAGATGTGCAGGTACCTGGCTGAGCTGGGTAAGAGGCTTTCCCTTGCCATAATACCAACTGTGGCAGTAGGATCTTGGAGCAGAGATGGTCATTACCATGTCCCACTAAAAACCACTACAGGGCACCTGAGCCAAGTCCACGGTACCCACGTTTATTCCTTGGTCCCCAATGAGGGGAAAGACCATTAGTGATCATTAATAGGACAAGGTGGTGGAAGCGGCCAGGTGGAGTCCAGGATGCCCCAGGTGAGGGAGTGGAAGTCTGAGAACCCACCTAGAAGGCAGCAGGGGCCAGATTGCAGCTCGAGGCCTCCAGCCATGTCATTGTCCTTTTGGACATCGTTTCCTGGGGAAAGCATTGTGACTGTCTGTGTGATGACCGCAGCATATGAAGTCAAATGTGAGCCCTTTTGTGAGTGCTATTGATGTTACAGGAAGAACCTGCAGCCAGCTCCAAGAGCAGGAGGGCTGTGGCCAGGTTCTAAGGGAATGAAAGCTGGCTATTGGCAGTTGGGCAGGGCTCTGGTATTCTGGGTATAAAGCCACGTCCCTTGTCTTAAGTGCTCTGGAATTCTGTCTTTCACCGTGAGTGCTGTTCTACATGCTAAGGGCCGGGCAGGCTCTCTCCCTGCCTGTAGACAGGCCAGGGAGTTTTCCCTGCTTGAGAATAAAGTGTTTGTTCTTAGTTGGAATATGATACAGATGGCTTCCTCAGTGACCTTGTAGGAAGGTTGGGGCAGGGTGGGTGTCCACTGCCCCCATCTGCTTTTAACCACTCGAAGCCATTGCCTGATACTCCCAAAGGAACCTGAAAAAGAATCAGCGAGCGTGGTTGCTCCGTTCCTTCTCAATTTGTAATTATAGCCCTCCCTCGACAGCTACAGAGGAAGGGTTCAGGACTCCTGTGGACACAAAAATGAGATGCTGTTTGGTCTCCTATAAAAAGATACAGTGTTTGCATATAACCTATGCATATCTTCTCATGTACTTCACTCATTTTAAACATTTCTTTTTTAAAAAAAATTGTGTGGAGGCCAGAGGTTATTGTCTGCATCTCTCCCACACCCCATCTTTTACTTACTTATTTTAAACAAGGTCTCTTGCTCGCTGAACCTAGAGCTCATCTGTTCAGCTAGATTGGCCAATAAGCTCTAAGGATTTTTCCTGTTTCTTCCTCCCACTGCTGGGATTACAAAGACAGGTCACAGTGCCCTGCAAATGTGCAGAGGCCAGAGATCAGCTCAGGTGTCTTCCTCAACACTTTCCACATTACTATTATTACTGTTGTTGTTGTTGTTATTATTATTATTATTATTATTTTGCATGCACCACCATGCCTAGCTTTAAAAAGATCTCCCCTCCCTCCCTCCCTCTCCTCGCCCCCCCTTCTCCGCAACACAGCACATACGTGGAGGTCAGAGGACAACCTGCAGAAGTCAGGTGAATCCTCAGGACTAAACTTAGATTATTAGGCTTGGTGGCAAACGTCTTTACCTGCTGAGTCACCTCGCCAGCTCAATGCCTGCCTTTTTCTTTGAGGCTTGCAATCTGGACTCAAGTCTCCATGCTTGTGGGGCAGGCAATCTGCCAATGCAGTGATCTCCATGTCCCCTCATACACTTTAAATAATTCCTAGATTAATCACACAACCTAATGCAATGTCAACGTCACATAAGTAGTTATGATATTATATTGCTTAAGGAAAATGACAAGAAAATGTCTGTATGTGTTCAATATGAATGTGATTTTATTGGGGGGGGCATATCAATCCATAGTTTTGATGCTTTCAGATGTTGCCCCATGGGCTATATTTTACTAATTTTTTAACTAACAGCAAAGCAATTATTCACCAATAATACAATTTAGAATTATACAGTGAAACAAAGGAGTTTCCCAGTGTTTCAACTTCTTAATGTGTTGATCAGTATCCCAAGTATTCTCAGAGCTTTCAAAATTATGATATTTTAAAATATTCCTCTAGCAAGTTCTACACTATACTTCACATATCTAAAATTCTTGTTTAAAGAATAAAATACACTAAGTTTAGTAGCATTTACAAAGAACTGCATTCTATAGGAAAATTCAGTGGAAATCTTAATTTAAAATTTGGTCTCCCAGAAAGGAATAGCTCCCCATGGAATCACATGCAGACACCACTCACTTAACAGCTCACTGTGCACTGAAAATGTGTTGTACGTTCAGAGAGCATCAGGGCCACACATAAAGGATACTGTTTATGTGAGCTCATTAGTAAGAACTTTGATCGTTTTAAACCCCCTTTTCTTCTCCTTTCTGAATGTCATACTATACCCACAAGCCACTTGTTTACTTATAAACATGTGTACATTATAGGCTAGGATTTGCGTTTGAGGAAGAACATGCCTTTGGGTTTTTCTTTCTGAGATTAGGTGGCCTTGCTTAGTATAATACACTCTAAGTCCACCCATTGTCCTGAAGATTTTGTGACTTCATTCTTCTTTAGAGCTGAGTAATACTTCATTTTATGTATGTACCAGGTTTCCATTTTCCATTCATCTGGGTTGGACACCTAGGCTGGTTCCATTTCCTTGCTATAGTGAGTAAAAGCAATAAACGGGGTGCAAAGACGGTAGGGGTGGGGTCCTCTGGGTGTATGCCCAGGGGCGGAATAACTGGGTCATAGGGTACTTCTATCTTTGATTTTTTGAGAGACGTCCAAACTGATTTCCATAATGGCCATGTTAATTCACACTCTGGCTGTGAAGCAGGGTTCACCCTTCTCTAGACGTTCCCTCTGACATTTGTCTTTTTTTTTTTTTTTTTTTTTTTTGGTTTTTTGAGACAGGGTTTCTCTGTGTAGCTTTGTGCCTTTCCTGGAACTCACTTGGTAGCCCAGGCTGGCCTCGAACTCACAGAGATCCGCCTGCCTCTGCCTCCCAAGTGCTGGAATTAAAGGCGTGCGCCACCACCACCCGGCAACATTTGTCTTTTTTGATGGTAGCCATTTTGACTGGAGTGAGGTGGACTCTCAAAGGAGTGTTAGTTTGCATTTCCCTGATGATTAGGGAAGTTATATTTCTTTGTTTGAAAACTGTCTACTTAATTCATTAGTCCATTTGTTGATTTATAGTTTTATTTCATTGATATTTAATTTCTACAGTTCTTCCTTAATTCTGGTTGCTAGCCCCTTATCTGAGGTATAGCTAATAGTCCCCCCCCCCAATTCTGGGGGTTGCCTATGTGCTCTACAGATAGTTTCTTTTGCTGTGCAGAAACTCTTAAATTTTATGTAGTCCCATTTGTCCACACTTGAGGCTGGTTCCTGTGCTACTGGAGTTCTGTCCAGAAAGTTCTTGCCTGCCTCAATGTCTTGAAGAGACCTATATTTTCTTTTGTAACACTCAGTGTTTCAGGTTCTACTTTTAATTTATTATGTTGCTGTTTTGGTGGTGGCTCTGGGGTCTGAATAGCTCAGGTTTTAAATTGAGGTCTCTGATGCAGGGTGATAGATGTAGCTAGATTGGGTCCAGGATGCCAGGCGTGAGGGAAAGGAAGGTGTCAACATACTTTCTTTGTTTCAGTATCCTTTCTCTGCTCTGTACATGTAGTATTTGAACTATAAGATGACTTTGGGCATTGCTGGTCTTCTCCCATTGGTAAGGCAAATTAAAAGTCCACACCTCACCTAAGTCTATGGATCTGTAACCAGCCTAGGCAGAATGAGGATGCTTCTAAAGAGATGTTTTTACCGTTGGCTGTCACACAATGGAGACCATGGACCTCAAGAAGGTGGAATTCTAGGAGCTGAATGCTGGAAGAAGGAAAGAGCCAAAGCTTGGTGCTAGACAGAGGGGAGCTTGTCTTCTAGGAAGAAATTCACAGTTATGACAACCTGTCAGACTATCTTTCAGCAGTAGCCAGGGCTACATAGCGATGCCTACTTCTTGTCCTCTGTTTAAACCTAAACTTCAGGTCATGACCCTGAAGATAGATTTGGGGTAGGGGTGGGGCCACTAGGCCTCTTTATTTGCTCCTCTTCTGTGGCCTCACTGAATCAATCCCCTTTCTCCATCTTAAGCTATAACCTGAGTCTTTAGGACAGGCGCTAGAGCCTAGCTTCTTCAGCAGGACTAAAAGGAAGAAGCCTGGGTTCTGAGGAATCCATAGTCCCTGCCAAAAGTCCTCTAACCCCGCCCATCAGTCCTGTGACCAGAGTGGCTGTTCAAATGCATGAGTTGGCTTGTGTCACTTCCAATCCGAGACTCACCAACAGCTTCCTGGTGACTTGGGTTCTCCTCTGTGGCCTACATGGCCCTGCATGGCTTCCTGCCTCTTGTCACATTGCCTACACAGAGTCCCGGTGTTTGACGTCCCAGAGGACTCACCCGACAAAGGTCTTTCCTGTTAGTCCTTTTTATAAAGCTCAGACAAATGACCACTCACCCGCTTTCTGGATTGGTCTCCTTTGGCTCTGGAATGTAAAGCCCAGGGTGGCAGGCTTCTGCTGACTTCATTCTGCCCACAGCGCTTGTCTTGTGAGGTCTTGCACCCAGTAGGAACTAAAATAGGTATTTAATGAATACCTGGGATCTTGTTCATCAGTCTTCAGACATGGGAAAATTAAAATGACCCTTCTGTTTTTGATGCTACATAGCATTAAAAAGTTTGCCCAGTCTCCTGTGGAACATCCACTTTTAGGAAGTGAATAGGATGGATTAGCGGTCACTCAGATTCTCTATTGACACCTGGTTTGCTGTTTAGTATAGAAAGGTTGAGCGCTGCTTCATTTTGTGGTCACGTGATAATGAAGGGCACACCAGCTCCCCCCAGTGGAAAGCAGAAAGCACACTGTGTAAGGCATCAAGCCAGGGTTCAGATCTGCTCCCCTCACCCCACTTGTCTGTATTACATTTATTTCACATGGCTGCTGCCTTAAGGACCATTTTTAGGTCTGAAAACAGCATTTGGATTTACCTTCTCCCTAGAAGATGTCATGTGAGGGCATCCATCCGCATGTTTGCACAGAACTCACTCCTAGGCACTAGCTGTATGTAGCAGAACCGAGGCAGGGTCAGAAGTGCTTTTGAGAAGGTGACATGAGCTGCAGGCCCAGCTCTCCTTACACACACACACACACACACACACACACACACACACACACACACACACACGCCATGCTCCTCTCCATGCATCCCACTGGCCTCTTCTAACAGGCATAGTCATATGCTAACCTAATGATGTTATGGTTCACATCAGATCAAATACCACACAAGATGACTTAGTGACCGACTTCACAGCTGTGGAGACGTCCACAGCACAGTGCTTTACTCATGTCTAATGTGCTGCCAGTCCTGGCACACGTGCATGGATGTGCAGTGAACACCACTTGAAAAGGAGAAGCAGCATCTGCTAATGGTGTATGTATTTACTTCACTTAGCATTGTTATTTTGGGGTGCGTGCTTTCTCTTAAGAAAGGCTACATAAGTACGTTTCCGAGGGTGCTGGCAGCAGCTTTCTCTGTCTGCTGTTTTCCATGCCCTTGATTGCGTCAGTGAGGCCTTGTGGGGGACCTGGCCTTTCCTGTCTAGATCAGCAGTGATTGCATGGGAACAAAGTCACCTAAGATGCGTGTGCTGTTCAGTGGCACATGTCTACACTGGAATGTTTAAAAGTTTTGCTTCTTATTTATAGGTATGTTGGCATGTGTGCAGTATGGAGGTCAGAGGACCACTGTCAGGAGTTGGTTCTCTTCTGCTGAAGAATCCAGGGAATGAACTCAGGTCTTCAGGGTCTATACAGCAAGATCTCTTACTCACTGGAGCATCTCCCTGGCCCTGGCTGCATTTTAAAGAATTCCACCTAGGAAACTACTCTTCCCTTTTTGTTATTGTTAAATAATTTATTTTTATTTTTTGCAATGGTATTTTGCCTGGGTATATATCTGCGAGGGGGGTGTCAGATCTTGGAGTTACAGATAGGCATGAGCTCCCATGTGGGTGCTGGGAATTGAACCCGGGTCCTCTCCAAGAGCAGTCAGTGCTCTTAACAGCTGAGTCATCTCTCCAGCCCCTCCCATTTCTCTTACAGTGTCCTGTGTTCACCTAGCATGGTCGTTCGACTCTTCAGAATATAATGCAACTGTTAGCTGCTTTTTGGAAAAGAAGATCGTTCTACTTAAGTGCCAGATTTCCAAGAGAACTAAAGTAGGAATTGATTTTTGAAAGTGTTGTTGCAACAGTTCTTTCAGCAGAGACATACCAATAGGCATGTCAGGTGACTCACACACACACTAGACAGGAAGATAAATCGGGGTAACCTGTGTGGGCACACTGTGTGTTCTGCGCCCCTGGTGTATTTCAGCCAGCACACTCTATGCTTGACTCTTTTTCTTCATGCCTGTCATTGCCGTTATAGTGTGAGTCTCTTGCTGTCAGGGCACACATCCTAATCATCTTATCCTGGACACTCAGTGGGATCGGGGACAGTTGGACACTTGTTAGCTTCTCTCTGCTTTTAGCATTTCATTCGAGACTGGCATTTCCTACGCACAGAGTGTTGGAGGGACTGGATTAGCTGGACTATAACGTCCTGGACTAGGGAGATGACTCCATGGTAAAATGTTTGCTTACCATGAGGTCCAGAATCTGAATCCCCAGCAGCAAGCTGGGTGTGGGTGAGGCTGACAAGGTGAAGGCATTTCCTCCCAAGTCTGAAGACCTGAGTTCAACCCCTGGGACCTCTACAGTAGAAAGAGAAATCTGAGTCTTCAAAGTGGTTCTCTGACCTGAATTTAATCTTCAGGCCCCACATAGTGGAAGGAGAGAACTGACACAAGAAGAGAGAGAGAGGGGGGAGAGAGAGAGAGAGAGAGAAAATGTTGTGGAATATTTATATACTGTGTGAAAATATATTGCTGTGATTGGTGTAATAAAAAGCTGAACAGCCAATAGCCAGGAAGAGTTTAGGCAGGACTTCTGGAGACAGAGAGGACTCTGGGAAGAAGAGTGGGGTGGAGATGGAGATGCAGAGCAAGCAGGATGTGCAGAGGAGAGGTAACAGCCACGAGACACATGGTAGAATGTAGATTAATAGAAATGGGTTAATTTAAGTTATAAGAGCTTGTTAGAAACAAGCCTAAGCTATAGGCTGAGCTTTCACAATTAATAAGAAATCTCTGTGTCATTATTTGGGAGCTGATGGGACAGAGAAAGACTTGTTACAAGTAAGTAAATATAATTACAAAAATTCAGGTGTGGTGGTGAGTGTGTGTAACCCTAGTGCTGCGGCTCAGGGACAGGTGGATCTGGGATGTCACGGCCAGCCCGTTCAGCTGCATCTATCAGCATCAAATTTTGTGCTAGACCCTGTTTCAAAAGATGATAAGGTGGAAAGCAATAGAGGAAGGCACCCAATGTCGACCTCTTGCCTCCACATGCTTGTACACACACACACACACACACACACACACACACACACATACACACACACACACTGCTAAATAAACTATAACCCCCCCTCTCTTTGGTAGTGGTGTTTATTTGCACTTGTAAACATCCTTATGATATTAGGGAAGGTCATGAATACAATGAGTACCCACAAGACCCTAGCTTCCCGCTGATGGGCCTGTCTTCACCTGACAGAGCTCGTGATGGGGGTAGAGTGAGCAAAGCAGAGGGTCATGCTTCCCTTCTGATGCTGTGGTCTAGGGAGCAAGGCAAAAAAGAAGCCTAGCAAACAGTCACTGGCTGTGTTCCCGTGGGCGGGGAACAGGACCGAGTGGGAGTCATGTTTCCCAAAGGGCCAAGAACTGGCAGACAGTGGGGGCGGCAGGGAGCTTCTGAGGACAAGGACCTGACAGACTTTCCTCCTCGCCTGACTGTGGAGAGGGTGGCCAGGCAAGTTGGGGAAGAATGTGTGAGAAGGGTCAGTTTAGATCTCTTATGTTTGGGAGAGCATTTTAGTATGACAAGAGATGACGACTAACCAGTGAGGAAAAAATTATCTACTCAAAGCCACCTCCCCTTGCTTTTTGGCAGAGGCTGAAGGCAGGTAGGAGAGCAGGACTGCTGCTGAGTGTTTCCAAAAGATGCTTCGTAGCTGTCCTGTTTGGAGGCGATGCCTGGGCATCTGATGTGGTTGGTTACAGGGACACACCTGGCTGTTTCTCATCAGTTCAAACTTGGAAGCAGGGACAAAAACCTGGGAAAGTTATGAGCTCTTCACCATGCCTTACTGGTTTGTGCCAAGCGTGACTGTGCCAAAAAGTTACCTTCTCCTGAGTTGTTAGGATCAGAGCCTGGCTGGCCTCGACCACCTGTCCCCGCCAGGCCTGTTGAAGACACAACAGTGAAACACAGGCAGAGAAAGAAGGTTTGCTCAGTGAGGCTCCATTGGGAAGAGGAGCAGACACAGAGGTCCAGGGACCCATCCTAGTCCACCTTTGGGACCCTGACATGAAGTTGAGGTTTAAACAGAGAGCAAGATGTATGTATAAGGAAGCAGTTCTGGTCAAGGTGTGATCTCTCCCATCCCAGACCCGCCTTTCGCTTTGATTGAGGTCTTGCTTAGAAGATGCTCTGAAATGTCAGAATGTCATGAATTTCTTCTAACCTCCCCCTCCTGCAAGCCTCAAGCTTCACCTTTCCTTCCTGCCAGCTTGAGAATCCTAGGGAAATTCCAGTTCATGGGTGCGCATGTGTAGGGGGTTAGGGAGGGGAGCCCATTGTCTCAGGAATCTCATAGCCAAAAAGGAGGGGCCCCAAGGATCTCTCTTCAGAATCTGTTTGCTGCTGGCAAGATGCCTTGTTCTCCTGTCAGTCTGGTGTACAGCATGCTGGCTTCACAGGCTGCTGATTGTTTCCCGGACTGGTTAGCGCTACAGGCATGGCCAGCATTCTGGAAGGTCTGGCCTTCATTTGTTTGCATATTCTGTCAGTCATTCCTGTTGAGAGAACTGTGTCCAGTTGCAGTTATTAGAACTGCTGATAAAAGCAAACATTTTCATTAGTGCGGTTTAGATAGGTTTCCCCCCAAAACTATCCCCAATGATAATATTAATTAATTAAATCACCCGAAACATTATACTGCATTTACAAATTCCTTCAGTATATTTGACTTTTTTCAAGCACTTCCAAGTGCCTGGTTGGGAAGACTTGCAACTCTGGAAGTTCATGGCAGAAGTGGAAGATCTTCTAGAGAGAGACATCTGTACCTCTCCCTTTGGTTACCATGTTATTAAAGCAACGCACCCCACCCCCAGCAAATAATTAGAATTTACTCAGAAATTCCTTGCTGGGAAAGGAAAACGCTAGGCTCTGGTACCAGCCAGAGGGGGGCGTTGTCTTCTGGAAAGAAATTTCCCTGATTCTGACAACTTGAAGTAAAGACGGCAGCCAAGGCAGTGGAGGGCCAGCGATGGGCGGGACCAACCAGGGGCGGGACCAACCAGGGGCGGGACCAACCAGGGGTGGGGCTGCTTAGCTCTGCACACCTCTTGCCCTCTATTTAAACCTAAACATCATGCCAGAACCCTGAAGATGGCGTGGGACGATGTCACGGGGCCTATGCATTTGTTCCTCCTCCCAACGTGCCACATTGTCTATATTTCCATTCTCTGTCTTTCATTATTACCCAGATACTCTATTATTGGGGACAGGTGCCTGAGTGAAGCAGGCTGTGGCTACTAACAATCGTTAGCCATCACTAGCTAACAATTCCAGTACAACAACGTCCTAAATATTTAAGTATTTTTATAAATATAATAAAACAGGATTTTTAAATGCCACAAATAATATGTATGTGTGTAATTTTTAGTTACTTATGTATTTGCTTCGACACAGGCTCTTTTTATGTAGTCTAGACTGACTTCAAACTCATGTTCCTCCTTCCTCACCTGTCCTGGTTCTGGGATTACAGGTGTATGTGCCTGGCAACCATAGTATTTTTAAGCATTCCTGTAACTAGAGTTTTCCTGCCTTGCCCACAGTCAGGACAAATCTTTGTCACCCACCAGTCCCACAGCCGCTCAGACCCAACCAAGTAAACACAGAGACTTACATTGCTTACAAACTGTATGGCCATGGCAGGCTTCTTGCTAACTGTTCTTATAGCTTAAATTAATCCATTTCCATAAATCTATACCTTGCCACGTGGCTCGTGGCTTACCAGCATCTTCACACGCTGCTTGTCATGGCGGCGGCTGGCAGTGTCTCCTTCTGCCTTCCTGTTCTTTCTTTTCTCCTCTCTGTTAGTCCCACCTATACTTCCTGCCTAGCCACTGGCCAATCAGTGTTTTATTTATCAACCAATCAGAGCAACACATTTGACATACAGACCATCCCATAGCACAATTCCCACACATTTAATCAACTTGATCAAATTTTAGTATACTTTTAAAAAGTTGAAGAAAATCCTAAGTCTGCAACAGATCACAGACTCCTGCTGACTCCTGCATTTTAGTTTAATTTACTCATATTTAGAATTTTTCTCTTTTAACTGAGATATAAAAGCATGAAATTGTCTGTATTAATTGGGTACAACACAATGTTTTGATTCATGTGCACACTATATCATGCTTAAATCAGGCTCTCCTGGTCTTCAGTTAGAGGTCTGGTCCAGTTTGGTCAAGCACTGTAGGTAGGCTCTTGTCCAGCTCTGGGCAGACCCACTGTGGGTGGACTAGACCCAGCATCTTCTTACACCTGTGGCCAGCAAGAGCTTAAGGCCCATCAGCTAGGTGTTATTGCTAAAGTGGACTCATGGCCCAGGACTAGCCACAAGAGATGCTAGCTGACCTAGAAGGTTCTCCCCTTCATATTGGAGCTGTTTCCCAGG
The DNA here is from genome assembly GCF_049852395.1 of Peromyscus maniculatus bairdii. NCBI lineage: Eukaryota > Metazoa > Chordata > Mammalia > Rodentia > Cricetidae > Peromyscus > Peromyscus maniculatus. The sequence continues at coordinate 3,744,291 of NC_134860.1, read as the reverse complement.
AAAGGCTCTCTCTTTGGCTGGGGACCATTAGGATCTTTGGTGTAGCTTCCTGAGCCCATCCCAAATTTCAGAGCAAAGTCACATGCTTGCTATCCTGCCCTACCTACCAATGGAGTCTTGTACCTGGCGGTGTTGCTTGGGATTGGAATAGTGTACATAAAGCTAGACCCTTGGCCACTGGGCCAATGCTGACTTGGGTTGTGCTTGAGTCTTAAAGTAATGGGACCAGCATTGTCTCAGGTGTGCACTGAGACCCAAGTCACAGTTAGTGATGACACAGGCCAAAACATCCCTAGCTGCGTGTCTCTCCCTGCAGCCAGGGCAGTTTTAGGGCCCTGTGTGTGCACATGGGCCTGATGAGGTGGTGCTGCCCAGCTTAGGAGATAGTGGGTAGGGACAGTCATGTCGCCAGCTGGTCCTGAGCTGGGTCATGCCTGACTATTGAAGTCATGGGGGCTTGCAGAGTCTCAGGAAGAGGGCATGTGTGAACTGGACCCACTCTATGGATGGAAAATATGTGGCCAGGAGACAGGACAGCTAGTTGGGAACTAGAGGGGATATGAGAAAATAATGGGTGCCTGTACTCTGTGGGTTCTGGTTTAAGCTTCTCTCTGACGGACACCTAGGGATTTCTACAAACTGACCAGATCTCCTGTAGAACTATACTTACTCCTCTGTCTAACCAATAGCACTAATAGATTAGATTTTAAAATGGCTAAAGAATCATGTCCTGAGTCTATCCTGATTGTGACCCGTGAATAAATAAGGATTCCTGTGAGCCATGTCCTATCACTAGTCCTGCCAATCCTTCCTGTAAGCCTACATGATGACCTGAAAGCTTTCTCTTCAAGAATAAAAAATTTTGACTAAGAAAAATAGCATGCCAGCACTTCCATTAAACAGCTTCAGAATCCGCTTCTGACATAACTAGCCAGTGCTGAGACACCTAGCTCCAGTCTTCTTCTTGCCTGCTTTCACTCTCTCTTTGAATGTGACCGCCCTCCCCCTTAATCAATGAGCTCACTAGCTTTCCTTCACTCTACTTGTCTTCTTTCCTGCCAGGCACTCAAGGTACACTTGGGTAGATGCCCCTGATGGGCTCCTCAAGCTGTACAGCTACAACGTGGAGGGAGTTGCATTCCTCACTTCCAGAGCAGTGAGAAACTCATGCTCCCAGTGCTCAGGTCCCTGCCCAATGCGGAGCTGGCCTTGAGGCTCTTACCCAAGCCATGGGAGTGGTTGGGGAATATGTGGAAGGGAAATGAAGGGGTCATAGATGTTGTCTAAGCTTTTGGCTTGGACCATTAAGGGGGTATGCCAAGTCTATACATTGTGTGTGAATGTAAAATCGAAAATTGTGCGTAAAATTCCCTGACGAGTTTTATTTTTATTATTTTATTTATTTTTATTTTTGTTTTTTTTGAGACAGGGTTTCTTTGTGTAGCTTTGCGCCTTTCCTGGATCTCGCTCTGTAGCCCAGGCTGGCCTCGAACTCACAGAGATCTGCCTGCCTCTGCCTCCCGAGTACTGGGATTAAAGGTGTGGGCCACCACCGCCCTGCTTCACTGACGAGTTTTAAAGCATACATTTCTTATGTATACGACTAAAATCAGCTGAATGTGGCGATTAGTACACAGAGATGGTCATCCCAGGATGTAGATGGAGAACCCAGGGCTAGGAGATGGCAAACATTTCCCCGCTCTAGGGCGGCCTGAGTTGCCTCTGAGACAGATGTGGGTTCCTCCCTGCCCCCTCCCCTGCTTACACATGGAAAAGCAAAGTATGCCAGAAGTCTGAGTTCTATGAGCTCTAAAACGCAAAAATGGCTCAGAGGAGAGAGATCATGTAATCGAACTCCTTGAGAGTTTTATGAACACCTAGGACCTTTGTAGGAAAATTCAGGAAAAATTTACATACACATCGGTGGACTAGATCCTTCTTTCTTCCACCCCCTCCCCCCCAGCTCATGGGATTAGGTGACTTCCAAAGCTCTTTCGTGGTCTTAAACTCTGATTTTATGGTTCTCCAAACAAAGATGTACCCTCTGCGGTGCCTTCAATCACCTTATCTCTTCCAGAGAAACATGGATAAAATGCTGCTGCCTTTCTTAGCAGCTCTGTTCTTTTTTCCCCCTTTGAATTACTCCACTGTCTATTTAAAGTGGTGTCCCTAGAGGCAAAGGCTATCTGTCTTAGTATTTGTTCCAGCAACTAGAATGCAGTTGGATGCTTAACGATGCCTAATTATAATAATAGGGATCATGGTATAATGCCATCTGTAAACCTCGATAAGCTTACGATAGCATCATAATATTCTAAAACTTGTACAAAATAGTTGGTTGGCAGCATTTAAGGGAATGTATGAGAGACTTTGTGCTTATGTCTTGTAATACAGGGTTAATTAAACATCTCCAGGAGTTCATCTCTAAGACTCCATGTCTTTTAGTATATAGATGGAGATAGATATATGTTCAAAGATTATTTGAAGTTGTCAGAATTAATCACTAGACCTACTGAGAATTGTAACTAAACAGTCAAGGTCAACTTTCTATATATCACCTAGAGCGTGATAGGTTTCGTTTGGGAAGTGATGTTTTCTAGCTGGTTGAAACATGCCAAACACTTAACTGCTTTCTTAAGCAGATTATCTGGAACACAGCCTCCCCTTATGAGTATTGATTATTATATTTGTAACTGTGATCCGATGCTGAGAGAAAATGGGCTGGAGCCCTGGCGGGGCAGAGGAGATGTTCTGAATTCTTAAAGAGAGACACTTGTGCCCTGCTGGAGCAGAAGAGATGTTCTGAATTCTAAAGAGAGACACTTGTGCCCGTCTGTGCTGAGAACCAAGGCAGCATGGCCAGCCCAGGGCCAGGGTGGGCAGCCTGCTGGGAACGGGGGCAATGGGCGCAGCCTGAGGACTGGTCTCCTTTCTTGCAGGAAAGGGTTACTGAATTGTTTCAGACAAACCTACCTGCCTTCAGGCCTTGGTTTCACTGTCTTCTAGAATTATAAAACTGCTGCAGACATGGTGGAGAAGAAGGAGATTGGTTTTATTTTTCTCGTCTGTTCAAGCCAAGTTGTAAATAAACTCATTTTCCTTGACCAAGTTCTGTTTCCCGATTTCTTTCAGAATACAGGGAAATGAAGGTGATAGGTTGTAGCTTTGGAGGACCAACAATATGTTGAGCTATGGACTTTACTATTCTTTAGGCCTAGGCAATTTTTTTTTGGTGTGTGTGTGTGTGTGTGTGTGTGTGTGTGTGTGTGTGTGTGTGTGTACATAGTATATGCACAAATATGTGTCCTTTCAGGATAGAGAGGAGTATGCCTGGTGTCTTTTCTGCCTTGAGACAGGGTCTTTCATGAAGCTAGAGTCCTAGCAATCCTCTGGTCTCCACTTCATAACACTGGGGTTGCAGGCATTTGTGGCCATGTCTAGCCTTTTATGTGTGTGCTGGGGATTTGAACTCAGGTCTTCATGTCTACATGGCAAGCACTCCTACCCACTGAGCCATCTACCGAGTCCAGCCCATGCAATCCCATTGTCTACTCAAGTATGTGCATGATTGCTTGCCTCGACACTAACTGGCTTCAGATTTTGATGTTAGAGAAATCCAAGCACATAGTTCAAAGAGATAACTACTACTTTTTGTTTGTTTGTTAAGACAGAATCTCACATAGCCCAGGCTGGCCTAAAACTTGCCATGTATCTAAGGATGATATTGAATTTCTGATCCTCCTGCCTCCACCTCCCAAGTGCTAGGTTTATAGGTGTGCAGAGATAAACAATTCTTTAAGGACTGTTAAGAACCCCATTGTCCCCATCTGCCTTGCTTCTGTTTCCTCTTCCCTACAGGGAGCTGCTTTCATATAGCTGATTAGAAATTGTCCTTCCATATCTATAAATAACACGGTGGTGCTCTTACCTCTTGATTCTTCTCTGTTTGGCTACATCTATTGGCTTCTCACTAGGGAAGATGGGATTTCATTCCTGCTTTTCCTCTCTCTGCTACACATGCTCACTCCCTATCCTTCAAAGATAATTTATCATAATCTCAGCTAAATCAACAGTCAATGTTTACATTATTATGACTTTATATGCTATTCAGAATTCAGTCATGTAGAAAACTATAATTACTTTCCTTTTCCTGAACAAGTTTTTGTTTTTCTCCCCAAGTTAATAATCATTTTTTTTGTTCTAAAATTTGCTTTACTTTTCTGTGTGTTATTTCTGACTCAACCCATTGTCTAAATCAATGCTTCTAAAACTATCTGGGATGAATGATTAGTTCTTTTTAAAAAATTCTAATCTGTGGCAGACAGATACTTTGTTAAAATACAGCGAAAACACATTTCTTGAACAAGCCGTTCATGGACAGCACCTGTTGGCCAGCCACATTCTGTAGAATTCAGTTCAAGTTGCCTCTGATGAGTCTAACCATCCCATGTTCTATTGGCTATCTTTTAAAGGAAGCTTCTTGAAAGCCTTTTGACACACCAGGGTGGGCTGGTGGCCTCTTTCTTTTTCACTTCCTAGCCACAAGTTGAGTGGTCTTGGTCTCTGCTTGGTGCCTCCACCATGACAGTCTGACATGGGTCTAAAGAACAGGACCAACTGATCATGCTCTGAAGCCCCCAAAATCATGAGTCATCCTCCCCCCTTTTATTTTTGTATGCTGATTATCTCGGGTATTTGTTACAGTGACTGAAAATACACAGAGACAATTCTCCCTCCTCCATTTTCTTTCTAGAAGTAGAAGTTTAGACATTGACTGCCTAGCTTGCCTCTCACATGGAGGTTTTGCACATAAACAAATTTGATTCTGGGCCCTCCATTCCCTAATACTGACTCTGAAATCAGCAACCTCTAGCTGCTAATCTACCCACTAGAGTTGTGTGTTCTGCACCCCCAAAGGATTGGTACATTTTTTATTGCAAGCTTTGTGGGATTTTGCAAGAGTTTAAAATTAAACTTGTGTTTCTTTCACCATCTCTACACTACCTGGATCTGCTTTCTCTTCTCAGGTTGTCAACTATACCATCCTTCCAACCAAGTAGCATGGTAGCTGAGGATGTAGCTGCAGGAGTCCAGAAGCTCACAGGTATATCTCCTAATAGCTATGGGGTCTGGACCAATCATGTCATCTTTCCAAAGTCCAGATTTTTCATCTGTCTGATGGGGACAACAATCATACCAGCTCCATATGAGTGTGTAAACACTGTAGGATGTGCATGCCTTCATAAATGGAGGCTGTTACAGCTAGCACCACTAAAGGTTTCATAGTCTCTTTTTCTTCTCTATCACAGAAAATCTATGGGCCATAAAACTGCACTGACATACAAGTTAGACTGAAGTAAGTTCTCTGTGTGTGTGTGTGTGTGTGTGTGTGTGTGTGTGTGTCGCTTTCCTAAGGTGAAATAGATGATTTTTTTCATCCATTTTGTGGCATCTCTTCTGACTACCCCAGTTGAGATACTGAGTTCATACATTCTTCTGGAGCAGCCAGAAGGTGAATCTTATCATGAAATTCCTAGAACTTTCTCGATGACAGAGTCCAAGAAAAATGTCCAGTTGTTGTCTTCTGCCTCTGGCTTCGTGTTCCTGCTGCTGAAGCTTGTGGTTCCAAGCTCTTCTTTACTTCCTCCTCTTCTGAGTTCTCCTCTGCCAGTTCAGCAGCGCCCAGAGCCAAGGCTGTGACCCTCCTCCAAGAGTCAGCCCAGTGTTCACCAGTTTTTGTGAAAAGCTTTTTTTTGATGTTCCTCGACCCATATCCCTTTCTCTCAGTCTCCACACTAGCTTAGCATGTCTGCTGGGCTTCACCAGCTGGGGCCTTTGTGACTCTTTACTGTAGCTGCTGTGTGTGTGGATAGGTTCTTGTCTTAAGCTTAAACCACAAACTGGTGCCTGGTATATCTTCAAAATATATAACTTAAAATGAGCTTTATTTGTTATTAAATGTATGAATGAAGAGATTTCAGATAATATTTTTGTGTGTACATAAAGAATACAATTATTGAATAGAGGAACTTAAATATGTCATCTCCCCCGCCCAGCTATTTTTCTTCTGTCCTGCCTTTTTTATTTTTCTTCCTTTTCCCTCCATCCCTCTCTCCTTCCCTTCTGCTCATCTCTTTTTTTAAATGTATGTTTATGGAAAGACTTTCCTTTCTTGTTGCTCCTGAAACAATGCACTGTTTACATGGCATTTACATCATTTCAGGTATTTTCTGTAGTCTAGAGATAATTTAAATGGGAAGATACGTGCAGATTTAAACGTAAGTAAGTGGCACATCCTTTCTAATGAGGCTCTTGAGCACCCAGGAACTTTGGTACTTGCCTGAGGAGGGGCTGTGGGAACCTAGCTGACCTCCCTTCAGGGACTCTAATCCTGACACATGGTGTCAGGTCTCAGCTGCTCTCCACGACTTCCTCAGTCTTGTATCCCTCTGTCTTCAAAAAACAGTACCACCTGGGAGACTTACACATTGCCGAGCTAGGCTGGCAGCTTGAGATGCAGCCTTGGCTCCCTTGGACCATAGTGCCTGTGTGCAGAATCTGAAGAAGTAGTCTTCGGAAGATTAGCCTCAGTGATGCATGTATCTCAACCAATCACAGCCGATTTTCCAGCCACAGCTAACCACTGTCCACCGTCTGTTGGTCTAGCAAAGCAAAGGTTTCACTCCTACAGATTTTTAATTTAGATACAGCACACAAAGGCCCCCACAGAGTCTCGGGCAACTCTAACCTTCCTTAAGACTCCAGGGGCCAGAATTCTGTTTTCTGCTTTCCTCTCAGCATTCCCATCCTCTAAGCTTGCCCAGAAAAGCCCATGAAACTCTAAGTACTCGATGGTTTTTCCAGCTCACAGTTCTAAGTGCTTCCTTCCACAAGTGTGTCTCCAAAAACATGGTCAGGTACATTCCAGCAGCAACCCCATTTTTAGTACCGATTTCTGTCCAAGGTGCTTTCGGTTGTGGTGTTTGTCATAGCGATAGGAAGCCAACTAAGGCAAGTTTGTTGTTGTTGTTGTTGTTGTTGTTTTTTAAATCACCATACCAGGTAAAGAGACACAAACATTTGTCCAGGAAGGTCCTGTCTCCACCTTCCAAGTTGCTGGGGTTACAGCTCAGGCCTGCTGCCAGGCCCACCTAACTATGCCATATTTTTCCTCTCTACATTATTTACCTAGCCATTATTCTGAGAACTTTGACTGAGGTTCCAGAAATGGCCCCCTCCCATTTTCCTTGTCTCCCTGTCTGCGTACCAACTGGCCAATGGCCCTAGCATGGGCCTGATCCCCCCCCTTTAACAGTATCCAACCAGACAGTTTTGTCTCTTCCCCAACCACCCTAGCAGTAACATTCCAGTCACATTTGTGGGTGCTCATCACCCTTCCTAAAATATAAGCTCAGTTTCTAGTCAAATTAAGGCAGGGCAAGCTTAACATGTCTAATGAGGGAGCAGCTCACATGATTAAGAACAAAGGCCCGTGGTCACTGCAGCATGCACTTCAGACATGCAGCAGGAGGCCTCCTGTCCATCCACCAACAGACCCTGTCAAGTCCTGCTTTCCTCCCAGGTGCTCCTGATGGAATCTGGATTAACATCACGAGGATGCCGACGAACCAGCTCATTATCATCTTAGGAAAATTTCAGGGCTGAATCAAACACCAGACTTGATGTTCAAGATGTACTACCAACAGACATTTATTTAATGAACTAGTCTCTGCTCGCAGATGGAGGTTGGAGTTGTATTCGCATGCTCTAAATGTCAAGTGTGCATCTTTAGACTTAGTGGAAAGAGGAAAAGACAAAACACGAAGCACTGAACCTCGTTATGGGATCCCAAACAGAGGGACCCAGCCTCCCTCATCAGCTGGGTCTCATTGTTGGGGGAGATGGAGACTCGGAGTGAATCTAAGTGTCTGATTAGTGCCATTGTTCCAAATAAGTAGTGACAAGCCCTTGAGATTTCAGGTGAGAACTGGGCTCTTTGAAAGTGGTTTTTTTTTTTTTTTTCTCAGCTGGGTGTGGTGGCACACACCTTTAACCCCAGCACTCAGGAGGCGGAGGCAGGTGGATCTCTGAGTGAGTTCTGAGACAGCCAGGGCTACACAGAGAAACTCTGTCTTGAAAAACAAAAAACAACAACAACAACAACAACAAAAAGTGTTTGTTCTTTCTGGCTGTAGTTATTCATGGGTGGTACTCTATTTCAGAGCCTCGGCCTCTGTCTTCTCTCTTGGTAGGTCTTTGTCCCTTACTGAAAGAGAGACCATCTGTGGTGATCTTTCAGGAAGGTGGAAGGAAACTGACAAAGCAGGATGCGACCTAGACACTGACCTTGACAGTGCAAGTGAGGGTACCGAGTGCCCTGGCAGCCATTACCCGGAATGAAAAGCCATTATATGCAGATGAGCCCAAAGCAGAATCGAGGAGGCGAGCTGATCACTTTATCAAGCTATGTTTCCTGAAGTGTCCTCTGGGTGCAAGTTATCACAGCTCTGGGACACCAGCTGACCATCTCTTCAAGGGCAACAGACTCCGAGTAGAGAGCAACCCTGGTCTTTGGTAAGGGCTGAGAGAGATGAGGAGAGGGAAAAGAAACCTTGGTCATACAGAGTCTGTGAATGTTCCTCCAGGCTGTCGTAGTTTCATGAACTCCAACCAGTGTGGATCCATGGATAATATTAACAAAAATCTTCATGGTAAAGGGTGTTCATCCTCACCTACAGGGATGAAGCAGGTCTCTGTCATCCAGGTGAATTGGATTTAGTTGTTTGGTGCTCTGAACCACATGCAGTCAGGTGGCTTTATTGAAGACTTGGGTTGATGAATCATGGCCTTGTGGTCACAGGGAAAGCTTACCATGGCAGGTAAGCATGCGCCTTCTCAACACCTGGGCAGAAACCAGGAAGCTGTGCATCTTGCTGTCCCTGAAGTAGCCAGAATCCCCAGACTTTCCAGGCTTTGGTTTTCACTGTCGTCTGTGAATTGGACTTAAAGAGTTGTTCTGTTTTATGTGTCTGAAGTCCAAGTTTCTCTGTTCTCTGCCTTGTGAGAACGCAGAAAGTTTCCATGTGTCCATGGCCTGTTCTGGGCGGGTGTGCGAGCATTTGAACTCAAATCTTCGGGGACTCAGCCCAGACTTTGTCGTTGCCATTTCATAGACAGAGAGAGGATTTGCCCATGGTGTGAATGATGTTGTCTGACTCTAAACGGAATCAAAACTCCTCTCTCTCTCTCTCTCTCTCTCTCTCTCTCTCTCTCTCTCTCTCTCTCTCTCTCTCTCTCTCTCTCTCTGTTATGTGTGTGTGTGTGTGTGTTTAATATGCACATTGGGATCATAAGCAGGTGTGATGATCATTAACTTGATGGACTTAGTACAGATGAAATGAATCTCAAGGTAAGCTCCTAAGGTTCGATTAAGATAACAATACCCACCCTAAATGTGGGTAGTAAAATTCCATGGGCTGGGGTCTTGGACCAAATAAAAAGCAAGAGTTGAGCACCAGCATTAATCTGTCTTTGCTTCCTGACTATGACACACTGTCACCAGCTGCCCCATGTTCCTGATGCCAGGCTTTCTCTGCCACGATGGACTCTATGCCCTCAATCTGTGAGGCAAAGTAAGTCTTTCTTTCCTTGAGTTCCTTTGTCCAGTATTTTATCACGCCCGTGAGGAAAGTGACAATACCTCCGGTGTGAGGAACCTAATTGTAACCCCCATACTTGGGAGGCTGGCAAAGGGAGACAGTGAGTTTGTGGCCACCTTCTGACATAGTAACAAACACACAGAAATCAGTTTATATATGGAGTAAATCTGGGTTCCTGAAGTATTCAACACAGAAGAATCATATGACATGCAATTTTGTTTCTAGGCATATATCGTAAAGGATTCCAAACAAAGACCCAAAGAGTTACTGGTACACCAGGGTTCACTGCAGCGTTCGTCATGGTGCCAGAGCTGAAAATAATCCAAGAGTTTATCAACTGACTAGATAAACTAAGTGTAGATAAACATGTGGTAGACAATTATTCAGCCACACAAAGGAATGGTGTTTAATACATGCTGCTTCGTGAACGAGCATAGAAACAGTGTGCTAAGTGGTTGACTCCGGACATGCAAAGAACAAGCATAGCATGAATATTATGTATTGGGCTGCCTAGAACAGGTACAGCTATAGAAACAAAGCAGAACACCCCGGCCGAGGGAGAGGGAATGAGGAGTCATTGCTTACTGCAGAGCTTGCTCTGCATGGTCAAATGTTTTAGAACCGGGGATGGCGATTCATGCTTGTGATCCCAGCACTCAGGAGGCTGAGGCAGGAGGACTGCCAGGAGTGTCTTGTCAGCCTGGGATATAGAGTGAGACCTTGTCTTAGAAATAACAAAAACTGTTTTGGGAATAGATGGTAGTGATGTTACACAACACTGCATATGCTCAACACCATTGACATGCATGTGTTAAAGTGGCCAGGCGTCGTGGTCTGTGCCTGTATTCTCAGCACTCAGGAGGCTAAGGCTGGAGGGTCATGAGTTCAAGTCCAGCTTGGGGCTACATAAAATATGGGGAATATGGCGTGACCCTGCACATCTCCCTCCAAAGAAACAAAAACAAGTTAAAGTAAATGTGTGTATAAAATCTGCAATAAAGAAAGTCTAAAATAAAAGAACAAGGTGTGACAGATGGAGGGGACAAGTGGATCTGGACAGGAATCCTCCCTGTGCTGCCTCCCACCCGGAATAACTGGGCCAGCGACTTAACTTCTCTGAACTTTTCTGTTTTGAAGGTGGGGATAATGGTCCCTGACTCAGCGACCTGCTGTGGAATGTAAATCAACTATTACCCTCCCAGAGTTCTCTGCAGTGGGTGTCAGAGGTGGTCGGGGCACTAAGCCCTTAGTTATTGAACGTCTGTCTCTGTAGGGTTTGGACACACAGACACGGAGGGTCTCTCGCCACACGCTGCACTGCTGAGCAGTTAAACAATAACTGAGATTTTAGTCTTGTTTTGCAGGAACTGTTTTTTTTTTTTCCTTTTTTCTCTAACAGAATGTCGATGAAGAACCAGGTGTTTGAAAAATGTGGCTGTGTTAAGTTAAATGAGCCTTTTTTGGACTCCAGATGGGAGCCTAAAGCTGTTTAAAACCCCAGACGTTTTTTTTTTTTCCTTGTTGATTTTCATGTGACTGAAAAAAAAAAAAAAGATCCCACCACGGTAGAGAGAGGCCGCTGACTCGTTCTTGCCAGCTCACTGCTGCTATTTGGGAAAAGGATGTTAAACAAGACTCGAAACCCTTGGAAGCAGGAGGCTTGTGTCAGAAGCCTCCCGGACGCCGCCGTTAGTGATGGCGCTGCCCGAGTGGCACGCTCTTCACATGGCTCTCCCTGTCAAGGAGAGAGCCATCCGTTGCCTCATCTTGGGAGACTGGAAGATGCCTAGCAAGTTGCAAAAAGCCCACAGAGGGCCAGTGAGATAGTTCAGTATGTAAAGGCACTGGCTATCAAGCTTGATGGCCTGACCTCCACAGAGGCATGCATCTGAAACACACACACACACACACACACACACACACACACACACACACACACCAAGTAAACAAAAGACCCACAGAAATCTCTGGAACATATCTATTAGACTGGTATCTGTGTTCCAAAGAGCGACTATAGCAAATCTGCTCTGGTTGAATGTTAGCATTTTCTCAAGGATGTTCTGCCAAATTCTTCTGGGTCCCGACTCCAGCCCCCTAATAGAGCACAGCTGCAGACCTGGAAACTGGTCCTTTGAACATTTAGAAGCATCTCTGCAGGCTTCCTTCTTACTTGAGACACATATGGCCACTGAAAAATAATGTGTATCTAACCCTTCCAGCCTGTCAAGGAACTGTTTGTGAAGCAGACTGGGACTCAGTCAGTGGCTCCTTTGTGATCTGTGAGCAGGAAGACGCCTCCTAGGCCTGGTCCTCCCCTCTGCACACCCCTGGGACAGGGGTGCCTTGAATAATGGCTTCTGAAGTTTTTCTGATCAGCTGGACATCAATAGGTTTTCTGGAGAGACTTAGTGTCTCAAACAGGTTATATGCCCAGTACCTGCTGAAGTTAATAGGATACTTTGTATAAAGAGCAGGCTAAGCAGTCCAACCACTCATAGATAACTGCTGTTACATTTTTGGTGTATAACTCTAGACAGTTTTTTTTTCAATGCCTAAATATCAGTTTTCAGTTTTTGCAAAACAGGAATCATACTGAACTCAGTTTAAACATGTCAGTACATTTCAAAAAACCACTTATACTTTTGAGACAGAATCTTGTTACATAGCCCAGGCTGGTCTTGGGTTATATTGCAAGTATGCACTACCATACCCAGCTTCATATATTATATTAATATATATTATACTATTATTAATTCTGAATTTATAAAATATAACTATATTTATGTGTATATGTGCATGTGTGTGAGTACACACCTGCCGTGGCTGGAACCCAGAGGTCAGAGGACAACTTTTTGGAATTAGTTTTCTCCTTCTACCATGTGGATCCTGGGGATGGGATTCGATCCTCAGCTTAATGGCAAATGCCCCCCTATCCACTGAGCTATCTCACCAGACCATGTCATATTCTTGAGTGGCTGCTTAGGTTTTTGTTTTTTCATTTTGTGAATGTGTGTAGTATATGCGTGTGTGCACATGTGGATGTGTGTGTGTGTGTGGGGGGGGGTGGTGCACAGGCTCACACACGGAGGCTAGAGGTTGACATTAGATACCTTTCTCTTTCCTTCTCCACCTAATGTTTTGAGACAGGGTCTCTCACTGAATTTGAGGCTTATAAATGCCTAGACCAGCAGGCCACTGAGCCCTTGGGATTCTTTTGCATCTACCTCTCAGTGCTGGGATCACAGGCACACCACACCATGCCTGGCTTTGTCTGTACCTGGAACCCCAACTTGGGTCTTTACACTTGTGTAACAAACACTTTACCTATGGGGGCGTCTCCCCAGCCTCCTGGCTGCTTACCTTTTACCACGTGGGTTCCACATATGTAACTAATTGTCTACTACTAGATTTGGTAATCTAAGAACTACTACTAGCTGGAATTAGATTTGACTTTATAGGAAACACCAAAGAATAAGGTTTGAACAGGATGGCTATTTCTTCCTCTTAGTGTCCAAAGGTAGGCAGTCCAGGGTTGATACAGCAGGTAATGCGAGGTGGTACTTCATCTATCTTCTCCTCCATTATCTTTTTGGAGTGATTCAATCCACAGGTCAATTCTTAGCTTAAAGTAGCTGTAGGGACTCTGGACATCACATCCAAGTTCAAGATCATACAGAGGAAGAAGAGAGTCCAAAGGGTCTCTCCCCGGTGAGTCAGCTTCTTTTAAGGAATCTCTCTGGGAGTCCTGTATACCACTTCCACTTTCTTGAAGTTGTTTATGCATGGTTAGATGCAAGGGTGGCTGTGAAGAACCAGGGAGATGGCTTAGCAGGTACAGGGGATGTGAGTTTGATCCCTGAAAAAACGAATGGAGAGAATTGATGCCATAAAGCTGTCCTGTGGTGAAAATGAAGAAAAGCTGTGTTGGGTTTGTAATCAGCCTTGACCTGCAAAGCCCACCTTAGTGAAATGTAAAGGGGCAAAGTCCTCTCTGTCCTCTCTGTCCTCTCCAGTGGGGTTGTAGGAATGTAAGAGTATCCTAGGGTCAAAGCCAGCATGATCCAACTGGAAACACCCGTGAACCTGCTTTCAGGAAATGAGGTTTCTAAGAAATGACATGCAAATTCTGCATGTGTCTTACTGGAACCCTATTCCCTTTCAATTACATTATGCCCAATTTTAAGGAGTTTTTTTTTTCTCCAAATAAAAGTCCTAAATATTCATGAATTCAAACCAACCCTCCTTGTCCCAGTGGAGCAATGCGGGATCCTGGGAAGAAGTGGAGCCCTGAGGCCAAGCAACTTGGTTAAAATCCTACCTCCATTTATTACTTTGGTGATTGCAGGTAGATCATGTGACCTGGGCAGGCCTCCGTTTATGGGGCAATTAAAAGGGACCAAAGCAATAATGAACTGAAAGTGCCTGGCACCATAATTAGCTCACAGAGATGCCTGCCATCAACAGATGTTTCCACAATCTGGCCAGAAATGAGAGTTTAGGTGTACGGTGCTGAGTCTTGTCCTTACCAAGAATCCCTTTAACCACGCAAATAACCACCCCTTACTCTATCTGTTGGTCTTCCTATTTTCAAATGTCCCAGGAGCCTAAATATAGCAGGGCATCTCTAGGCATGCTGCTCCCAAACCTTGGCCTTGACACCAGTCTTCAAGTGCTGTCCTAGAATTCTACCCCTACTACCCAGCTCCTGCCCACCCGGGAATTCCAAAACCACTGATAGATGTTTGCTACTGAGAGTTGAAAATTTCAGATGAAGGGGAGTGAGATTTGGGAGGAGGTGGTTCATAGGTATTCCCGAAAGCCAGTCACTGGCGCTGTCTACTTTCTTCTCTTGTTTTTAAGAATTCAGAATTTGTTCATGCCTTTTAGAACTTGTGGAGAAGAGGAGTTTTCCTTTGTGCCCTGCCAAGCGTGGAGAAATTGAGGCCCATGAGAACGGGCTTAAATAAAATCGTACAGTAGTGGTGGCGTGACCACAGGACCACAGCTCCAGCCTTTCAGGCCTGCCCGTGTTCCAAGCTCCGAAGTCCTTCAGAGCTAATGACCTGACATGGTTAATTGCTCACAAGTCTGAGCATCAGAGGTCAAGAGGATCATTAGTTGCAGCCTGGAGAAGAGCCATGTCATCTCCAAGGGGAATAATACGTCCGATGAATAGGAGCATTAGAGATTTTCATGTGCTCCGTGCCTGTTTCTCCCGCGAAAGGTGAGCTGCCTTCTTGAAGCTGCAAGCTGGCAGATTTCACTCTGTGCTATTTCTGAGGCCTTGGAGCAGAGCATCCTCTCCACTCTAGATCTCTGAGAACTCCAAAGAATCTGGTGCAGGGTGTTCCTGTGAAGGAAGATCTTGACAAGTATCCACAGAATCTGGGTGATTGGGGGGTGCAACAGGAACGCGTGGTGTGTGGCTCCATCCACATACCTTTAGGTGAATGGGCTGTCCAGCCGTGGAGGACTCAGGAAACCATCCCGGGCTCTTACTGCTGAGAGGCGGTGCAGGAAGGCCGGAAGTGAAGCCTGCTGGGAGCCAGTGACTCATGCTGTGCCAGCCAGGTCCCCCAGCTGTGCAGGGGCTGTTTATAAATATCAGTTACCAACCATCCATCTGGGTCCCTTGGGTTCTCGGAGTTTACAAGCAAAATAGCTTCGGTAATTTCAGCTCTGGGATTCACTGATGTAGAGCTTGTTTACTCTCCAGGAAGTCTACTTGCTGCGTGTCAGGGTGCTGAGTGGGCGGCTTGTGGTGCGCGCCCGGGAAAGGTGATTTGACCTAAAAATCTATTAGTAAATTTAGAATGAACAAAAATGACCGTGGCACCAGAAGAATCTGTGGTGGTGCTGGCGTGCCTTGGCGTGCCGGAGTGGCTCGGTTCTTCAGCCCATCCTCTCAGCCCCTTCCTGCCTTCCAAATATCTGTGACCTCTCTGGATTTACAAACTGAGAAAGAATCTTCAAAGGGATGAGACTAACAGACAGGGCCTTTGGCAGCCTTGTGACTGCCATTAGTGCCTTCATACAGGAGGCCTCTTGAGTTAGGTGACTCTGTCTGTTAGGTGACAGGTGTTATCTGTGGAGGAGGTGGACTACACCAGCTAACCAATCTTTTGGTACTTTGATCTTGGACTTGTTGAAAGGACCAGAATTCGCATAAGACGTACCAAGACCAAGTTCTCAGCCCAAAGGAGATTTATTTGTCCTAGAGGGACAAAGGGCAGAGAATAAGAGACAAAGACAGGAGACAAGAGGACAAGGGAGACTGGAAAAGGAACAAGTGTGTGGGGGTGGACATTTACTCCAAGGGACAAAGGACTGCCTCTAGACAGGGAGGAGACAGATGTGGCCCATAGGCAAATGGCAGTTTATAAAGGGAAAAGGGGAAACCCCATGTTAGGATGAGTTGGTTTGTTTTGATTGGGTGTGTGAATTAGGGCAGCCAAAAGGGGCTTTTGATTGCTGGACTTCAATACTTTGATAGCTGGACCTTGGTGGTCAGCCTCAGGAGGAGGGAGTGGCCAAATAAGGGAATGGACCTTGGTGGCTGGGCTAGCTTTAGGAATGCAATCTAACGGTTTAGCAAGGCAGAGGGAATTGGGGAAGAGCAAGGCCTGCCAGAGCCGTGTTTGCCATGCTCGGGCCTGCCAGAGTTCTTCACTTGCAGCTTGAATGGGAGATTCCTCTTCTGTTGCTTATCAACCACAGAGTCCATGGTAGTTTGCTATGGACTGTCTTATCCCCGACTGTCTGTAAGGTGATTCTGACATGGAAGATAATGAGTTCGTGGTCATTCTGCAGTATAGTGCAGGGCCTTTTCACCCACAGTCCTCCACTGCCCAGCTTCCCTGGGTAATTTCCTGAGAATCCTAAGTCCCAGGTTGGGCTTGTATTTAGGGTCGGACCATTTAGGTTGCATCTGAGGAGTCAGTACAGTCAGGGCCATCCCTGTCGCTTTACTGTATTAATTTCCATGGGGAAGGGACTTGCTGGGGTGGGCCATTTTCTCCCTGGAACAGAACAGATACTATGTTCCCTTGAGTCTCACTGGCCACTGGACCTATGGGAGTCTAAGTTCTCTGCAAAGACCTGCAGGACACACTTCTTCCGGTCAGGAGTGTACCATAGGTGAGCACAGGCAATGGCATCCCAGGGCAGCACTGGGAGGGACAGAGGAGGGAGAAGGTGTGGGGAGGGGTGTGCAGGCTTGGTTACAGTGCAGATTTCAGAGACCCTGGTCCCACCTTGTCACCTAGAGAGAGAGGTGTCACCCTGGGGATGCAGGTAGCCAGTACCCAGTCATGGTCATCAACTTTCCTGTGGTATGTGTCAGAATCAGGAGAGTTCCAGGGCCACCTAGGAGAGCTGACATCAATTAGAGGCCCAGGAAAACACCAGAGTGTCTGTGACTCAGACAAGCTGTCCCAGGGCTCCTCAACACAAACTGCTTAAGACTTGGAGTGGGACAGAGCTAGCAAGTTTGGGGCAGGCACTGTTAGTATGACTTACATGGCGTCTGGGGGAGGCTCAGGCTGTTCAGAGTTCTCTTCCTTTCTCATTTCAGGGAGGAGGAACCAAGAAATGTGGGGGTCAGTGGTAGTGGTGACAGTCTCTGAGTCCATGCTCACTGTCTGTGTCTTTGGAATCCGAGTTAGATTCTGCTTTCTGCCAGCTTCCTCCCTTCCCACCCTCCTTCCTCCCCTCCCCTCCCACCCTCCTTCCTCCCCTCCCCTCCCACCCTCCTTCCTCCCCTCCCCTCCCACCCTCCTCCCTCCCCTCCCACCCTCCTCCCTCCCCTCCCACCCTCCTCCCTCCCCTCCCACCCTCCTTCCTCCCCTCCCACCCTCCTCCCTCCCCTCCCACCCTCCTTCCTCCCCCCTCCCACCCTCCTTCCTCCCCTCCCACCCTCCTCCCTCCCCTCCCACCCTCCTCCCTCCCCTCCCACCCTCCTTCTTCCCCTCCCACCCTCCTTCTTCCCCTCCCACCCTCCTCCTTCCTCACCCTCTGTCCTCCCCTCCCCTCCCCAGAGCTCTAGAATCCTCTTCCAGGTCACCCCTGCCATCCCTCATTTGTCTCCTCCTGTGCAGACTGTCAGTCAGGGTGGCCACTGGAACCTCTCTGTCCTTGCCCATGGTGCTGACTCTAATTTCTCACACCCATTGGTACGTTTTCACCATTGCAGACCTGGGTAACCATCTTCCCTGACACAGTGGGGTACCCCCTTTCATTGGTTAAACTTTGTATACTTTTCCAAGTATTATCTTTGGCTCCCCATCCCTTCTAGCCTCTCTCTTCAGAGAACTAAAGGAGTCACCGCCAAGCAGGACATGTAGATAGTCGTGCAAAGGATCTGGTAGAGACGTTCCCTTTCTGGGATGGAGAGATGGCTCAGCGGTTGGGAGCAGGGACTGCTTTGATTCTTTTCTTTTTTTTCTATGTCTCATAGCCTCGGATGGCCTGGAACTCACTATGTAGAGACCTCTACAGTTTGGCCTCTACCTCACAGAGAAACACCCAGCCAAGAGCCGGCACGGCAGAGGATCCCCGTTTGGTTCCCGGCACCCACATTGGGTAGCTCACAACCCTGACACCCCAGCGTCAGGGGCATCTGATGCACTCCTCTGGTCTGAGAGCAGCCGCACTCATGTACCCATGTATATAATTCAAAGTGATAAGATATCAAAACAGGAAACGTTCACTGCCTGGTAGGCCTGGCAGTGAAGGTCGTAATTCCAGCTTCTTAGGATGGCTGAGGCAGGAGAATCAAAAGTTCAAAGTCAACCTGGGCTACAGAGAGTGAGTCAAAGGCCAACTTTGTGTGGCCTTGTCTCAGACTGTGTGATAGTAGACTAATAATAGACTAATGTAAATAGAATGTCACACCAGCGAGAAGCATCAGAGGTGGAGGTCTGAGTCCTGATTTAATGCACCTCCATGCAGCTGTACTGGGCCCCCCTGCTGGGTGCTGCAGCCTCCTTCCATTGACACAAACGTGGAAAGATGCAAAATCTCAGCCTTCTTACACAGGGGCTCACCGCTTCTGGGAATGGCCGCAAATCTGCCGCGCTCCTTTTCAAGGAGACATCTCACAGCAGACCTGGCCAGCCTTTTTAATGCTGTACAGCACTGAGAATGGAAATGGCAGCCTGGGGGGACGGTCCAGTGGGCAAAGTGCTGGCTGTGCAAACACGAGGAGCTGAGCTGAGGCCCCCAGAGCCCAATAAAGCTGGAGTAAGACAGTGCTCATCTGGAATCCCAGCCCTGCTGTATGAGATGGGAAGTGGGCACGGGGACCCGGGGAACCTGCGTCCAGCTAGTCCGACATACGCAGTTTCAAACAACAAGAGGCTGTCTCCAACCAGGTGAAAGACAGGGACTGAACCAGATGTTCCTCCGACCTCCACACGTTCATATGGCATCCATATAAGTCCCCTCCCAATGCATACGCACACGCGTATGCATGCATGCGCGCACACACACATAAAAAGCCTAAGAGGGCTGGGGACGTAGTCTAGTGGTAGGACCTTTGCCTAGGACCCATGAAGTTCTCCAGGGTGCTGAAAAAATAAAGGTACTCCTCTCGCTGATTCTAGAAAGTTCTCTCCAGTTGCTCCAGCTTTAGGAGAATTCTCTAGTCTGTACCCTTCTTTATGATGATAATTTTTTTGCATTCATTTACATTTTTTTCTCCTTCGCTCTAGCATGTCTTCTTTTTTGGGAAGGATTTCATGAAACACTCCCTTCCAGAAGGTTTTCCTTATGAAATATCTGGCAGTTACTTCTGTTTGTTTAAACTTGAAAAAAAAAATCAATGATTTCAAATTGCAAATTCAGTTAAAATTTACTCTGTGATAATGTAGGGCAACACGCTGCCAGGGTGTGGAAGCAGAAAGTCAATGAGGCAGGGAAGCAAGATAATCCAGAGGATGCTGAAACAGGGTCTCTGATTAGTGAAGGGCAATTACACGGAATAAATGCAGTATCGATTTTTGTATAAAAATTGCACGCAGAGGAGGGAGAGAGCTGGTGCTCCGTCATCTCTTTTTCGTTTCGACTTGTCAAGACATTTCCAGGTCCTCGGAACTGTGTTAGTTTTGCTTTGTTTTTTTTTTTTTTAAATGCAGTTTTGATTTGGATGATTGGTACAGCATTAAGTACCTTTGGTATGGCCTCTTTGGAAATGGCTAGTGTTGTCTCTGAAGCCCTATACTACTGTGCTGGGTTTGGTCATTGTGCCTGACTTACTACACGGTGTTGAGAATATTTGCGCCCTGCTTTTTACTCCTCAGAGTTTGTGGAGAGCAGAATCATGCTCATGGATGCTTTCCCCGGTGGCATGAGTAGGTGAAATTGTTATTCTAAGGATATGATTTTGAAAACTGAGTTACAGAATAATTTTATAATGAGAGTTTTCACTTGGAATGTATGTTTTGGTGACTCTGAGATGAAGAATATGTACTTCATTTATATCTTTAATCATCAGTAGGAGGAAAAGATGGCTGTGTTAGCTGTGAAACAGTCTTTTAGCTAATTACATTTGTTTACAGTTTCCAGGGTATATATAAAGAGCCAGTTAAGCATGCTTGCACACTCACATGCACATGCAACCCTGTGTGTGCATACGCTGCATACCTGTATCCTCTCTCTTTCTTTCTCTTTGTGCCCTTGTGGAGAGACAGCAGATGTGTCCCCAGTTGCACAGTGTTGAAGGCTTTTGTTTCCCCAAGGTGAGGGTCGAGCATTCAGGGAATGATTTGGTGACAGGAGGTGACATTTAGAGGTAGGAGTCACTTGGAAAGGGGATGACTGGCTGGGGCCCTGGCTGAACAATAGGCCCTGGCTGTTGATGGACAGTTGCCTTCCTGTCCTGTGTGTGTGTGTGTGTGTGTGTGTGTGTGTGTGTGTGTGTGTGTGGTGATTGTTTTAAGATTCATTTTTATTTTTCTGAGAAATCCCTCACTTGCTGTTTAGTTTTTTGTGTGTGGGAGCCCCCAAACAGCTTGACCACACAGCTGCCATGACAGGCTTAGAGGCCCAGACACAGCTTCTGGCAGGCAACAGCTGGACCCAGGAAGAGCCAGAAGCTGACACCACCCAGTGGGGCCTGGCATCTAAGGGGAAATACCTGACATTCCAAACATTCCCTATACTTAGACAAATGTCAGCCAATCAGGGTCCTGAACCCTGGAAATCCTCTCACCCCAACCTCTGCTATGATAAAAACCCCACCTTGCCTGGGCCCTGGGCTCTCTGCTCTCACTGCTCCAAGCTTGAAAATAAAGGGTCTTTGCTTTTACACATAGGATTCGGTCTCCATGGTGGTCTTTTGGGGGTCCCCACCATCTGGGCCTAACAGTTTAACCCTTTGGCCTCAAGGTTCCCCGGAAGACTTTAGTTTATGTGGCTTTCCAGAACCAATTTTGAATTTTCCTTAGCAATTAATGGAGGGCTTTTGCTATAAGAAAGAGGCCTACTCCTCTTGAAGATATACCTTCTGTTTTGTCTAGTTCTTTTTTTTTTTTTAATTTTTGCAGCACTGAGGACTGATCACAGATCCTTGTGCATGCTAGTCAAGTGCTCTATTGTGAAGCTGGAATTAGCCCCACGAATTACCTTCATTTTGCATCCAGCCCTTGCTAATTTGATCAGGCTGGGCTTGAACTTGTGATCCTTCTGTCTCAGCCCCCCCAGTAGATGGGATGATGAGCCCATGCCAGCAAGGCCAGCAGTCTCTCCGGTCTAGGAGCCAGACCAGCGATGCATGAGAGCCCCACTGCTCTCTGTGCAAAGGCGCCTGACCTTGAGGGCTGTGATGGAATTCCAGGCCTCACCGCCTTTGCTCTGATTTCCTCTTTGTGTCTTTTCTCAGGGTGGGGGGTGGGGGGTGGGGGGTGTGACACTCGATGGCCAATGGCATTTTGAGGGTCTGGCTAAGCAGAATGGAATTAAGACTGTGTTGTCTCTGCTGGAACTTGAGAAGTCTTCCTGGATGTATCAATAAAACAACTGAAATGTGGTGGCTTCTGATTCAAACATAGGCGAATGATTCATGTTTTTGGTAATCATCTCTGAATATTTTAAACAAATAAAGGAAGATTTGTTTCCCTTTCTTCATTTTCATCTACAGACGGAAGCATGAAACTGAAGCTGGTAGAAACAACGTCAAAATAATGAGAGGGCTGGGAAGATGGCCCTGCAGGTAAAGGTAACTGGCCAGACCTGAGGACCTGTGCTCAGTCCCCAGGCTCCTTCGTGGTGGAAAGACAGAACTGACTCCTAAGTTGTCCTGTGACCTTCTCAACCACACCATGACTCATGTACTTCACCACCCCGACACACACACAAATAAGGGTAATAATGATATCGATAGATATTGAGATTATAGCAAAAAATTTTCAGATACGATCATACCCATTATTTAACAGAAATAATTTGTATTTATTCATTTATACTAAGAGATATGTATTAGTTTGAAATAGTGGAAGGTTTCTTGGAATTTTGATAAGCTGATTAATGAAAACAAGTGACTCCCATCAGCTCACTGGAGAAGGAGTTCAAATTCTGACAGGCTTAACACAGAATAAAGATATCAACATAAATTTAAGAATGAATCACTGGAGGCTGGGTCACTATAGGCCCATGCCTATAGTCTCAGCACTTAGGAAGCCAAGGCAGGAGGATTAACCTGAGGTTATCCTGGGCTACATAGTGAGTTCTAAGCCAGTTTAAAACAAAACTAAATACGCGATAACAAAGTAGTTCTGGCTGTGAAGATGCCCATTTCTTACAAACAACTCAACAGGCAAGGCCAACACCATGGCATTGGTTTAAGGCCAACATTACTGATGAGAAACTCTAAAATTCTCTGAAATCTTAAAACTCGGATGGGAAAAAAAATCTTGATAGAGTTTTTCTCCCAATTTGACAGTAACTTTGAGGATTCACCTACTAGCATCTACAGTCAGTCTTAAAGCTGACAATAATAGAAACAAAATCTTATCAGCCATGTTACAGGAACGAAATTATTTTCCTGATCTCTTTCTAGAAAAAAAATGTAGCCAACAAGTATAAGAGACAGTAAGTAATAGGTGCCAGACAGATTTTAAAGATCGCTAATTTTTCTGGGTTTATGATATTTTCAGTACTTTAACACCTACAATTTTTTGTAATTCCTTTTTTTCTTTCAAACAGGAGAATCACTGACTAGTGTGTGATGTTAGCCTGTGACAATTAATCTTGTCTCATGTCTTCCCGACGTCAGGCTAACTTAAGCATCTGGAGAGAGGCCCCTGACCCCACAGGTGAAAGTCTCAGCTGTGGCATTTAAGGTACCATGGGAAGATGAGAAAACCAATGAACAGAATTGCCAAATGCTGGCACACACTATTTAAGTGGCTACATAAAGGCTTCCAGGTCCCTGTTTTAAATGTGTGGCAGAAAAGGCCACGAGGGCTACTACTGTGTGCCCTGCCACACTTTTAAAGGCTCAATGGAGCCTTGTTCAAAGTGCCACCTAGAGGGACACTGGTCAGCTGACTGCCCTCATGCACCTCATGGCATGGGGACATCAAACAAAGACCTCCAGCAGACCTCTTAGGCTTGGCCACAGGCTCACAGTGAACCCAGGATGCATAATGGAGTGATCTGTTTTTCCCTTTTGGACACCAAGCCACTTAATCAGTCCTGAGGGAGTTTTGGGGTCCTACCTCTCCTTCTCATTTTCCATTGTCGGGGTAGGAGGACAGCCTTACCCACCTCACCAGACTCCACCACTTATTTGTACTTTCAGGGGTACCTAATGGGAAGAGATTTTCCAGCTAAGGCAGGAGCTTTTGCTTCATTTGCTTCCTTCATGTGCCTCACTCCAGACCTGTCAGAAGTGCTTCTCCTCCTCATGCACAGGGACACAGACAGGGCCCTGAGTGCTCTCAAGTTCCAGAGGACACCAGGATCCACTGCCTTGTCACTAATTCCAGAAGAATGAGATTTCACCCCACAAGTTTTTCTCTTCCTGGTTTCCTCTCCTAACTACTCAGCTAATTGTTACAGGATCACCAGAGAGCTGGAGTCCAAGGACCATCAAACATATCTAGGTGGTAAGGAACAGTAACAGTTCAAAGGTACTTACAACCCCAGACCCAAAAGGATCCAGGCTCTGCAAAAAACAGACTTTAATATAACAATCTATTACTTTTAGCCCTCAGCAATTGATCACAAGTGTCTCCTGGATTTAAACTAATAAAGGAAACAGGTGCCTTAAAATAATCTCTCTCTGATAAAGCTTATCTTAGGAAAAAACATGCTCCAAATCTCTTGGTCTCTCTCACTAACACTAACCAATATAACCAGAGTACTAAACACTGCAATGTCTTAGCCACCAGCTCAACACTTTAATTTTCCCATAGCTGCTTCTTGATATGTTTAAAGTTTTTTCTAAGCTCCAGAAACCAGCCTGAATCCATCTGGACAGTTCGGATCTACTTCAGATAAGTGCAACCCAAACTTTCCTAGTCCCAGGACCCCCTTCCTCACCCTGGGACCCCCAAAGGAAAAGGAAAAGTAATAATAATAATTCTTTTTTCTAAGCTTTTGTCTGTCTCACCAGCACCAGAGTCCCAGGCCAAGAGGGATGATGGACAGGTTTAAGGTAGCAGATGACAGCCCACCATCCCAGGACACCTGTCTATTTCAGAAACCCCCTTCCCTACCCACCCACCCCAGAGTTAACAGATGCCCACCGAGTCAGCTGGAAGTAGTTTTGGGAGACAAAGTACCCCTATTCCTGTTTACCTGCTTTTTTTTTTTTTTTTTTTTTTTTATAATAAGCAAAATGCCTGGAATGTTAGAATTCCGGCTACTCCTCCAGCTGTATGACCACACATGCACAGTTCAGTATTCAAGCAAGGGGCCTTACATTCTACGTAATCTGTGCGCTGTATGATTACACAGTCTGTGCATGCATGGCGTAGCTCTGCAAGCCCATATGCGCATGTGCAGGGGAATCCATAAGAAGTGGATCACAGACCTCTCCCCCTCTTCTTCTTCCTTCTTCTTCTCCCCACTCTCTCTCTCTCTCCACCTGTCTCTTCCACAGGCCGGGTCACGCTCTCTTCTGTCCCTCCCCTGTCCCTTCTAATAAAGCTCTGCCCTGATAATGGATTTTGTTGTGCCTTGCGACCTTTCCTGGCAGAGTAAAAGTGTCACTTTGAAACCAACACTGAGTACAGCACCCTCGGTCACCAGGTGGTCTAAGATGATGGCCCTTTCCTAAGATGGAGTCTGTAAAGTGAAATCTAGGCCTTCATATTGATTGCCTTCACAGAGGTCCAAGGGAAAAGCTGTTGCTTTTTGCCTGCTTGTCTTTGCCCCTAGCTGGTAAGTACATCTATGCTGCTACCACTGCTGCTGGCATCAAATCCCAGGTTCCTTAACCTTCCAACACAAATGGAATACCTACCAATGACTGTCTACGAAACTCCAGCCCACTGTCCTGGCACCGCTGAGGCATCTGGACTCATGGACTGAGCAGCTCATATCATGTAAGCCAACCTAATAAACCCCATTTGTAATGTGTGTTCATCCTATTACTTCTGTTCTAGAAACCCTGACTAATACAATGCCTAAATTTGTATTGTAGGTTTATGTTTTTTGTCCTTAAAATAGATATCCCCAAATTGTACACATTTTAGGCCCTACCAAGCCCAGAGCCCCTGGGAAGCTCCATGACCCTGAAGAAATGATGGATGTGCTATGACCCTCATTTTCCCCACGACAGATGGGGGCTGCATGACTTCATGGTTATAAGGTCATGAGGTTTAATGAAGTAACGAGGATGGAGTGTGTGGTGGTTTGAATAAACACGGCTTACGTGGGCTCATATATCTGACTGCTTAGTCACCAGGGAGTGAGTGGAACTCTTTGAAAGGATTAGAAGGATTAGGAGGTGTGGCCTTGTTGGAGGAAGTGTGTCAATGGGGGTGGGCTTTGAGGTGCCAGAAGCCATACCAGGCCCAGTCTCTCTCTTCTCTTCTCTTCTCTTCTCTTCTCTTCTCTTCTCTTCTCTTCTCTTCTCTTCTCTTCTCTTCTCTTCTCTTCTCTTCTCTTCTCTTCTCTTCTCTTCTTTCTCTCTCTCTCTCTCTCTCTCTCTCTCTCTCTCTCTCTCTCTCTCTCTCCCCCCTCTCTCGGCTTACAGATCAAAATGCAGGTCTCAGCTACTGCTTCAGTGCCTGCTTGGATTCCCTCATGCCCCCTGCCATGGTGACCATGGTGTAACGCCCCTGAAACTGTAGGCAAGCCTCCAGTGAAATGCGTTCTCTTACAAAAGTGTCTCCTCACAGCAATAGCAGTGACTAAGGCCGAGTGCTAGGCCAGGAGCACAGTTAGTGCTCCCTGTTGCTGTTATCTGTCTATTCATCCAGTGGCCATGGATTAAACACGGAAATATTCAGGCACTTTATCTTCAACTAAGGACAAGAAGGGGCAAGTCCTAGTTTAGTCTAACTACCCCTTGTCTCCTGCCCTCATTGCGGGAACTTTCGGTGCTCTTCCCAAAAGGAGTTGCTGCCTCCTCCCTCTTTTCAAATTCAATGAATATAGTTACGCTGGAAAATACGTGGAAATGGCGCCGCGCCCACTCTAACTCCAGGGTAGTGGAGGCTGGCGTCCCTGATTTGTAATTTGGCATCCTGAGAGGTCGCTGGCAGAGAAGGGCCACTCGGCAGGGAGCTTAGCGTCTGTGCTGTGGCTCTCATTGCTCATGTCCTTTGGAACCGTGGAGAAGAAGGGACCTGTAACCAGGACACGGTAGTCACTCTCTTCTCCACGGGGCACATGCCTTCCTAGCATTTTCTGGGGGTAACCTATCCTTTGGAAGCTCCCAAAGCATGACCTTCTAATGCTGAGGAGGCATGAGGGAAGGAGGCCGTGCTCACAGTTCTGAGGGCCAGTGGGCCGCTTTTCCACGTAGACCCTTTGAGTCCAAGCATCTGCTGAAATTTATTTATAGGCTCCCTGAAAGGGTCTTGGTTATTCTACTGCAGAAGCCCAGTGTACTGGCTTTAGTCCAGTTTTGGAAAGCTGAAATGTTTGACTCTTTTGTTTTATTTTGGGAGTGTGCTGTACTGGTTGGAATCAAATGAGGAAGTGGTGGATTGTGAGCATGATGCTAGATTTTTAATTTTTAATTTATTTTATGCATGTGGGTGGCTCGGTTGGGCGTTTGATAATCACTTAGTCATTTAGAGATGGTTATTCAGTTATTTAGGTCTTATATCTAGAGAGTTTGCTCATTCCTTTTTAATTTGACCCCATTCTCCCTTGCAGATCCTCTTACTCCCTACAAATGGTCCCCTCTGATCTGTGTCACACAAATTCTATTAACCTCTCTTTCCCCTCTTCCCTTGTTCCTTTCTATCTCTCCTCCCGACACCCCATGGACCCCTTCTACTTTTATGTCTTGCATCTATACACATCTACATAAATTTAAATCTAAATTCTGTACGTGAGAGAAAACATGTGATGTTTGTCTTTCCCAGTCTGGCTTATTTTGATTAACATAATGATCTCCAGTCTCGTCCATTTTCCTACAGCTAGATAAAATTCTATCGTGTATATATACCACATTTCCCTTATTCATTTGGTGACTCTAAACTTCTAGCGTGGTTTTCTATCTTGGTTACTGTGAATAGAGCACCAACAAACATGAATTGGTAAGTATCTCTGTGGTGTGCTGACTTATATCCTTCCAGTAAACATCCAGGATAGGTATCTGGATTAATTAGCTCTCTTTTTAGTTTTTTTGAGGAACTTCCCTTCTGATGACCATAGTGCCTGCACCAGTTTACCCGTTCACATCCCCACCAGCAATATATAAAGCTTCCTTTTGCTCCACATTTCTGTCAGGTGTTTGTTGTTTTCTGAATTCTACCTATTATGACTGAGATTTAATCTCTACTCTTTTTGAGACAAGGTCTCACTATGTACCTGTGGGTGGTCTGGAACTCATTATGTAGATCAGGCTGACCTCATACTTACAGTGATTTTCCTGCCTCTTCCTCCAGAGTACTGGGATTAAAGACATGTCCTACTATGCTTAGTCTCTATGTTTTAATTTCCATTTTCCCGATGGTTAAGGATATGAAACACTTCATAAAGTATTTCTTGTTTTTTCAACTTCTTCCTTTGAGAAATGCCTATTCAATTAATCTCTCTCTCTCAGCTTTGAGCTTCTGGTAGAGTCTTTAGGGTCTTTGAAGTACAAGATTTTGTTGTCTGCAAATCAGGATAATTTGACTTCTTCCTTTCCTATTTTTTCCTTTCTCTTGTCTTATTTCTCTAGCTATGACTTCAAGTACTTTTGTAGTCAGAAGATTTCCTGTGTTCTGGCCTGCTGGCATTCCAGACAATTCTCTCCCACTCGTGTCCCCCAAGTAAACACACAAAGGCTTATATTAATTATAACTGCATGGCCATGGCTCAAGCTTTTTGCTAGCTAGCTCTTATATCTTAAATTAGCCCATAACTATTAATCTATGTATCGCCACATGTTCCGTGGCTTTACCTGTATCCCAGTACATGTTGCTCCTTGGGCGGCTGGCTGGCGTCTCCCCTCACCTTCTTCCTGTCTCTCTCTTTGAATTTCCTGCCTGCCTCTAAGCTGCCTTGCCATAGGCCAAACAGCTTTATTTGTCAACCAATCAGAGCAACATATATTTGCAGTGTACAGAAAGACATTCCTCCATCATACTTTATTGAATAAAAGTAGAGGAAGTGGATGCCCTTGTCTCATTCCTGATTTTAAGGAATACTCCTGGTTCTTCTCCATTTGGAATAATGTTGGCTACAATACAGCCTTCATCACTCATTCTTTTCTTATGTCACATATCTGTTTTGATACTTAAGCCCCCTAGTAGACTGAATTCTGAATGATTTGTCCTGAACAGCCCCATATGTAGACTGTGAGCCCCTGTAGAGCAGGGATCTCTTCTTCTCAGTCCTAAAAAATCAGCACATGCCTGGAACTTAGTAGGTATTCAATAATATTTTCCAAGAGAATGAATGGGTGCTGTGGTGGTTTGAAGGGCATGCCCCCGAAGTCTTGGGCATTAGCATACTTGTTCACCAGTTGGTGGTGTGGTTTGGGGAGACTTGTTGGAGGAGGTGTGTCACTGGAGGTAGGCTTTGAGAGTTTAAAGACTAACTCCATTAGCTCATGGTGTTTTATCATGGGAAAGTAATTAAGACACATGCTGAATGAAGGACAACATAAGCTAACAACATTTCTCTGAAGGAGTGCTCAAGCACTTGGTGTAATACCGATACTAGAGAGGTGAGGCAGGTGGATTGGTAGTTCAAGGATATCCTAGGCTAAATAGCAAGATCCTGTATCAATAAAGAAAACATCAATAAAAACTGAAAAAAAAAAAAAGAACAACTGGAGGGGTGTGGTATGTGGAGGAAGCAATCTGCACTAAAATAATTCATGTGTTTATTTAAGGCTGACTAAAGCTAACTCTGATAGCTAAAGCTTATTTCAGAAATAAATATTACATTCCCACCAGCAGTAGAGGAGTGCTCCCCTTGCTCCAAGTCCTCCTAGTGTGAGTTGTCACTTGTTCCGTTGATCTTAGCCATTCTGACAGGAGTAAGATTGAATCTCAGAGTCATTTTCACGTGCATTTCCCTGATGGCCAAGGATGTTGAACATTTCTTTAAGTGTTTCTTGGTCATTTGAGATTCCTCTGCTAAGAATAGTCTGTTTAGATCTACACTCCATTTTTTAAAATTGGATTATTTGGTTTGTTGATATCTATTTTCTTGAGTTCTTTATATATTATCGATATTATCCCTCTGTCAAATTTGGGGTTGATGAAAATCTTTTCCCATTCTGTGGGCTGCCCTTTTGTCCTATTGACAGTGTCCTTTGCCTTACAGAAGCTTTTCATTTTCATGAGGTCCCATTTATTGATTATTGATTGTAGTGCCCATGCTATTGGTGTTCTATTCAGGAAGTTGTCTCCTGTGTTTCCAATATCAATGCATTCAATGATATTCCCCACCTTCTCTTCAGGATCAATGTATCTGGTTTTGTGTTGAGGTCTTTGAGCCACTTGGACTTGAGTTTTGTGCAGGGTGAGGATATAGATCTATTTGCATTCTTCTACATAACAGCATCCAATTAGACCAGCACCATTTATTATAGATGTTTTCTATTTTCCATTGTGCATTTCTTGCTACTTTATCAAAAATCAGGTGTCCATAGGTGTGTGGGTTTAATGTCTGGGTCTTCAATTTGATTCTATTGATCAATCTGTCTGTTTTTATGCCAATACCATTTTTTTATTACTATAGCTCTGACATACATCTTGAAATCAGGAATGGTAATACCTCTGGAAGTTCTTTAATTGTACAAGATTGTTTTAGTTATCCTGGGTTTTTTGCTTTCCATATTAAGTTGAGTATTGCTCTTTCAAGGTCTGTAAAGAAATGTGTTGGAATTTTGATGGGGATTGCATTGAATCTGTAATATTGCTTTTAGTAAGATGGTCATTTTTACTATGTTAATCCTACCAATTCATGAGCATGGGAGATTTTTTCATCTTCTGATATTTTCTTCAATTTCTTTCATCAAACCCATATTCTCTAATCTACATTCTGCCATGTGGCTCTTTATCTTTCTTCAATATGGCATCTGACTTGCTCCGAGTCTCCTGGCAAAATCTGCCCACCTAGATTTCTCCTCCCAGTTCCTCTCTCTGCTCAGAAGTCCCACCTATACTTTCTTGCCTAGCTATTGGCCATTCAGCTTTTTTATTAAACCAATCAGGAGGCACCTTATGGAGAGACACATCTTTACAGTATAAAACAAGATTATCCTATACACATAGACCTAGGATAGAACCAAACACTACGAGAAATAAATAAATAAATAAATAAATAAATAAATAAATATAAAAAATTCAATGAAATGATTCCTAATGATATTTTGCTATACTCATAGATTGGTGCCTAGCCCATAGATCATCATCTGAGAGGCTTCCTCTAGCAACTAGTGGGAGTAGACACAGAGGCCCACACCCAAACATTATGTGGACCTTGGGGAACTCCACAGAAGAGGGTGAGGAAGGATTGTAGGAGCCAGAGAGGTCAAGGACACCAGGAGAACACGGCCCATAGAATCAAATAAATGGGGCTCATGGGGGCTCACAGAGGTGGCAATCATGGACCCTCTATCTGTCTGAGCTAGATCCTCTGCATATATGTTATGGTTGTATAGCTTGGTGTTCTTGTGGGACTCCTTACAGTGGGGGTGGGGAGTGTTTTTTTGCCTGCTCTTTGGACCCCTTTTCTCTGTTGGGTTGCCTCATCCAGCCTTGATATGAGGGTCTGTGTCTAATCTTGTTGCATCTTGTTATGTTGTGTTTGGCTGATATCCCTGGGAGGCCTTTCCTGAAGGGAAGCAGAAGAGCAGTGGATCTGGGGGAGAGGAGAGGTGGGAGTGGGAGGAGGCTTGGAGGAGTTGGGGGAAGGGAAACTGTGGTCAGGGTGTAATGTATGAAAGAAGAATAAAGAAAGGAAGGAAGGAAGAAAAAAGAAAGGAATGTACTTTGGGAGCAACCATTTCCTGTGTTGATACAAAGAGAAGGACTTGGCAACTCTCCTTATTGTAAGAAAGTATCTTGAGCCAGGCGGTGGTGGTGGCGCATGCCTTTAGTCCCAGCACTCTGGAGGCAGAGGCAGGCCGATCTTTGTGAGTTCAATTGAGGCCAGCCTGGTCTACAGAGTGAGTTCCAGGAAAGGCGCAAAGCTACACAGAGAAACCCTGTCTCGAAAACACTTAAAAAAAAAAAGAAAAGAAAAGAAAGGAAGGAAGGAAGGAAGGAAGGAAGGAAGGAAGGAAGGAAGGAAGGAAGAAAGAAAGAAAGAAAGAAAGAGAAAAAGAAAGAGAAAAAGAAAGAGAAAAAGAAAGTAGTTTGATAGGAATCAGGAGAAGATCATGACTTAGGCCATGGGTTTTGGTCAGACACCTTGGCCGAACGACCTCAGGCAAGTTGCCTAAGCATAGAGTTCTTCCATCTATACCAAAGTAATAGCAGTTACATCCTGGGGCTGTCAGGAAGACTGAATGCGATTCACAAGCTCCTCTTCCAACCTCTCTTCCTTCGTTCAGCTCTTCCTCCTTCCTTCTTGCTCCCTGTTTCTCCTGCGTGCTTGATCTCCTCATCTCCAGGAAGCAAGCTAGTGTCTGGTTGGCTGTTCAGCTTAGCCCATCCCTGATGCTTCCTCACAGGTTTTGAAGGCTCACAGAGGAAACCATCAAGAGCCTGGCTGCCAGAGTTTTCAAAAGAGTGCAGCGCTTACAATTTTGGTCATTGAATTAGCGATCGTCCTCCTCCTACACCCACTCTCACCCAAAGTTGGATGCCGCCAGCGTTCCAGGTCCTCAGCAGCAGATCACTCGGCGCTTCTTGTTCTTGGTGGTGTGCAAGCCTACTTTGATTTTCTCCCTCAGACGTTTGACTGGGTGAGAAATTGACATTGAAGAGAGTTTCCTAAGCACTTGGCCTCCAAGGTGACTGATTCTAGAAAGCTATTAGTAATGCCAAGAATTCAAGGAAACCTTGCCCTTCTGGAGAGGTCCCAGACTCTCCAAAGCAGCTACTCTCCTCTCTTTTCCATGATAGTTCAAGGTCAGGTTCATCCATGGCGGTGGTGGAGGCTTGATTTTGCTCATTTTGTACATTATTTATGTAATATGCTGGTTGTGAGGGAGTGTGGATGTAGATGATTCATAGGCAGAAGCAGAAGGAAACAGATTGCAGGAGCCCAGCTCCTTTTTCTTGGGTGTCCCTGGGTGTCCCCTCCACCCCCAGCTCTCCTTGCCCTCCCTGTATACTCTGCTCTGTCGTGGCTACTGGGCTGAACATAGATCTGGCCTATGCAGGCAGCTCAAGGACAGTAAATGTACTGGCCCTGTCAGCTACACTGGCCTATTAGGGGGCCCCAGAACTGTGGCTTATTCTGGAACCACACCCACCTCTTTAGATGTAATGCTCATTCTGAAAAGCCCAAACCATAAAGTAACATAAGGAATTCTAAAAAAGTTAGCATGACTACTTCAATGCTTATTTTTTGAAATATCAAGTTTTTCTTCTTCTTCTTCTTCTTTTTTTTTTTTTTTTTAAATCTTCTCATTTTTGTGTTGCTAACCCCTACTTTTCTGGGACATGCCTGGTTCCTGTGCTTAGCCTGCTGTTTATTGGGTACCCAGTGAGCAGAAAAAAACATGCCACTCTTTTGTGTCTAAAGTACAAAGGAACCTTTACTCAACTTATTAAAAGTTTTGTTTCAACTGTAAGATGCACCATCTTGTGATACCTATATTCCCTGATGTGCCCAGAAGAGCCTAGACTGAGCAGGTAGGCGGGCCCGGTCAGTGTGTTGAGTTCTGGATGTCAGTGTCAAGCTAGAATCAGTATCATGGAGTCTGACCCTAGGTCACACAAAGCAGGATTGGTTTTGGGGGGTGCTTGGCCAGGCAGCTCTGCCATTCTGGATTGAGCTTTCTTACATTTCTTAGGGTGGCCTTGAATGGACCAGCATGGGTAGAGGGGTTGCCTGGACTCTGGCCCACCTATCTCCCTTTTCCTAGCAGGCTGTTCAGGCATGCTCTCACGTAAGCTGAGAGTAACAGAGTCATATGAGCACTGCTTGCAACACCTTTACTAGTGTACCATTGGCCCAAACAAGCCCCATAGTCATTTGAGTCGGGGCAGATAGACCCGTAACACGGCAAAGAGCTTGAAGACAGGGAGAGGTGGGGAACTGGGGTCAGTTTTGCAATCTACTACCGTGTGTAAACTTGGGAAACTTAACTGATCTTTCTGAACCTCAATTTCCCCTTCTCTTGAAGTAGGACTCATGATTTGTAGCCGTTCAAGACTATGTGTGAGTCAGATAAGTGAATCTGTTTAAATGGGTGTGACTCTGGCTATGTGAGCTCACACAGGTGTTGAGAACCTGACATTAATTCTGTTTCCAGGCTGGGGTGTGGGATGAATCTAAACTCCGTTACTGTTTTCTCTATTATCAGACCAGTCCTGTAAAAGCTGGGATGCGTGTCCATATAGACATCGACTCGTTGGTTTGCAATGCTGGGGAGGGCGCAGACCTTGTCCATGCTGGGCAAGAGCTATAACTACTGAGTTACGGCCCCCGCTCTTCTTTTGAGACGCGTGAAGCCCAGGCTGTGAAGTTAGGCTTGACACATTCAGTTCTGTTAGTATATATAAGCTCGGGCTGGCCTTGAACTGTGGATCTTCTCTGTCTCAGTCTTCTCAGGACTGGGGACACAGGTGTGAGTCACTAGGCCCTGCTAAGAGTTTTGTTCTAGGAATTGTTGATCTAAATTCTACACGGTGGGCTAACAGAAGCTCCACAAAGAGAGACACTTCAAGTTCAAAGACAGTGTGTGGAAGCATTCACTTTCACTCAGGGGAGGTCGGTCTTGGTCTAAACAAGGCCTCCATCTGCTTGGATGAGGCACGCATACTGTGGAGGATAGTCTATTTTATGAAGAGTCCATGCATTTAAAGTGTTTACCTCAGAGGCTGAGGCCATAGTTCACGTGTAGCACATGCAAGGCTCCAGGGCTCCTCTCACCACTGTTACTATGTTAATCTCATCCAAAAAACTGTCACCACAGAATTTTCCAGAGCACCACAATATTTGCCCAAATACCTGGGCACCGTGGCCTAAACAAATTAACACATAAATATAAAGTGAGACTGGAAATGTGACTCAGTGGAGGAGCGCTTGCTTTAAACAGATAAGCTCTACAAAACAATGAATGACTGGATTAATGAATGAATGGGTGGCTAGTCCTGGTGGTACAGGCTTGTAATCCCAGCTACTTAGGAGGCCAAGGCAGGTGAACCACTCAGAACCAGCCTGAAGTACAGAGTGAGTTTAAGGTAGGACTGGGAAACTTAGCAAGACCTTGTCTTAAAAATAAAAATGAAAAGAATGAAGGTGGGCTGGAGCTATAGCTGAGTGATAGAACCCTTGCCTCGGTAGGGTCAACAGTTCAAGCTATAGTATCAATGAAAGAAAGAAAGAAAGGAAGGAAGGAAGGAAGGAAGGAAGGAAGGAAGGAAGGAAGGAAGGAAGGAAGGAAGGACATGACCTTAATACTTGGACTCAGGCTTATATTTGATCATTAATTCAACAAGCATATATTGAGCGCCTGCTGTGTACCTGGCGCAAGCTTACCTGTTGGAGTCATGGTGCTTGCCTTCAAAGCACCAAGGTCTTGTAAGAGGTAACTGAGTAGATAATGGCAAAGTTTGCCAGATGGGCTCCTCTCTGTGGGGCAGTCTAAATCAAGCTTTCTTGCATACATTGTCTCATTTAATCTGATAAGTAGGCATGGGTTGCCAGAATATAAACAAATTGTTCCCCTCCTTATAAAGTCCCATGTGGTGGTAATCTAATTGTACTGAATTATTATTTTGATTGTATGTTAATAAATAAAGTTGTCCGGGGGTCAGAGCTATTAGAGCCATAGCAAGAGTGTGGCGGTGGTGGCACACGCCTTTAATCCCATAGATATCTGTGTGTTCAGGGTCAGAGCTATTAGAGCCATAGCAAGAGTGTGGCGGTGGTGGCACATGCCTTTAATCCCATAAGATCTCTGTGTTCAGGGATATAGCCAGCATTAGAGACATATGCCTTTAAGACCTAGGGGGCTGTACATTCAGACAGTGACGAGGCAGTCATGTGTTTGGGTTTACAACCAATGAGAAGGCAGAACAACATACTATAAAAAAACAAACCGACAGGAAGTAGCTCTCTTTTTCGCGAAGCTGGGACAGCAGGAGGAAGGGTGAGATTTTAGCTCTGAGCTCTGACCTCTCGGCTTTCTCTTTTACATTGTTTCTGTGTTTCTTATTTAATAAGACGGTTGGTTACTTCTATAGTCCCAAGACAAACCAAAGGAGGATTCCACCAAAGGTCACCCTGGGCAGCCAATGGGCTTACTTACAGAGTGTGGGTGACGAGCTGCTGACAGGAGCTACTGTACTGGAAAATTGTCACCCTGCATGGATGACATGTCCTTATAGGTGCATAGACAGAGCCCCGCCCCTCAGTTAACCTTTCCCAGCCTATATACTCTGACGCTTCCAGAGACCCTAGAGCCATGGAATTGCATACAAATTGGCTGGGAGAAACAGCTGGAATCTCTGGTGAGGGTCTCTTGACCCTCTCACCCCCACCCCTTCTATGACGTAATGTCAACAGTCAACAAGTCTGGCCATGACGGTCTTTATGAGCAGGCACAGCTGATCCTAAGATGGAGGTTGTTTTGCCTCTATACATACATACATACTGACATACATACCATTTGCAGACTTTATTGTAGTCCAGACTGCTCACAGTGGGGATGCAGATGAAACACTATGCTAACGGATGTGAGGGAAGAGCACTCCCCTGTAAGTATGTACACGTACCCCCAAACAGGTGTCTGAGCACAAAGGGTGAAGAGGTGGGTTTGCTCCAATGGCCTCAACTCCTCCCCCTTTTGATGTGCACACATGCGTGTTCACTGGTCCCCTTCAAAGTTGAGATTGCTCAGAGAGATGTTCCCAAGACGGACTTTCAGACACCGGGAGAATGGTGATGGCCTGTTTGCTCTCCATATCTCAGAGGCCCAGGAAGTGGGAAAGGAAGCCAGGAGGCAGGCCTCCTGTGTACTTCTAATGATCTACTAGGGGGCTTCTCTCCTTAGCAGCTGGCCCTGGGCTGCATACAGTTGTACGGACATTAGCCGTTGTCCTTGCATTCACTAGCAGAGAAGCATGACTCGAAGCAGGGATAAAGGACCTGTGGAGGCAGGAGAGGGGTGCTTATGTAAGTGGTTTTTAGACAGATGGAGGGCTCATTTTAATTGCATAAAAGGCAGTCTTCCTGAGTGGCGATGTAGGTCCTTTGCAGACCTGTGCTACACAAATCTTCCTGCCTCTGTGTTTATAAATGGCTCTCTATTTCCATGATAATTGGACACCTGTGTATTGGATTCCATTTGGGTCACTACATTTCCGGCACTCCCCCGACTTGGGGCAAGTGCACCCCCCGTCTTGATGATGCCATCCAAGGACTTTTCATCTAAGTTGGAGCTGAAGGAGAAATGGACAGGGAAGTTTTCAGTGCGGGACACTGGAAAGATAGCACAACGCAAATGCAGAGCAGGGCTGCTGTGTCGATAGGGCTGAGCCCTAAAGGTTTCTGTGCTGGAGGTGTGAGACCTCTGGTGTGTCACCTGTGCCTGTGTTGGGTGGGGGCACCTAGAGAGGTAGGGCCCAGCGGAAGGTGGTGAGGTCCGGGGCATCCCGCTTTCATTATTTATTTTTCTTACAGCATACTTTAACTTCTCCTCTGCTTCTTGAATGTATTCCCCTCATATAGTGCATCCTGACCACTGTTGCCTCCTCTCTTGCCAGCCACGCCCCCTTCTCTTCCCCCCAAGATCCACTCCCCCTCCTTTCCTCTCAGAAAAGGGCAGACCTCCTAAGGATACCAACCAAACATGGATGTCAAGTTATGATGAACCTAGGCACAGCCCTTCACATGAAGGCTGGACAAAGCAACCCAGTAGGAGGAAAAGGATCCCAAAAGCAGGTAAAAGAGACAGAGACGACCCCTGCTCCCACTGTTAGGAGTCCCACAGGAACACCGAGCTATACAACCATAATGCATGTGCAGAGGACACAGGCCAGGCCCATGTGGACTCACTGACAGTCGGTTCAGTCTCTGCGAGCACCTATGCTTCCTGGTTAGCTGATTCTATGGGCCATTTCTTTTCCTTCCTTCCTTCCTTCCTTCTTTCCTTCCTTCCTTCCTTCCTTCCTTCCTTCCTTCCTTCCTTCCTTCCTTCCTTCCTTCCTTCCTTCCTTTCTTTCTTTTTGTTTTTTGAGACAGGGTTTCTCTGTGTTGTTTTGGTGCCTGTCCTGGATCTTGATCTGTAGACCAGGCTGGCCTCAGCTCACAGAGATCCTCCTGCCTCTGCCTCCCAAGTGCTTGGATTAAAGGCGTGCACCACCACTGCCTGGCAGGGCCATTTTTTTGTGATGTCCTTGACCCCTCTGGCTCACATAATCCTTCCCTGCCCTCTTCAGCAGGACTCCCTGAGCTCAGCCTAATGCTTGGCTGTGGGTCTCTGCATCCGCTCCCATCACTTGCTGGATGAAGCCTCTCTGATGACGGTTATGCTAGGCTCTGGCCTACAAGTATAACAGAGTAGCATCAGAAGTCATTTCATTGACTGTTTTTGTCTATCATGTTTGATTTTTATCCTTAGTCTCTGGGGCTGTCCAGCCTCCGGTTCCCAGCCCTCCAGACAGTGTCAGGCATGGGCTCCTCTCATGGCATGGGCCTCAACTTGGACCAGTCCTGGGTTGGCCACTCTCGCCAGCTCTGTTGGGTTTGTCCTTGTCCAGCCCCATGGCCTCTGCCAATACCACCTGCCCAAAGCAGCCCTCTCCAAGGGTTTGCCTAAGACCAGTCTTGAGGCTGAAACAGTGAGTGCTGTGGATATCACTCTATATAAATAAAACACTGATGGCCAGTGACCAGGCAGGAAGTATAGGCGGGACAAAGAGAGAGGAAAGTTGGGGAAACAGGAAGAAGCGGGGAGAGACACTGCAGCCACCGCCAGGACAAGCAGCATGTAAAGACACCGGTAAGCCACCAGTCATGTGGCAAGGTATAGATTTATAGAAATGGGTTAATTTAAGATAAAAGAATAGTTAGCAAGAAGCCTGCCACGGCCATACAGTTTATAGGTAATATAAGTGTCTGAGTGATTATTTTATACGTGGATTGTGGGACTGCGGGGCTTGGTGGAACCTGGAGAGAAGCCCTCCAGCAACAAATGGCGCCCAACGGAGTTTCCACCTTAAACCTGATAATATTTAATAACCAATTCTAAACAGAGCCAAAACCAGGTTCCTGCTTCATGTCTCATACGGGCAGCTAGGCACCGCAAAAACGCAGGTTTGAACACTGGCAGGTTCCTGGCGTGTGCGTTTGACCATCAGTATGGCGGGAATGAGGCGTCTGCCTGGGCACATTACACTGTGTGGTAGATTTAGTCTTTACTAGTATTTAAAAAAAAGGTTTCTGTGCTACATGCTGCTTTGATAAAAGCTTAGACCCACTATTTCTGAGACTTGATGACTCACAGAACTGGCGGAAAACGCCATGTTGGTAAGCTGAAATGGGTGGAGCCAGCAGCCACAGCTCAGTTTCAGTCTTAGAATGCTGCAGTTTAAAGCAATAGGTTCACAATATGTAGGCTTGAAAGAGACAAAAAAGATAAATTAATATAAAAAAGCCACATAAAGATGAATATTACACAGAGAATCTGGATTGTGTTGTCTTTGGGATTTTTAACTACAAAAAACCATTTGATTGAAAAAGATGTTAAATTAAACCAATATGTATATTTTAAAGGTACCTTGACTTCAAAATTTGGATGTAAGGATATGTTGCTTTGGAAAAGAGGTTCTGCTTTTGTTTCCACAGAAAGCCAGAGGCTATGGATTTGTTCCAGATTATGATACATCAGGTTTCACTAGCCAAGACCCCCTGAAAGGTCTCCGATGACACCATGGTCCAGATAATCTAACATCCAGAGCGGTTTCAAGGCAACTGGCTCACAAAATACAGCCTTACGAACTGCCACACAGGCCTAAAATTTTCTTTGCATCCCCATAAGATACAGCACCCCCCCCTTCAGCAGGAAGTAGTAAGAGATGCTACGCCCAAATTCCCAAATATACCAAGCTGGCTTTAGAGGTGGAATTGGCTCACTCCCCCTCTAAACCCAGACTTATTAAAAAAAATGGTTAAGAGATTCTTGCGTCCCAAATCAGAAGAGCCCTCTGGTGTGGGACAGAGAAAAACCAATATTTTTATTTAAAACAGGTTGATTATAAATGCGATCTCTTTCTAAAAAAGAAAAGGGGATATGATATAGATATATAGGAGGATATAGAGATGATAAGATAAAAGGGTAGATTAATGAACCTACTTTTAAAGAACAACTTGCTTAAAATGTTTTACATTGGTATAGATTTTAGTTTATGTTTAAAATGTTTTATATTGGTATAAATTTTAGTTTATTGATACAAACTTAAAGTTAATTTTGTTATACTGTATATATATATATATTTCTATTCTTGTTTGAGGTATTATGTTTATGTAACTCATTTAAAATTGTAATGCATAATTAAAAATAGATTAATAATTAGTCATCTATGATAATCATATTTGTAGCCATGTAAGTTAAGTCTTCTAGGTATACATAGATATATTTCAGATAGATAGTTAATCTTCAAATACTTCATAAACCTAGAAAATATGGCATTTAAATAACTTAGAATTCTGTTGATGTGAGACACAATTGCTCCTGGCTGCACCAATTTGATCCGGAGAAAATGTTGGGCTTCTAAGACATTTCCATTTGGAAGTTTGTCTTCTTGGCACAAAATGGCCTACTGGGCAAAGAACTGCCCTTGCCTTGACAGCTGACAGTACGAATGCAATGCTGTCCTTTCTGGACAAGCGGGACACAAGGAAAGCGACCACTATACTCTGCCAAGACAGGGTAAGATGGTCTTTCAGAATTACTGCTTCTAAAAATGGTCTGTCATATACTCTAGGCCTGTAGCCAATTTGAATGCACCAACAATGCTGAGAAACATTAGGTGTCTGTCCAGGCTGCCAGCTGTCTTGGTCTACTTTTGCAAGATTCCCGAAAGTTGTTTGCATATATCTACCATTTCTCAGGTACCATTATGTTCCTTCTCAGGTCTTTGATGTTGTTAAAGGCTAGATAGTTATAATTTCCTCAGTTATGATAAAAGATAAGTTAGATATAAAACCTTAAACTCACAAATATAAGATAGATAGGGCATCTTCTTGAATATTGTAACTGTAATTCTTGCTTGATAATTGCTTTGTTATATGTAATTTTACCATGTTAAAGTTAAAACTTTCCTTTTTAAAAAAAGAAGAAAAGGGGAAGTGCTGTGGATATTGCTCTATATAAATAGAACACTGATGGCCAGTGACCAGGCAGGAAGTATAGGCAGGACAAAGAGAGAGGAGAATTGGGGAAACAGGAAGAAGGAGGGAGAGACACTGCAGCCACCGCCAGGATAAGCAGCATGTAAAGACGCCGGTAAGCCACCAGTCATGTGGCAAGGTATAGATTTATAGAAATGGGTTAATTTAAGATATAAAAACAGCAAGAAGCCTGCCACAGCCATATAGTTTATAAGTAATATAAGTGTCTGAGTGATTATTTTATACGTGGATTGTGGGACTGCGGGGCTTGGTGGAACCTGGAGAGAAGCTCTCCAGCAACAAGTCAGGGCTGGTAAAGGCCAAACTTTTATAGGGCAGCTCCTCCCCATTTCTCCTGGTATTTCACCCAATCAAGACCAGGGAGCAGCAAGACAATTTCCCTGCTGTCATGTGGGTATGGCCCAGCACAAAATTTAAACCTTCTACCCTGGATTTTCAAGGGCCAGTGAAAGCTCACTACATACCACTGGATTACCCCAGCACGTCTTACAGGTAGAACAAGTTGTAGGCCAAAGGTTTTGTGGCTGGGTTGGTGTCCCAGTCCCTCCACTGGAAGTTACCTGGTTACAGGAGATGGCCAGTTTAGGTTCCATATCCTCCATTAATAGGAGTCTTCCCTAGGGTCATCCTCATAGGTTCCTGCGAGTTTCCACTGTACTAGGTTTCTACCTACTTCAGCCCTGAAATACTCCCCAATTCCAGTTATCTCCCCAGTACTCTCTCCTTTCACCCCCCACCTGATCCCTCCTGTTCCCATCCTCACTGGCCCCAGTTCACCCCTGAAATCTGTTCTATTTCCCTTTCTCAGGGAGATCTCTGTATCCCCCTTGGACCTTACTTATTACTTATCCTCTCTGGGTCTGTGGATTGTAGCAGGATTATCCTTTACTTTGTAGCTAATAGCCACTTATAAGTGAGTACATGCTATGTTTGTCTTTCTGGGTCTGGGTTACCTCACTCAGGATGACTTTTTTCCAGTTCCATCTATTTGCCTGCAAATTTCATGATGTTATTTATTTTAACAGCTGAGTAATACTCCATTGTGCAAATGTACCATATTTTCTTTATTTATTCTTTGGCTGAGGGGCATCTAGGTTGTTTCCAGTTTCTGGCTATTACAAATGAAGCTGCTAAGAACATAGTTGAATAAGTGCCCTTGTAGTAGGGTGAAGCATATTTTGCATATATGCCCAGGAGTGGTATATCTGGGTCTTGAGGTAGATTGATTCCCAATTTTCTGAGGAATCTGCATATTGGTTTCCATAGTGGCTGTACAAGTTTGCACTCCCACCGCAATGGAGGAGTGTTCCCCTTACTCCACATCCTCTCCAGCGTGAGCTGTCACTTGTGTTTTTGACCTTAGCTAATCTGACAGGTGTAAGATGGGATCTCAGAGTCATTTTGATTTGCATTTCCTTGATGGGGCTAAGTATGTTGAACATTTCTTTAAGTGTTTCTCAGTCATTTGAGATTCCTCTCTGGAGAATTCTCTGTTTAGATCTGTACCCCATTTTTTTTTAATTGGATTATTTGGTTTGTTGATATCTAATTTCTTGAATTCTTTATATATGTTGGATATTAGCCCTCTGCCTTTTATAGGATTGGTAAAAATCTTTCCCTATTCTCTGCAGGCTGCCATTTTGTCCTGTTGACAGTATCCTTTGCCTTACAGAAGCTTTTCAGTTTTATGAGGTCCCAATTATTAACGATTGATCTTAGTGCCTGCACTATTGGTGTTCTGTTCAGAAAGTTGTTTCCTGTGCCAATGGGTTCAAGGCTGTTCCTCACTTTCTCTCCTATCAGATTCAGTGTATCTGGTTTTATGTTGAGGTCTTTGATTCACTTGGACTTGAGTTTTGTGCAGGGTGATAGATATGGATCTCTTTGCATTCTTCTACATGCTGACATCCAGTTATATCAGCTCCATTTGTTGGAGATGCTTCCCCACCACCACCACCATTTTGTATCTCTTGCTTCTTTATCCAACAGGTATTCATAGGTGTGTGGATTTATGTTTGGGTCTTCAATTTGATTCCATTGATCAACCTGTCTGTTTTCATGCTAATACTGTGCATTTCTTTTATTACTATAGCTCTGTAGTAGAGCTTGAAATCAGGGGTGATAATACCTCCAGAATTTCCTTTATTATATAGGGTTGTTTTTAGCAGTCTTGGGTGTTTTGTTTTACACATAAAATTGAGTATTGTTCTTTCAAGGTCTGTAAAGAATTGTGTTGGAATTTTGATGGAGATTGCATTGAATTTGTAGATTATATTTTTACTATGTTAATCCTACTGACACATGAGCATGGGAAATCTTTCTATCACCTGATATTTTCTTCAATTTCTTTCTTCAAAGACTTGAAGTTATTGTCACACTTGTCCTTCATTTGCTTGGTTAGAGTTGCTGCAAGATATTTTATATTATTTGTGTCTATTGTGAAGGGTGTTGTTTCCCTAATTTTGTTCTTAGCCCATTTGCCATTTGTAATAGGAGGGCTATTGATTTTTTTTTTTTAGTTAATCTTGTATCCAATCACTTCACTGAAGGTGTTTATCAACTGTAGGAGTTCCCTGATAGAATTTTTGGGGCCATTATGTATATTATCTACCAATATGATACTTTGACTTCTTTCTTTTTTGTATCCCCTTTATATCCTTTAGTTGCCTTATTGCTCTAGGTAGAACTTCAAGTACTATATTGAATAGGTAATGAGAGAGTGGGTAACCTTGTCTTGTTCCTGATTTTAGTGGATTACTTTGAATTTCTTTCCATTTAATTTTATGTTGTCTATCAGCTTTTTGTATATTGCCTTTATTATGTTTAAGTATGCCCCTTGTATCTCTGATCTCTCCAAGACTATTATCATGAAGGGGTGTTGGATTTTGTCAAAGGCCTTTTTTTTGTATTGTTTATATGGTAGATTGCATTGACAGGTTTTTGAATGTTGAACCATCCCCTGCATGTCTGGAATGAAATCCACCGGATCATGTTGTATGATTGTTTTTTTTAATGTGTTCTTGGATTTGGTTTGCAAGCATTTTATTGAGTATTTTTGCATTAATGTTCATGAGGGATAATCCTCTTTCTTCGTTGAATCTTTGTGTGGTTTGGGTATCAGGGTGACTGTAGCCTCATAAAATGAATTTGGCAATGTTGCTTCTGTTTTTATATTATGTAA
This sequence comes from Peromyscus maniculatus bairdii, assembly GCF_049852395.1. Taxonomy (NCBI): domain Eukaryota; kingdom Metazoa; phylum Chordata; class Mammalia; order Rodentia; family Cricetidae; genus Peromyscus; species Peromyscus maniculatus. The sequence goes on along the minus strand of NC_134860.1, from coordinate 3,700,296 downwards.
TAATTTGAGGAGTATTGGTATTAGCTCTTCTTTGAAAGTCTGGTAGAATCCTGTGCTAAAACCATCTGACCCTGGGCTTTTTTTTGGCTGGGAGACTTTTAATGACTGCTTCTATTTCCTTGGGGGTTATGGGTCTATTTAAATTATTTTTCTGATTTTGATTTAACCTTGGTAAGTGGTATTTATAAAGAAAATTGTCCATTTGTTTTAGATTTTCCAATTTTGTGGAGTACAGGTTTTTGAAGCATGACCTGATGATTCTCTGTATTTCCTCATTGTCTGTTGTTATGTCTCCCTTTTCATTTCTGATTTTGTTAATTTGGATACTCTCTCTCTGCCTTTTAGTTAGTTTGGATAATGGTTTGTCTATCTTGTTGATTTTCTCCAAGAACCAACTCTTTATTTCATTGATTCTTTGTATTGTTCTCTTTGTTTTTTTATATATATATATATATATATATATATACAATGTATATTATATTATATATTATTTATATAATATAAATATATATTTATATTATAATAAAATACAAATAATATATATATATTATTTAAGCCCTCAATTCAATTATTTCCTGCCATCTGCTCCTCTTGGGTGTGCCTGCTTTTTTGTTGTTGTTGTTCCAGAGCTTCAGGTGTGCTGTTAAGTCACTAGTGTGAGATTCTTCATGAAGAATTTAACCTCGTGTTATTATGAACCTTTCTCTTAGCACCGCTTTCATTGTGTCCCATAAGTTTGGGGATGTGCATTCATTTCCACTGAATTCTAGGAAGTCTTTAATTTCTTTCTCATTACTTACTTGACCCAGTGGCAATTCCATAGAGAGTTGTCCAGTTTTCATGAGTTTCCTGAAAAGTCTTTTTGTTTTTTCTGTTTTGTTGAAATCCAGCTTTAATCCATAGTGGTCTGACAAGATACAGGGAGTAATTTCATTTTTCTTGTATCTGCTGAGACTTGCTTTTTGACTGAGTTTATGGTCAATTTTGGAAAATGTTCTTTGAGGTGCTGAGAAGAAGGTACATTCTTTTGTGATTGGATAAAATGTTCTGTAGATATCTGTTAGGTTCATTTGAATCATAACATCTGTTAGTCATAACATCTGTTGGTGTTCTGTAAGCTTCTTATATTTTTATAGGCACATTCTTCTGTACATTAAGAAAATTTTCTTCTATGATTTTGTTAAGAATATTTTCTGGGCCTTTGAGCTGGGATTCTTTTCCTTCTTCTATTCCTATCATTCTTAGGTTTGGTCTTTTAGTGATCTCCCAGATTTTTTGGATGTTTTGTGTCAGGGATTTTTTAGATTGAACATTTTCTTTGACTGATGTATTTATTTCTTCTATTGTATCTTCAATGCCTCAGATTCTCTTTTCCATCTCTTGTATTCTGTTGATGATACTTGTGTCTTTAGTTCCTGTTCACTTATGTAGATTTTCCATTTCCAGAATTTTCTCCATTTGTGCTTTCTCTATTACTTCTATTTCTATTATCAGGTCTTGAACAGTTTTATTAGTTTCCTTCAACTGTTTGTTTCTTCTTGGATTCCTTCAAGGAATTTCCCCTAATTATTTGTTTGTGTTTTTCTGGATGTCTTTAAGGGATTTGTTCATTTCCTCTTTAAGGGCCTCGATCATCTTTAAAAGGTTGGTTTTAAGGTCATTTTCTTGTGCTTCAGCTGCATTGGAATATTTAGGGTTTGCTGTAGTAGGATGCCTGAGCTCTGGCAATGACTAATTGCCCTGGCTGTTATTGACTGAGTTCTTACACTGACATGTAGGTGTCTGGGCTTGGGATGATTGTAGATCCAGGTGTTGATTTCTGAGTTTGTCTTTGTTGGATGGGTGTTTTGTTCCTTGGTTTCTGTTTCCTCTCTGGTCTCTGGTCTGGTTGAGTAGAGGGTTTCCACCTGAGTTTGGAGCTTGAGATCTGGCAGCCAGAGTGGCCTCTGGTCTAGTCAGGGGTCCTCTGGGTGCCAGTGTGGCTTCTGGTGGAGTAGGGAGCTTCTACCAGAGGTATGGGAGGGATAGGGTGAAGAGAAGAGGAGGGGATATTGGGGTTAGTCTGGGCATGTTCTGGGGGAGTGTTAGTCCAAGAGTTGGGGGCTTACCTAGGGATCTGGGTGCTTGCCTGGCCTCTGGTTGTCCTTCTTTTATTTTTTTTATTAAAAATAGATTTTTTTCCATATGATATATTCTTATTATGTTTTCCCTCCCCCAACTCCTCCCAGGTTCTCCCCATCCCCCCTCACTCAATCCACACCATTTCTTTCTCTCTCTCATTAGAAAACAAACAGGCATCTATAAATAAATAAGAAAATAAAACAAGATAAAATGAAAGCAAACCAGAGTAGAATAAAATGAACAGGAGAAGAAGAGCCAAAAAAGAAGCACAAGAAACATGTATAGAAACAGTGACGCACACATTCACACACAGAGAAAACCCATAAAAGAGAAATCAGAAACCACAATATGTAAGCAAAAGACCTGGGAAGTAAAGAAAAATGCCCAGACCAAGCATTGTGAGACAAAGAAAACATCCAAGAATATCCTTTTTATTGAATTCCTTTTTATTGGTCACTTCCTGTGGGGCGTGAAGCCTGCCCTTAAATGTGGTTTGAATACCCAGTGAGATGCTATTGGAGAAAACTAGTTTTTCCTTTGTGAATGGTTATCCCTGGAGATAGTTTCTATGTTAGGGGTGGGGGCTTATGTCCATGACTCCTCTCCGCACTGGGACCCCATCTGGCTTAGACCTGTACAGGCCCCAGGCATGCTGCTCCTGTGAGTTCATATGTGTTTCAGCCCTGTTGTATCTAGAAGGCCTCATTCTTTGGTCTCTTCCCTCCCTACTGGCTCTTGCAATCTTTCTGCTTCCTCTACCACAGAGTTCTGTGAGCCCCGAGGAGAGGGATTTGATGGAGACATCCCATTTTGGACTGAGTGTTCCAAGGCCTCTCATTATCTACATACCGTCCAGTTGTGGGTCTCTGTATTTGTTCCCATTTACCACAGGAGGAGGCTTCTCTATGATGGCTGAGCAAAAACACTGATCTGTGAGTATAGCAGAATGTCATTAGGAATCACGGTATTGCTACATTCCTTTAGCTCAGTGGTTCTCAACCTTCCTAAGGCTGTGAACTAATACATTTCTTCACACTCTGGTTTCCCCCAACCATAAAATTATTTCATTGCTACTTCATAACTCTAACTTTGGTACTGTTATGGATTGTAATGTAAATATCTGATATGCAGTATATCTGATATGCAACCCCTGTAAAAGGGCTGTTTGACCCCCTAAAGGGGTTGCCACCCACAGAATCACTGCTTTAGCAGACCGTATTTGGTTTTCCACTAGGTTCATAGCCTATCTAGTGTCAGGTTCTTGGCCACTTGAACAGTGACAGGCATGGGCCCATCTCATGAAGTAGGCCTTAATTGCAATCAAATGGTTATTCCTACAATTTCTGTGACACTATTGTCCTAGTGCATCTTGCTGGCAGGTCACCATTGTAGATCAAAGGGTTTGCAGTGGGTTGGTGTTGGGGGCGGGATGAAGGCCCTGGGTAGGCACCAGCTCGACTTCTCCATGTTCAGTGGGGCCCCTTCGGCCAACAACTCGTTTAGATGCATCCCATTGCTGGCCATGGAAGTTTCACAGCAAGACAACCTACTTGGACCTTTGTCTCCCCTGTTACTTGGTGATTCTATTTAGAGTGTATTCATAGATGTGTACATCTGAGGAAGCTTCTACTTCATTAGGTTCCCATATGGCTCCTCAAATGGCCCCTAGTGTCAGCCATCTCTCCCTCCCCATACTCCCTCCCTTCCCCCCTCCTCTCTCCCTCTCTTGGTTTGAGCTTCCTATTATAGTCCCGCCTCACCCTGTCCATCCATAATTTCCCCTTTCTAGGGAGAACCTTCCCACCATACATACACACACACACACACACACACACACACACACACACACACACACACTACTTATCAAAGACTTCATAGCTAACATCCACATATAAGCAAATACATATCATATTTGTATTTTTGGGTCTGGGTTACCTCACTTGGGATGATTTTTTTTTCTACTTCTATGCATTTACCTGCAAATTTCAATATTCCCTTGGGTAAATGTACCAAATTTTCTTTATCCATTCACCCATTGGTGGACACCTAGGCAGTTTCCAGTTTCTGGCTCATATGACTCGAGCAGCAAGAACCCAGATGAGCGAGTGCCTATGTCGTCGGATCCAGAGTCCTTCGGGTGTGATGGGGCATCTCCTTCTTGAGTGCATTCATGGACTGAGGAGTGGCTCAGGTCTCCTGTGGCCATATTAGTTTTTGAGAAAGCAGGTTGTTATGATAGGAGACCATTCTATGTCTCAGCCCTTTAGCATGCGTCCATTTCCTCTCTGGTTTTTGCCATGTTTTGATACAGCCAGTAGACCCTCACATATTGCCAGGGTCACGCTGTTTGGACTTCCCGGCCTTTTTTATTACAAACCAAAACAACCACAACGATAACTACTACTAATTCTTGTTCTTCTTCTCCTCCTTCTTGTTACTGTTGTTCTGAGACAGGGTCTCTCTATGTAGCTCTGGCTGCTTCGGAACTTGCTTTGTAGACCAGGCTGGCCTCAGACTCACAGAGATCCTCCTGCCTCTGCTTCCCAAATGCTGGGATTAAAGATGTGTGCCACCAGGCCCAGCTAAATTATCCTTTATAAAGTACCCAGCCTCAGGCATTTTTAAAATAGCAACACAAAACCAGAATAAAACTAGTGTTTTTTTATTTTATTTTTATTTGTTTGTTGTTGGGCCTTAATGGGAGGTCCTGCCTCAGGGAGCCGATCGTGTTCTGAACCTTCAGTACCTTGAACAACTCTGCAAGGCTTTCTCATTCTCTCTCAGCATTAGCAGTCTTAAAACTTAAGCACCTGGGTCCCAGCACCTGCCTTTAGCGCTCCTCTGGCTTCAGAGCTGGAAGCCATTAGTGGCCCATAGTTTAGCGGTATGGTGGCAGAAGTATTGGCTTACAGGAAATGCTTTGGGCTGGACTCTGAGAGACAGAAGAAAGTCACTTGCTTGGACCAGCTGGCACCAGTGCGGCTGTAATCGGGGTGAAATTACTCATCTGGACACATTTATATTATCAGCAACCACTGAATCAAACCTGATCTTCTCCATCAGGAAGCTGTATGAACAAGTTGCTATGCAGAATGAGATTTTCCCGAGAAAGAAAGAGGAGTTTTGATGCACCCCATATGGAGGCGCTTTTCTCGAGCTTCCTCCATGCTGGGTAGATGGAGGCTCACGGAAGGTCTGGGTTTTGCAAGCACTGCGCCGCTTTGTTACTCTCTGGAGTCAGTGCTTTGCCCTAAGAGGCACAGTGTAAGTGTCTGTTAGGAGGGTCAATGACTGTGTTGGTGGCCTCAGCTAAAACATGGCTCACTGGGTGATGATAAGAGTGTGAAACACAGCTCGGCGCAGACCGCTTCAAACAAGGTCTTCTAGAGTAAGGAGGGGCAGGGGACATTTTTGGCCTAATATGTGGGTCTCTCCACATTTCCAGTCACAGAGATTAGACGTAGTTTATCTTTTCCATCTGTTGCTTTGTGTTACCGTGACAAAGGAGGAAAAAGTTGATTCTGTTCACAGGTTCAGAGGCTTCAGTCCTGGCATGCTTCATTTGCTCTGTGTGCTTGGGTAGAATATCCTGGAGATGAGAGAATGCAAAGTGGAGAGGTATTGACCTTACCTCCCTGCTCATGGAAGATAGGAATTACAGAGACCAGAGGGGGTAGGAGCAAAATGCAGACTTCAAGGGCCCCTAGCCCATGACTTGCTCCCTCCTGCTAGGCCCTGCTTCCTAAAGTCTCCAGAACCCCTAAAACAGTACCACGGGCTGGTGAACAGATTTCAGTGTAGGAGCCTTTTTGTGGGGACACTTCATATTCAAACCATGCCACTCTTCAGGGATACCTTTCTTTCTGCATTTTTTTTCATTGCTGTTTCTACCTTTCCCTAGAGCCGTGGTCTTTTACCCAGTGCCCTTGTTCTTGTTGCTGCTGTCCGTGACGATCCTCACCCACTTGCTAGGCCCTGGCTTGGCCTCTAGAGCAGCCTGGTGTGGTGCTAAGCACTCAGCCTGGAAGTCAGCTGCCCACGCTTCAATGCCGGCGCCACCTCTCATCCTCCGGGACTTCGGCAAGTTTCCCATCTCCTTCTAACTGTGGGGCTTGATTATTTCTTTTCTCTCTTCTTTTGAAATAGTGTGCTATGTATCTCAGGCTGGCTTCAAGCTCCCTAGATAGCTGATAATGACCTTGAATCTCTGACCCTCCTGCCTCCACCAAGTGCTGGGATTACAGGTGTGGGGCATCATACCCACTGCATCTGGTGCTGGGGATCAAACCTCAGGCCTCCAGCATGCTAGCCAAGGTCTCTGCCAACTGACCTATATCCCCAGTTCCCAGCCTTGATTATCTTTCTCGTCAGGGTATAATCATCGGACTCCTTTAGAAGCATCGGTCCAAGGGTTAAGCTAGTGACTACAGAAGAAGCCCATGGAGCAGAACCTGGGCACAGTGAGTAGACTCCGGTCACCGTTTATTTTGTCATTTTCTTCTGGCACACTTGTTTTCTCCTTCGTCTCCCCACACTTCACTCAGCTCTTTGTAACTCAGCACCTCGGCTGGCTTCCTTGTTCTACAAACTCTCAGCAGCCCTTCAGGAAGCACCTGATTATATTCAAGCTCCGTAGTAGAATTAGTCAACGTTTTCTCTTCTTTGGAACAACTAATGTGCGTGTGCGAACGCGCATATTTGTGTGTGTGTGTGTGTGTGTGTGTGCGCGTGCGTGCGTTGGTATATTGGTACTCCAGCTAGGCATGCCCTCTACCACAAGCCTTAGGACAACTGATTTGGACACTGGATTTCCTCACGACTTCCTAGCGTTACTGTGCAAATGGATTCTGTAACTGAACCAGCTCATACCCTGTCCCTAGCTCCGGCTGGCTCAGGAATGTGTCCCCGGGGCCTGTCCTTTTGGCACTTCACCTGCCCAGGCTTCTGCATGCAGAAGGAAGAGCCTGCAGGTTAGGGAGGCCTTGCCTTCCTTTGCAAGGCTTCGGGTGACTAGTCCAGGCTTGCTGCTGGAGGTCACTCTCTTCTCACACAGGGAGAGGCAGCCCACTGGGGGATCACATTCCAAGGTACATTTGTAAATTGTAGCAACGTGAAACCCAGCAGCTTTCAGCCTCATAAAAGGTTAATGTTCCATCCTCATCTGTTGTGCCCTGATTTGCTGGCCTCCTGGTGACATTGCTTATATGATACTGAATTTGGTTTCTTCAAGGGCCAGAGTTGTTCATCTTGATTTTAATTTAGGAAATGTGGAGGACACTGCTTCAGCTAGAGAGCACAAGGGTCACTGCATCTTATTGTCCCTGATGCATATAGCTTTTAAATAATCATTTAATGCTTCATAGCTAGCAGAAAATGCTTATCACGTTGTATTAGAGGGGAAAGCCAGTATACAGAGCTGCATTTTCAGTATGGTCTTTTAAAATATGTTTTTAGATGTATTAATTTTATTTTTTATGTGTTTGAGTGTTTTGCCTGCATGTATGTATGTGCATCACATGTGTGTCTGGCACCTGCAGAGGTCAGAAGAAGAGGTTGGATTCCCCAGAACTGGAGTTACAGATGATTGTGAACCACCATGTGGGTGCAGGGAACCGAACCCCAGTCCTTAGGCAAGAATGACAGGTGCTCTTACCTGCTGAGTCATCTTTCCAGCTGACTGCAATAGATTTGTGACTATGTCTAAGTCAGTCAAGGAAACAGGAATATTCACATTGTCATTCTGTGGAATTCAAACACCAGTTAGTAATATTAATAGTTTCTCTTTGTGATACCATGAGCTTAATCTGAGCTACTGGTCTTGGCTTCTGTGGTTTGGGCTTCTTTATCCCTGGCTTATGGGGGAAAGAGTAAAGGGGTTACTCCAGGCTTCACAGCCACAGGGGGACAGATGAGCACCTTCTAGGCTGTGGCCCCTCTCCCTGGCAGCCTGCTTCCTCTACCATTCCTTCTTTCTTATTAAGACAAAACCAGACAGCTTTCCATGAATCGGTAATACAAGCATAAGAAAAATCATAAAATAACGAGCAGGAAGAATCTCTAGGTTAAAAAGGGGTCAGGGCATAGCAGCTTAGTGACCCAGCATGTGCTTCTTGTACAGGTGAGGTCCTGGGCTTGCAGCTCTGCACTGAAGTAAAGTCATAGCTAGCTCCAGAGGCCCTGGGAGAATGATTACCGGCCTTTGGGAAATGTCTTCCATGACTTGATTGATGTGTCTTGCAGGGCGGGTTTTTTTTTTTTTTTTTCTCCATTGCCTCCATTTGTTCTTATGTCTTACTAGGGACTATAACCTACAGAAGTCCCATCCAAACACATTGGGAGGAAGGATTTCTTCTTGACATTCGAGCTGATGATTGAGGGATCTGAGTTGTGAATGGAGTGATTACTCAACTGACAGAACCGGGCAGGCCCCATGGTCAGCTCAGCCTATGTGGCTATTCTCCATCACGCTCTCCAAACGGCTTGTGGAGCAGATCTAGCCCGGAGACACCGGAAAACCTTCTTTCACTAAGAGAGCTGAGATAACAAACCATGGATGTAAATCCAGAAGGAACAATGAGCCAGGGTCTCCTCCATCAGGCAAGCTCCTGGCTAGGCAGTCCTCACGGACAACGGTGGAGCGATTAGCAGGGAACACGAGCAATTCTCACATTTTCATTTGATTGAAGGCTTTATCGCTATCCAGTGGAGGTTTTCAAATAACTTCTCTCAGGAGTGATTGCAGCCTCCGTCCGACATTTAATGCCGTCACACCCACCTAAATTTGTGTGTTCTGTGTGAGGGGAAAGCAGCCCCGCTGGCAGAGATTTATCTATCCTTCACTTGTTTATTCACTTTCTTAGTAATTCATAAAGGTAAATAGTCATTGAAAAACCACCACATAAAATCATTTTGTCATTTGCCATGGTGTCTCTCATCTTTTCCTAGCTGTCAGGGAGCTCAAAGTGACTCTTTGGTTTTGATGTTAATGATGCTGATTACTATTATTATTGAGACAAATTCTCGCTATGCAGCCCACACTGGCCTCAGAGTCACCATAGATGGTGGTTTGAATAGGAATGCCCCCATAGGCTCAGATATTTGGATGCTCGGTCATTATGGAGAGGCATTACTACAGGGATTAGGAAGTGCTGCCTTGTTGGAGGAAGTGTGTCACTGGGCTTTCAGATGCTCAAGCCAGGCCCAATGTGTCCCTCTCTTCCTGCTGCCTGTGAATCCAGATGTTCAACCCTCAGCTCCTTCTCCAGCACCATGTCTGCCTGCATGTTGCCATGCTTCCTGCCAGGCTGATAATGGACTAAGCCTATGAACTGTAACTCAAGCCCCAATAAAACACCTTCCTTTATAAGAGTTGCTGTGGTCATGGTGTCCCTTCACAGCAATAGAACACTGACTAAGACATCATATATCTTAGTCTGGCCTGTAACTCACTATGTAGCCCATGCTGGCCTCAATCTCATAGTGATCCTCCTGCCTCAGACTCCTGAGTGCTAGAATTTTAGGTGTGCACATTATACCCTGCTTCAGAGATTTTTTTAAAAAATAGTTTCTATGTGGTTAGTATGTCTCCATATCAACCTCATTCTCCTAAAACCTAATTTAATTTTTTATTATAATTAATTAATTAAATTACTTATTTATTTATTTTGAGACAGGGTTTCTCTGCATAGTCCTGGCTGTCCTGGAACTTGCCCTGTAGACCAGGCTGGCCTCAAACTCAGAGATTTACCTGCCTCTGCCTCCTGAGTGCTGGATTAAAGATGTGTGCCACCATGCCTGGCTTTTATTTCTTTTTATAAAGAAATTGTTTACTTTATGTGTTTGGAGTGTTTGGTCTGTCTGTATGTTTGGTCTATATGTACAGTGCTCACAAAGGCCAGAAGAGGGCACCAAATTCTCCGGAACTGAAGCCAGTTGTGAGCTACCATGTAGGTGCTGGGACTCAAACCCAGGTCCTCTGGAAGAGCAGCCAATGCTCTTCATGGCTGACCCATCTCACTAGCTCCTAAAACATAATTTTTAATGGTTGCACGCAGTTCTTTTATTTGGTTATCCTGTGTCTTGTGGTAGACATACCCTACTACTGGGAGCTTGTAATTTTCCTACTTTGTACTTGTGTGTGTGTGTGTGTGTGTGTGTGTATGTGTGTGTTTCATGTGAATGCATATGTCTTAATGGTCACTTTGTAGCTTACTAGGATATCATCTGTCACTAGAACATCTCAGTGTACAAAGCATGGTTTCTCTAGGGAGCAGTGTTTGAATAGATTCTCCATGGCTTTTCTCTCTCTCTCTCTCTCTCTCTCTCTCTCTCTCTCTCTCTCTCTCTCTCTCCTTCCTTCCTTCCTTCCTTCCTTCCTTCCTTCCTTCTTTCTTTCTTTCTTTTTTTTTTTTTTGCCTGTTGGAAGTACTAAGGAAAGAGGAAGCCATTGGAAGCATAGAAGGCCAAAAGGATTGGGATTTTGCCACTTAATTGGGTTAATCTTTTAATCTTGTATGTCTGTGGTCAGAATTCATGCCTAGTCCCTAGCTGTTTCATTTTCATTGGGTTTATGTATTATAAACTATCTCCTTATCTTTTGGTTGTGGCAAGAAGCCTTGATGAGGTAAGATTTATATAAAATAAATATAAGAGGCCTGGGGGAGCTCAGTAGTAAAATGCTTTCTTTGCAAGCATGAGGACCTGAATTCAGTCTTTGAGCATGAAAAGCCAGGCATGGTGGCATCCACAGAAATCCAGCACTAGGGAGGTGGAAGATCCTTGGGGTTCTCTGGCTAGGCAGCCTTGCCTGCTTGGTGAGGTCCAGGCCAGTAAGGGACTCTCTCAAAAAAAGAAGAAGAAAAAGGTGGACAGTACCTGAGGTATAACACTTGATGTTGGCTTCCAACTAACTCTCTCTCTCTCTCTCTCTCTCTCTCTCTCTCTCTCTCTCTCTCTCTCTCTCTCACACACACACACACACACACACACACACACACACACACACAAAACACACCTGCACAGACACATGAACACAAAAAGACATATAGACAAATAAGACATGTACACACAAAAAATAAATATAAGAATGTACAAAATTAGATATTAACAACAAAACAAACCAACCAACCAAGACACCTCTATCACTGGGCTCTTGCTCTGGACTCCCATTCTCTCCCCGGTCTTTGTGATATCTATTGAAAGAATTCAGAGAAGCTGCACAGAGCAAAGACTCGAAGACAGAGTTTATTTCCAAGTAAAGGAGAGTAAGCAATGGCCACTGGGAACAGTACGGGAGCCCGTGTCATAGACAGTCTTTACCCCACTTCTAAAGGCTCTAGCATCTGCAGCTCTTCCCGAGGAACTTTCCCTTTCCAGGTGACTGACAGGCCCATACAGGATGGGGCAATGATGTGCCCTGTTCTTTATCAGAAAGCCTCCAGCCATGTAGTTTACCTTCAGAGTTCCTGCAGCCAGGCTTAGGTAGTTATCTGTTAATGACTTTCTAGGCAGTTCAGGATGTCACTTCTCTTCCCAGGTCCAAAGACAGGACCCAGGTCCCATTCCTCTGATCAGTAATTAGAGTTCTGAGTTTTAGTCTTGATTTTATAGGCTGTTGATTACGAGGGAGAGCTACAGCCCCAATGTCCTTCAAAGCATCAGGGATCTAACCAACTACCTACCATCAGACATGATGCTGCTTAGGCAATTCAAGTGCGAGGAAGTCACAGTAACCCAGGCTCTGCTAGCAACCAGCCAGCATGAGCTCTTCAAGCTGCATCTTTCCTTGTAGGAGCCTCATTAATGGTTCTGCTTTGGGTCCTTAGCCTGCTTTTCTTCCTTAATTTCTTCCATCAATTTGCAATTCCTGGGGGCAGCCAAGGAAGAATTGGCTGAGAGTTGAGTTGGGTCTTGAACAGGGAATGAGTTCTTGGTACACAGTAGCATGAGGATAGGGCCCATTTAGGAAGCTGACCTCATTGTGGGTCACAGGCAGCCTTTCCTTTCTCATGAAAGGAGACACTTTTAATAGGGAGAAATAACACTTGGAACCAATAAATATAAATGAATTCATTGTGAAGCCGTTTGGCCAGTGACACTACCGGGGAATTGGAGACACATTTCTCCTTTCCTCTCTGGTGGCTGTGAAAAGCAAATCACTATAACAGAGACCAGCAGACACACAGCAATAAAAACTAAAGCTGTGCATAGGATAGAATGGTGGGGTGGGGGTGAGTCAAGAAATAGATGCTGAAACTTATGAGGTACAGGTGGATTTTTAAATTAAGTGCTGCTTCTATCTATCTATCTATCTATCTATCTATCTATCTATCTATCTATCTATCCATCCATTCATCCACTCCCACCCACCCATCCATCCATCCATCCATCCATCCATCCATCCATCCATCCATCTATCATCCATATCTATCTATCCACCCATCATCTATCTATCTATCTATCTATCTATCTATCTATCTATCTGTCTGTCTGTCTGTCTGTCTGTCTGTCTGTCTGTCTGTCTGTCTATTACGACAGGATCAACAGAATGTAATCAAGTTTTGAATGCAATCATAAGATGAGAACCAGCAAGCAGATCATAGTGTGCAGTAGCCAGAACAGAATTTCATCAGAAGGGATTGCCATAGTGATTTTCTCTCTCTCTGAGCCTCACTGGGGAGGGCCTCTGCAGTGAAGGGGAGGGCATGTGGCTGCAGGTCCAGGTCCCTCAAGTTTCGACACTTTGTTAGGTGTTGATTCTTCTCTGTAGCACTCCCTTGGGCACTAGAGTTTTGCTAAGACTGAAAGTGAGTGATGTCCTCTTATAAGGAGATGGTGAGGAGGGTCCCAGACCACTGCTGGGATGTGCTGAATCAAACACAGAGGCACAACTGGAAGGCGATGAGGTCTGGGGACTTTAAAGAGGATGGAGAAGCAAGCTTTTAATCTCCACCTACACCTTACCCAAGTCATACCATATATAAATAACCCAACCTCAACCTGACTGTAGACAGGACTATACAGCTTCAAGTTCCCCACAGATGTACACCCCATTTGTGTGTGTTCACTAGCCCTTTGTGATTTTTTTAAAAGTTATTTTTTATTATCTATGTATATGTGTGTATATACTTGTGAGTGTGCCCACTTGTATTCAGATGCTCACTAAGGCAAGATGGGGGCATTAGATGCCCTGGAACTGGAGTTACAGGCAGTGTGAGGCACCTGACATGGGTGCTGGGAACTGAACTTGGGTCCTCTAGAAGAGCAGCACATGAGCTGCTTTTTCCCCTTTTATTGAAAAGAGATTTCTTTTTCACATAATATGTCCTGATTATGGTTTCCCCTATACTCCTCCCAGTTCCTCCCCGGCTTCCCTCCCATCTGGATCCACCCCCTTTCTGTCTCTTATTAGAAAACAGATTTCTAAGGAATAATAATAAAATAACATAAAAACTAACACATCAAAGTTGGACAAGACAAACAGAAGGAAAAGAGCCCAAGAGAAGTCACAAGAGCCAGAGACCAACTAACTCATTTGTATACTCAGGAATCTCATAAAACAATAAACTGGAAGTCATAATATATACACAGAGGACCTGGTGAAGACCTGTACAGGCCCTGTGCTTCCTCAGTTTCTGTGAGTTCATATGAGCTTTGATCATGTTGATGTAGAGACTTGTTTTCTTGGTGTCTTCCATCTCCCCTGGTTCTTACACTTTTTCTACCTCCTCTTTCACAGTGTTCTCTGAGCTCTGAGGGGAGAGATTTGATGGAGACATCTCATTTAGGAATGAATGTTTCAAGGTTACTCACTCTCTCTGTAATGTCTGGCTGGGGTCTCTGTATTTGTTCCCATCTGCTGCAGGAAGAAGCTTCTCTGATGATGGCTGAGCAAGATACTGGTCTATGAGTATAGACCACATTCTTTTAGTAGAACAGCATTATTCAGTTTTACACTAGGTTCCAGTGCTATCTAGTCTCAAGTTATCCGTCACCTTAGCAGTGCTGGATATGGGTTCTGTTTTGTGGAGTGAGCCTTAAGTCAAATCATATGTTGGTTGGTTACTCCATGAGTTTTGTGCCACCATTGCCCTAGCAGAGCTTGCAGGCAGGACACCATTGTAGATCAAAGGGTTTATGGCTGGCTTGGTGTTTATGTTTCTCTTTTGGTAGCCTGCAGAGTTCCTTCCTGTACCATGGTCTAGGATATAGTGGTGAAGGCTCCATGTGGCTCAACTTCTTCATGTTCAGTGAGTTGTGTAGGTGTTGTTTTCAGCCAGGGGACCTAGAGCAGCAAGTGATCTTAAGTATTGAGCCATGTCTCCAGCCCCCAAATGTCTCTCTTAAGCTCCCCACTACAGAAATTACAGAGCTGCTACTGGATTTTTCACTGATTGGGCAATGAATACAAGAAAAAGTTCAAACCCACTTGTGGACCCTGGCTGTGCAAAGTTCTTTGAATTATGGAGAACTATGTACAAAACATAATGTATTGTTTGGTGCCAGGTTCAGTGGACTTGGGGGGAGGAGGTTAAGATGATCTTTGCTCTCAAGGAAGCTACTTAGAGTCCAAGTGGAAGATAGTGCATGATATAGTCAAGCACTTACCCTAACTGAACCAGGTTGTAATGGAAAACTGAGGCTCTGGAAATCACAGGAGACTCCAACTTTCAGGAACAGGGTGATGGGTCAAGGAACAAAGCAAAGAAAAATGAGTTGTAGTTAGAATTTTCTTTGGGCCACCAACCAGCTCCAAAATAAAGACACAGAGACTCACTTTTAGTTATGAATGCTTGGCCATAGCTTAGGCTTGTCCCACTAGCTCTTTTTAATTTAACCTGTTTCTATTCATCTACATTTTCCCTTAGGGCTTTTTACCTTTCTTTCATTCTGTATGTATTTCATTCTTTCCTGCTTCCTCTGTGTCTGGTTGGCTGTCTCCTGGTGTCTCCCTGTCATTTCCTTTTTTTTTTCTTCCTTTCTTTTGAGCTTAAATTCCTCCTCCTACTTACTCTCCCTGCCTGGAAGTTCCACCTATACCTCCTCCCTCTTTATTGGCTATTCAGCTTTTTATTAGACCAGGTGCCTTAGGCAGGCAAGGTAAAACAGCAACACATCTTTACATAATTAAACAAACACAACATATCTTTACATAGTTAAACAAGCACTCTGTAACATAAACAAATGTAACACATCTTTACATAGTTAACAAACATTCTGTAACATAAGCAAATGCAACACATCTTTACATAGTTCAACAAATATTCTGCAAAAAGTGATCATGATGTCTACTCGATTTCGACCTAACGCTATCTTCAGGCCTCTCCTCCTGAGGGAGAGGATATTTCTTCAGGCTCTTAGAAGCTGCTTAAGAAATAGGCATGAATATTTGGATGACTGAAGGAGCAGATATATCCAGTGAAGAGACTAGGACTCTGAGAAGAAATAACTTACCTAAGGTCACGTTGTGCATAGGCAAACAGAAAAGCAGGAATTTAGGCTCAAGGACCTCATTCTCTCATTCTGTTCCTGTCACCACAGCGTCTGCTGGATGGTGGAACAGAAAGCCATAAGGAAAATGGTGAGATTTTTCTAAACAGAGAAAATACTGCCACTTTGTAATAATAATTGTTTTTTAAAACAATCCCTGGGTGGTGTCATAGCTCACCCAGGTAAGGGTGATTGCAGCTAAATATGCCAGCCTGAGGATGATGCTTCGGTCCAGTATGGTGGAAGGCGAAAGTGACTCCCAAGAGCTATCCTTTGATTTGCACACACACATGATGGCACACACCCACCAAACAAATGGAATAAATAAAAATCCAAACACCCCTTGTGCTCTGTCTTCATTGTCTGGCATCTCAGTGGTAGCTCTGATGCCACAGTATGATTAGCCCTTGAAAATACCTTTTCAGCTCACCCAGTTTGGATTCAGATTTAGAAACAACTGATAAAGTCCATTTGCCATATGGGTGAGTGAACTTTTTTAAGTAGGTGCTTTGCATCCTTGTAGCTCCAGGAGCTGTTGTCATAGTAACATTCTCCTCCTTGAGTTACAAAATGCACCATCCATGGAACCAATGGCAATGTAGGTCACAAGTGAAAGGGGGTTTGATGGCCCCTTTTCAAAGCCCAGTTTGGCTAGAACATTCTGTACTTGGAATGAGTCTGAGGGTGGGGAGAGGGGGACAGCAGGTGGATTGTCTGTGAGGGGAGGTGGGCAAGGGCTGTATCTTGCATAGAGTTTCAAAATGTCAAGAGCCCACATTGGCTGGTCCAGGGAGGTGGCGTTGGGGAGGAGAGTGTGGGAGGCTGGAGGCATCCCAGCATCTCCACTGCATGGAAGGAGTGCCCCTGGATTCCAAGTCTAACCTGTGTTGGTTTGAGAAGGCTCCTATCAAATATGAGTATAAACGTTTGGAGACCTCAGCTTCAAATTCAGACTGGAAATGTGCCCAAGGAACATTATTTATTCAGTCACACAGCACACATTTACAGAGTCCCTCTTCTGCACTGGTACTGTGGTGGCTATGGGCAGCATCACTGGGCTGTGCCCTCTGGTTCACACAGGAAGGTTTTTGTACGAGATTTAATACTTATCTGTCTCTGTCTTAAAACTCATAACTATTTTTCTACCAGGAGGGCTGTATCTTTATTTCGCACGGGGCCCCACACTGAGAGTTTTAGTGGTCAGTAAGCCAGGCATAATTCCTGCCTTTTGATGCTGGGTGAGATGCTGGGACACAGGGTGAGAGAAGGTCACCCCATCACGACACATGTCCCGGCGGTGGCACTCTATCTGTGGTCTGGGACACACGGAGAAGTGGAGGTATTTAGTGTCAGGAGAGAAGACAGAGTGTCAATTTACAGCTCCCCGGCTCACCTGACTGTAGTCAGAATGGTGTAGATGGGTGGCTGAAGGTAAGTGCCGGGGTGGGGGCAACATTGGCTTCTGAGAGAGGATGGTGTGTTTTCCTTCAGGCTCAAGATCTGGAGTGCATTTTTCGGAGGAGGTGGTTTGGGTATACTGCCCACTTTTCTTTTCTTTTTAGTTTGGCATGATTTCAGACTTACTGAAAATTAGATCAATTATACCATGAATTCTCATCAGCCCTTTATCTAGATTTTTCAGATAGTTGTTTTTTTTTTTTTTTTTTGGTTTTTCGAGACAGAGTTTGTCTGTGTAGCTTTGCGCCTTTCCTGGAACTCACTTGGTAGCCCAGGCTGGCCTCGAACTCACAGAGATCTGCCTGGCTCTGCCTCCTGAGTGCTGGGATTAAAGGCATGCGCCACCACCGCCCAGCTCAGATAGTATTTTTAAATGTGTGTGTGTGTGTGTGTGTGTGTGTGTGTGTGTGTGCATGCCATGGTGTACCTGTGGACAACTTGCAGGAACTGATTCCCTCCTTCTATCATGTGGGGCCTGGGGATTGAGCTCAGACTATCAGGCCCTGTGGCAGCAGCCTTTACCTACAGAGCCACCTTCTAGGCTTACAGATAAAACTTTTTACCAGGTAGTCCTGTCTGTCTCCATACGATGATCAATCTTAATCGTCAAAGGCGGCCTAGAGTCACCTAGGAGAGGACCTGTAGGCATGCCTGTGGTGGATTGGATCTGTAGGCATGCCTGTGGTGGATTGGATCTGTAGGCATGCCTATGGTGGATTGGACCTGTAGGCGTGCCTGTGGTGGATTGGACCTGTAGGCGTGCCTGTGGTGGATTGGACCTGTAGGCATGCCTATGGTGGATTGGACCTGTAGGCATGCCTGTGGTGGATTGGATCTGTAGGCATGCCTGTGGTGGATTGGACCTGTAGGCATGCCTATGGTGGATTGGACCTGTAGGCGTGCCTGTGGTGGATTGGACCTGTAGGCATGCCTATGGTGGATTGGACCTGTAGGCGTGCCTGTGGTGGATTGGATCTGTAGGCATGCCTGTGGTGGATTGGACCTGTAGGCATGCCTATGGTGGATTGGACCTGTAGGCATGCCTATGGTGGATTGGACCTGTAGGCGTGCCTGTGGTGGATTGGACCTGTAGGCATGCCTGTGGTGGATTGGATCTGTAGGCATGCCTGTGGTGGATTGGACCTGTAGGCATGCCTATGGTGGATTGGACCTGTAGGCGTGCCTGTGGTGGATTGGATCTGTAGGCATGCCTGTGGTGGATTGGACCTGTAGGCATGCCTATGGTGGATTGGACCTGTAGGCATGCCTATGGTGGATTGGACCTGTAGGCGTGCCTGTGGTGGATTGGACCTGTAGGCATGCCTGTGGTGGATTGGATCTGTAGGCATGCCTGTGGTGGATTGGACCTGTAGGCATGCCTATGGTGGATTGGACCTGTAGGCGTGCCTGTGGTGGATTGGATCTGTAGGCATGCCTGTGGTGGATTGGACCTGTAGGCATGCCTATGGTGGATTGGATCTGTAGGCATGCCTATGGTGGATTGGACCTGTAGGCATGCCTATGGTGGATTATTTGACTAAGTTAATTGAGGTAGGAAGACCCACCCATTGTGAGTGGTGCCATTTCCTGGGCTAGATGGAAAGGGAATGATGAACTGACCACAGGCACCACCACTCTTTGCTTCCTGACCGTGAAGGCAATACACCAGCGCGTCCAGTTACTGCCATGATTCCCTGCTGTCACGGACCCAGCATCGGGAGCCAAACGAGCCCTTTGTTCCTTAAGCTGCTTCTGAAGGAAACTGAAACACAGTTCTCCTAAGTTACGAACCCGAGGGAAGGCCCTTTGCTGCTGCCGTAGGCTCCATGTTTGGGTATCCCCACATTCACATGTGAAAGCCCGGCCTCCCAGGTGGCCTCAGGAGATGGGATTTTCTGAAGGCTATAGGGTGGAGCCTTCCAGAATGATTAGTGACCTTATGAAAGACACAAGATGGCAGTGAGAGAACTTGCCTCCTTTGTTTTCTCTTTCAGGCTGATATAATTAGATGTGCCTCTACAAACTGGAAGTGAGAAATCACCAGAACCCAAGCGGTGCTGGAACTTTGATCTTGGACCTCTCAGCCTTTGTAACTGGAATAAATCATTTTGTATTGCTCAGCCCACCCCGTCTATGGTATTTTTTAAAATATGACCCCACACGAACTAAGAAAGCTGGCAAATACCCGACAGTCTGTCACCCCAAAGCAGGGCCATAGTTATCAAGCAAGCAATAGGCATTTGCATGGGACCTTCTAATCTACAAATCTTATTCCATATCCTTTATTAAACTCACGACGCTCTTCGTAGTGAAGAGAAGCCTGCTATCATATTGTCTTGTCTATTTTGTCTTCTTTGATTTGGATCAGTTCCCAGTGTTTCTTTGTTTTCCATGATATTGATATTCTTGAAGCACTCTGACTGGTTCTTTTTTTTTTTTTTTTTTTTTTTGTAATCATGCATATTAAGGCCTAACGAATCAATCTGTCGATCAATGGATTCATCCTTTTTAGGTGTATGTTCTTTTTGGTTTTCCAGTGAATGGTTTTATAAAAGAACCCCCGCCTTGAGTCCATCTGATGTTTCCATGTGACAAGGGTCACACTGTGATGCTTTTACAGAAATGTCCCAGAAGGCATGTTGCATTTTCCTGCATGCATCATAGCAGGACATGTGTGTGGCTGAACTGTCCCATCACCGTGGAGGTTAGCTTTGAGCTCCTGGTTTTCCCTGGTGAGGTTCTTTTGTGGGGAGAGGCCTTCAGACTATATAAATATTCCATTATTTCCCAAATTCTCACCCACCGGGGTGTTCATTGGTTGGTGCTTCTTCCCTGGCAGCGGATAACTTGGTTCTTTTCTGATCCTACCACTCCTTTCCCACTTCCGGTTGTCTTGCTGCTGGAAGGAGGACAACTTCCACGATGGTTAGTACTCATCACCAACCTGACATAACCCTGAAAGACAGGCCCTTATTTTATCTTCATTCTTTGGGGGAGAAGAGCTGCCCAGTGTGGGTGGCACAGTTCCCTGGCTAGAATCCTAGACTGTATAAACGAAGAGAGGGACCTGAGGGGCAGTGTGACTTATCACTCTCTGCTTCCTGTTTGTGAATGCAGCGTGTGTGTGTGTGTGTGTGTGTGTGTGTGTGTGTGTGTGTGTGTGAGTGAGATCAGCTGCCTTGAGCTCCTGCTTGTGGCGATATATTGTGTATTCTAATAAAAATTTGCCTGAAGATCAGAGAATAGAACAAGCCACTAGATTAGACATAGAGGTCAGGCAGTGGTGGCACACAACTTTAATCCTAGCACTCAGGAGGCAGAGATCCATCTGGATCTCGGTGATTCCAAAGCCACCTTGGACTCCATGAGATTGACTCAGTCTGGGAGAGAAACAGAGCCAGGCAGTGGCGGCACACACCTTTAATCCCAGCATTTGAGATCTCATGCCTTTGCTTGGGAAGCACACACTCGCCTTTAATCCCAGGAAGTGATGGCTGGGGAGAGAAAGGCATATAAGGCCGAGGAGACAGGAACTAAAGGCTTTTCGACAGAAGTGGGTGTCCCTTTCAGCTAGAGGCTTTTTGGGCTGAGGAAGCTCATTCGGCGGGAGGCCTATCGGCTGAGGCTTTTCCAGACTGAAGAGTCCTAGAGGTAAGCCATGGCTTGTTCCTTTCTCTCTCTACTCTTCAGGCACATTTTATTAGGGTGCACAATATATCACCACAGCTGCTGCCTCCTCTTCCACCATCATGCTGGATTCTCACAAGCTAGAATAAACCCATTTTCCCTTAAGTTTCATTTCTCAATGTTTTATTCCAACAGGAGAAGCTAAGATAACTTCTCTCCCCGGTGATTATTTAATCAAGTGTAGCGTATTCAGATTGATTTCCTTCCATAGGCTATATCCTTGTTTACTTTGATGTTCAAATTAGTTTAGACTTGGCCCTGGAAACCTGGCCGTATTTTGACATGTCCTCATCATTCTTCGAGTGTTTCTTTACTTCCCCAAACAGCAGGGCTTTCTAAGCTCACTTTGTACTCTTTGTGGTCCAGCTTGAGGCAACCACTTCTCCAAACAAGGATGCGGTTTTCTAAATGTGGGTGAGGTCATCTCGGCCTCGAGATTTCTCCAGTGTCATGCTATCAAACCCAAACCTATAAAATTGTATGGAAGAGACTTATCTGGGTCCTTTCTCCCTTTCAATGAAGATGAAGCAACATACAGAAGAGTCATATGGTGAGATTTATGAAACAAGACTTTTCAGAAGGAAGGCAAATGATGAGTGAGAAGGAGAAAACAGCCATACAAGACACAGAAGTTTCTGGGTGTGCCCATGAAAGCTTGGCATCAGCATCTGGCTGAATTAAGAAGGGAATTGCACCAGAGGAAGATGCTTGGGACAGAGACTTCAGGAACTCCGATCTGCGGGCAAGAGCACTCAGCCACATTGTAAGAGTAGACAGCCTCAGGACACGGGGTCCTGACAGCCCAGCCAGACTAATCTGGACAGAGGAAGCCATA
Source organism: Peromyscus maniculatus bairdii (assembly GCF_049852395.1). Classification (NCBI taxonomy): domain Eukaryota; kingdom Metazoa; phylum Chordata; class Mammalia; order Rodentia; family Cricetidae; genus Peromyscus; species Peromyscus maniculatus. Next base: position 3,678,707 of record NC_134860.1, on the reverse strand, counting down.
GGGCCAGTGTCTTCTTCTTTTTGATGTACTCTGGGGGTATATGTTAGTTTCTAGGTCAGCTGAGGCCCCCCAGTTAGAAGGACATTGCTGTTCAAGTACCCTAAAATCATTCCTCCAGTCTACACTCCCACTCAATAATGTGTCTATTTACTATGTCATGGGAGAGATGCGGCTCTCAGGTATTGGGTGTGGGGGGCTGTCAGGATCCTGATCCACCAGCTCTAGAGATCAAGGAGGCTGGGTGTGAGTGATTGCATGCCAAGTAAAACACTATATGTGTTTGGGAGGTGGGATGGGAATAATTGAGGGGCAGGTTTTCTACCCATTAATGATTCATGAAAGAAAAGTTATTTTATTAAAACATGGGCAATAGTTAGTGTTAATTATCTACTTTCCAAGACCTAGAATCCTTTAGGGGTGAACCTCTGGGAATACCCGTGAGGAATGTCTGTATTTGTGTGCAATTGTGCCCTCTGTGCTTGGGTGTAGAGGTCAGAGGACAACTTGTGGGAGTCA